>NC_137698.1:9301393-9713883 GCF_964034855.1 Anser brachyrhynchus
CATCTGCTTTTGGTTTTATCAAATCCCTTTGTCACCCCCACTCTGATAGTATAGGGATGGCTATCAAGTCACCAAGAAAAATCCATGGCTGTAACAAGGAATTCTGTATCTCAGGAGGTGCATCTGCAATTCATTCCTAGGCAATCATCTGATGCTGCTAGATTATATAATGAATTTAAACCTGCCAAGAATGAACAAGAATCCTGTAACAAAAGCAGAAACCTGTTTCACATACTAGATCAAAACAGGCACGAATGATGGAAAGAAACTCTTTCTAAACTGCACTTCACACATTCCAGTTGCAGAGCTTGGCAGACTGTCAAGAGACTGACTGGAGACTCTGGTCTGGGAAAAGAGAGTAGTACCCTGTCACAGCAAACTCTATAGCATCACAGCTGGTAGCCACTGGCACAGACCCCTAACTGAAATACAGCTTTCAGTCATGCATTAAAAATGACAGTTTCTGAAACAGCTGATTCCAAATCTCAGCAGAAACCTGATGTCTTCTTTTGCTTACCTGGTATCAGACTGGCTCTTCATCAACAACACATGACTTTTGGGTCAGAACTTAAACAATCAGAAAAAGGTGATTATCTGTGATTTATGAGCCATTATATTCTATACTGTAGATCCCGAGCATGCAAGGATAGGGAAGCATCATAGCTGTTCCTGAGGCAGGGAAAACAGTGACAAATAGAAGGAGCTTCATGTCTGTGCACTGTCCCACAGCTTTATGGGGATGCTAATTTTTATGTGGAACAAAGCTCTGCGCCACTCCAGAGAACATGGTGTTTGACCAAAGATGTGAAGGGTAAATCTGTAGCAGGGAAGAAAGTACTTGGTGCTGTACTTACTCATCCTCCATCAGTTTAGGATATCATGTAATATGAGTAACTGACTGTACCCTACTTACTTGTCAGCGGCTTCTCCTAGAACAAATGCACAATGGATGATTCATTGTGCAAACTGGGTAAGATGCACTATATAGTGCCCTCCTACCTATTTTACACTCCTAATAACTTTGATAACTATACATGTACCTATCTATCTATATGTATGTTAATAATTTTTATATATGCTGCATCTATGTTAATGTCATACCATAATGCACTGCCAATTTTGGAATGATTTTTTGTGCCAGCAGAAGGCTTCGAAAACGTAATCTATATACCTTGATCATTTTGTTCCAAAAGTGAGGAACTGTCTTCAGTAAGACCAGAACACTAGTGAATGCATCTTTTATGTTTATCTCTGCCGAAGCACAGTACCTTCTTAATGGGTTATCCTATATGTGGAAATAGTACTGAACTTATTGGTGGGCCTTGTCTGGAGCAGCTGAAAATAAAACTGGCTTTTTACTCTGTCTTGATCCAATGCTCTGCTTTGGACTCTTGGGGACCCTTGGAACATTTGGCTGTCACTACCCAGATACTGGCCATGGTTGTCTGTAATAGTATAGTTGCCATATTTATTTTTTTGGTGAAGCATTGTACTCAGCCACTGATCTTACTAGTGTCTGTTTGAACCTCTGTGTTCTGCATATGGTAAAAGAAGGGGTCAAAGAGTCCACGATCAAACTGCAGGTCTGCTTGTTTTCTCATTCTGCAGAGCTCTGGCTTCTCTGTACCATTTGGGAGGAGGACGTGCAGACTGCAGGATAACAGTATTGCTGGCCTTTTGCTATGGCTTCTTCGCCAAAAAAAAAAAAAAAAAGAGACACACAAGAAAACACAAAAAAAAATCCACTTACAAAATACACATAGTGATGAGAAAGAGATTCCAAATGCTGAGGACTTGTTGCTGTAGCTGCCCCCATGTCTATCGAAAAGTAAAGCTAAGCAGAGTCAGAAACAAAATCTGACTCTGAGTTGTTTTAACCATGAACCGTTTCTTTCTATGGAGCTGTGCAATAGACTGGAACTCTGGCAGTAAAAAAAGTGCCTGCGTTGCCACCCGCCAGATGTCTAGAAGGTGGTCCAACACATTCAAACTCTCTGAATCAATAAAACATCCACGCCTTACAAAACACAGATATTGATGTCTGACTTCAGAGTACAAGCAACCAATGCTTCAGTGCAGCTTGTCCTCATGGATTTTATAACAAAGTCCTAATTACTGACCAATCCTTTTTAAAAATATACATTGAATCAAATACAATTCAGCGTATTTAATTGACAGGATACCTACATGTAACAGCAAAATAATCAGTGCTGCAAATAGAAACACAAGTAACACATATCAATTAGTGGCTCAATACATTGCTTTGATTTGAAACAATTCAAAAGACCAAATATGTACTGTTTGTAGTATATGAGAAAATTCAGGTTCTATGCATTTCAATTTTCATCTGTAGCTGTATGAAACAACTATTTCTTTACATTTAGTGTCCAGCCTACCTGCCTTTCTCATATGTTGGTAAAACTCAGGCTAAGTTACTCAGTAACTGAATGTCATTTCTGTAGCCTGAACCTTCAGTCGTGTCTCAAACTAAGTCCAATTACAACCAAGATAGTTAAGTATCTTAGAAAGGATGGATCAGTCCCTCAACTGTTCAAAGAAAAACTGTATTTTTTGCTATTGTTCTTTTTAAAAAATCATCTCAAACCAGATTTTTGTGCTATTTAAAAGTTGCCAAACCAATTTCTTTTAAGCTTAATTAAAGAAAATAATTATTTGCATCTTACTGGGATTTTTGTACTGGGAGGCCCACTGGGAATGAACGTGTCCACAACATAAGCCCCTAAAAGTATGGGTTCATAATGGAAGGATTGATACATCTTTAAAGATGACAGTGCCAAGGTAATAAAACCTAACACTGTAATGTCACTACTTTACACCAAAAATATACAGAAATAAACAAATAGTACATGTTGAGAAATTATAGAGAAATCCTGTTAAACATTTTAGAGAGTAATAAAAATGCTTTTGGCCCATTAAATATACTCTACTGACTATATGAACCAGTGCCAAAAGTATCGAAGTTTTTACAAAGAAAAAGAAATAAAAGAAAAAGGCCCAAGAACTTGGTAGTGTATGTCCTTGCCGAAAAATTAAATGAATGTGCTGGGCATAACCCAGGAAAAAGTATACAACTAGTTTCATCTTACAGAAACCCATGCATGCACATACGTCTTATATATTTATACTCTCCAGTACACAGTATGTGGGATGTAATACCCATGTGATAATTTGGCAAATAGGTTACAATCAATTAGCATTCTCTATTCAATAATTCTTTGGAGATTTTCTAAAATTTAAAACTGCAGAGTACATTCCAAAGTTATTTAGGAAACCTGAGTCACACATAGAAACTCTTTAATTTTCTCCCTTATTTTCAGCTCCAGCACTTGAGCAAGTTTTTGTTCACAGGCAGATGCAAAGGAGTGTCTCACAGTCCCAAAAGCAACCATTTCTGAGCACTGAAAAATCTTGGGGCACATGGGATTTTTACTCAGTTCTGCAAACAATGCAGATCAAACTTTTAAATAAGCATTTCTTATCTTATCTCAGAGCTAATTTATATTTAAAAAGAAAAAAAAAGACATGTATACTTCATCTATATTAGTATGTGTTTCTCCATGTCTTGTACAGTGAGTTCTTATGGTGAAACCTTAAACCAAGAATCAACTGCTAAAATGACACATATTGCAAATTCTTTCCCAAAGGTAACTTTCTACCTAGGCCTATCAGCAAATGCAGGGGCAGTTCTGTACCTAACCCTGTGTCTTTCTCCTTCCAAAAATCATAAAACTTTCCTTTTTAATTTTGTAGACAAGTTTTATTGAAGTAAACACAAATAAAAAACAGTCACAGTCTTTGTTTGGGAGATGGCATTTATCTGCTTCTCATGACCACCAAGAACAGATGTGCTCTTCCATTATCATCATACCACTATCTGATCTCCTCTTACTTTTTACCGTTCTTCTCCCTTGAGCACTATGAACAATTTGAGGCTTAAATGAGACTTTATAACATATCTATATGATACATAGCAAAATGAATCTTTGAGCTGGATGGAGCCTCTGAATGAATACAGTCACGGCAAAAACGTCCTTAAAATGAGACCTTTTTTTCAGTAATCTACATGGCAGGAAAAACAAAACAAAACAAAACAAAACAAAAAAGCACTTCAAACATTTTGAATGTGTTTGTGCTACCATTTCTTCATTTGGCCAGAAGACATAGGACAGACACTGAGTGTTAAATAATTGTAAGAAAACAAGGTCTAAGTTATTATTTCCTTCAAGCTTCTCTGCTCTACATCTTCCTTGTAAAGATTGTTAATCTTTTAGCCAAATTGCACGTGCCCTAGTGAATGCACACAACCCCATAGTCCCCCAAGCCCTCCACCACATGTGAAATACAAACCATTAGATTTACTTTCTCAGAGAATGACAAGGGGCTCTTCTGCAGTGTTATTCCCAAGTAAGCCAGCTCTTAAGGAGCCAAAAGATGCAAAGCATCTCCTGGAGTCACTCTGACCTTATCTTAGTTGAGGTTCTTTTAGTTTCAGCTTGTGAAATAAAAGGATTTGGGTAGCTCTGTGCAGATTGATGACTTGATAGGAAAATCTAAAGGCAGAAGAAATGAAGTTTTTCCCATTGCAAATGAAGCAACCACAAAAGGTTGGGAAGTCGATAGGCTGGGATTACTCCAGTGACTGTATACACGCCTCTCTTTGTACAGGAATGGTAGTTTAATCTATTTACAGTGACTTCTACCATAACCTCTGGAATGTGTCACAATAAACTCAGAATGGATCTATGAAAAACATGTCTGAAAAATTCATAGGTAACCAGATGACAAAAACTTTGGCTTCCTATTTGGACCAGATGGAAGAGATTTTACATAAAGCTGATGTAGTTTCATTTTCTTGTGTTTAAACCCAAAACAGCTGAGGTATAAGTGACTTTGAATCACTAAATGCTTGGCTGATTTTTTGCCTTTACCTAATTTCATTTTCCCCTTGCTATTGAATATACTTATCTTTCAGCTGCTCAGCAAGTTACCTTTATGGAGTTTTCCAGGAACATTGCTATACAGGGCTGCAGCCAGGTTAAAACAAGATATGTGCACACAGAGAGGAAGGAATAGAGCCTCTTCACTACGCTTATTCTAACAGCTTTGGCCAATCGAAATAATATTTTACTGAAGAATTTGAAATATTATGAATGGCACAAGCATAAGATTTCACATCCAGTGTCTTATACATCTATTTTCCTTCGGATATATTATCAGAAAATGTATATGTAATAACACAAAGTAATTGACAGAAGAAATTCTATAATGAGGATTAGCAGCACAGATATCATCTTATCAGCCAAACCAAGAATGAAAATAGAGACATCAGTAAGAATTGCATAGAGAATATTTGGCAGCTGGCATAAATCATAGGTGTGATGAATGAGGTGGTCCCAGAATTGTTCTGGATCAGCCTTTCTGCTTTAGCAAGAACTGCAGACCCCATAATGTTTATTCTGCACAGTGTATTATCAGCAATATATATAGCTCAACCTACTAAGCTAATATAGTTCACACTATTCTGTTGCTTCATTTGCCAAGCTAGTCAGTCATTAACTGCTCTTGTGTTTCGTCATTTATTTAACTTCCACATTTTGTAATATTTTCATTCACACCTAAAATCATAGAAAGCTATTAATGAAATAGAAGGTGGTTTGATATAATATTTTCAGCAACATTTCCTGGAAAGTGTATAAAATTACATACGAAACCAGCTAAGCCCTTGCTTTCCATATAGAAAAACATTTCTTGCACACAAACATACAAAGTTTTGACTAGAAGTGTGAAATAAAATTCATCCTTTTTTGTTTGCTTGATAGGATCACAGAATAATTCACCTTGGAAGGAACCTCAGAAGGTCTTTAACCCAAACTCCTCCTCCAAGTCAAGTTACATCAAGTTGCTTTGGCCTTTATTAAGTTGAGTTTCAAAAGCCTCCAAGAATGGAGACTGTATAACCCCTCTGGGCAACCCAACATCCCGATAAAATATAAATTCTTTAAATACAATGCAATAAATCTTGTGGGCAATCTTGTGGGTACTCCTTTTAAGATGTACATCCTTTTACCACATTCCCTCAAAAGACAAAGAATAAACAAACTTGAAAAACAGTCCATCTCAGGTCCTACATGTCCATTTTTCCCTACTTAGTGTTTCATTAGATCTATGCATAAAAAATATCAGTGCAAGGCTTTATGATTCAAAATATACATGCTCAAAAATTTTTTTCAGTTCCAAGATTTTTCTCTCATCAGTTGGATTTGAACTTACCTGAAAACCTCGTGATTTCATACACTGGTTCCAGACTTATCTCTGTTTGTCCACAGTATGTGTAATAGCAGTAATGGCCCACCTGGTGTCTGCACGGAGATTGCTGACCTTCCCGTGGCCAACTGTAAATGAACACAAATGCTCAACTGAAGTTTTCAGTATTCTCACGAGCAAAACTTAGATAGACCTTTTGGTCAGCCTCGAGTGTTCTAATGTTACCAATGAGATCTTATTTTAATTTCAGCTCTTTCTGCTGTAGCAGACTTAGTCATGTATAGCAGTTTTATGTAGCACTTTCTCTTTCTGTGTGCCTGTGATAGTGTTGTTTTTTTTTCTTTTTTTTCCCCAATGATGGTCAAAAAGGCCCAAAGTAGGGCCGTGAAACTTCTGGGTTGCAGAGGAGTTTGTAGTTAAGGTCCTGCTAGTTGGCTATTTTCATTTTTTGGCATCATCAGATGTCTGGAAAAATGCCCTGAAAAATTCAGTCCAGGCACATTGACCTCAGAAATTGTTATATATTAACCAGAAATTTCCTCTTTCCCCACCTACTTTTAAAATTTTTAACAGTGGAATATATTGAAACATGCAGAGAACTGTAGAACAGCCAAGCGGACTTACATAAAACTCAATGAAATGATCCACTTCTGCAGTGAAATAAATCAGAGGAAATATCAGCTAAGAAAGTGGATATCCAAAGAAAGTGACTGCAGACCACTAGTTAAAACTGAAGTGTGATATCCCTTTCAATTCCAGTTTTTCTACTCTTGAATAGTGAATGGCATATTCTAAATAAAGAACTTTCCTCTATTAACTGGTTTGGTTTCAGGAGGAAAAAAGAAAAAAAAAAAGAAAAAAAACCTCCCATTAAATCCATTTTACTTTCCATTCTAAACAGAAAAACAAACAAACAAAAAAACAAATAAATAAATTGTCTTCAAAGTCATCGCTTCCCTTGGATCAGCACAGGATGTTTGCAAACCAATCCCTTCATGGGCACATTTGTCTTTGGTATTGCATGCAAGTGCAGGCACTTCAAGTTGGCTGATGAGCATCTCCAGGGAGATGTGACAAGTGCTGAAATGCGTAGGACAGATCTCATTTTTCCACCCTGCATTTTGTAGCCCAGCATCTTTTGTCTGTGGGGTGGAAGTAAGCAGAGTGCCTTAAAGATGAGTGTAAGGTTGGAAATGGTGATCAGAGCCCAAATGCACTTGCATCTGTTACAGAGAGTTAGAGTGATATTTCTGAGAACTCCCATTACCATTTATAACTATGTTTTCCAAGAAAACTCCCAATATAGTAGCTGTTGTGAACAAAGGCTGCAGGCTATAAGCAACAAATGACCTAACCTTCCTGTCTTTTGGGGCATATTTTCTTTGGCCGCATCTGCAGACAGTTGGTGCAAGGTGCAGGGGACACTGGCTGGCGCAGGGGGTCGGGCTGGCTCCTACCCTGCCTTGGGAGCCCAGGATATGGCCGAGAGGACAGGACTGAAATGTTGATCAATGGTATGGCCATCACAGCCCTGCTTCTGCCATCCACCTTGCTTTTGCAGTTTGCAACACGCGTTGGCAATACAATGCACAAGATTTTGTCTTCAACCTCCACTACCCAACAGTGGTAAGGAGACCCTATAACAAAACTTGAAGGGGTGGACATGCTCTTTTCTGTCTCCTTTTCTGCCAAGAATGGATAGACAGAGGCAGCCTGGGGAGCTGCCATGTGCATCCTATCCCTGGCTTGCCAATTTTAGCCTTTCACATAAAAACAAAAACAAAAAAAAGAAACAAAACCAAAACCACTGTTCTAGCACACCATCACAGCATGAAGCAAGCAAGCAGTGCAGCAATCATTTTAACTGCTTGCCACCAATTACCTTCAGAGCTTGAGTTTTGGCTTCACTAGCATTTGACTAATCATATCAAAGCCCTTACCTATGCTTTCGTTACTATTTTTAGTTCCCCTGCAATATTAGCTTCAGATTTCACTCTTTTGTTTATTTTTTAATTAAAGACTTTGACGTTTAGAAGCCGTTTTATGTTTCCTACCCTGGCAATATTCAAAGAAGGACTACACAGATGGACAAATAATCATATCAAGATCTGAGGTAACGCTTCCCTTCATCTCAGTCCACTTGGGTAAACTCACACCACATGCCAGCGTGAACTATTCTTGTAACAAGGACTGTAAATCCCTGCTGAAACTTATTTAGGAAGGGTAATTTTGGCTATGCATAAGTGCCATACATTAAATATATTACAGGTGAAATCTGCTGGGAAGTGCTCTGACATTTATGAGTTACACAGACGGTGTATATTACAGAGGGTCCAAATTCTGAGAGAATACAATAGAATATAATTTTAGATAGCAATTTTATCTTCAGTCTCTTCAAACTATAAAAGAATCACCAAACACCTTTCAATTCTCTGGTTCTTTTTTTTTTTTTTTTTTTTTTGAGCGAAACCAAAAAACAAAAAACCAGTCTCCATTCTTTAAAATTAAGTAATTTCACTTCAGTTCTTCCTGGGTAACCCCTGTGCAATTGCTATCTGCCTACTGAAGAGGAGCCTGGAAGACTTGGGCAGCATCTGTAGCACAAGATGTGCACATTCTGCACTACAGCCACAGCGCATGTTTTCTTCACAAACGTCCATCGTCTCCTTTGCCTTATTATATGTTTTATTTCAAAATTGACAAGTTATTCCAGCAACCTCTGGGATATGCTTTTGTTAGAGTTATTTGCCACTGAATTAAATTCCTCTGTAAACCTTTGTTTCTTATTGTGCCCTGGTGCATTGGGGGCACCTAGGACTCACTTGTAAAACTGCAGGAGACACGTTTCTTGCACATGGTGCAATTCTCACAAGGGGCTTTAAAAGCTGAAGCCAACTCTCCCACATGAAGGTGGTCCATCGGCTGTAATTCCCGACAGGTCAATGGCTGCTTGGCACCACCTGGATACAAGCTGCTTTGACGTTTTGCTGGACTCATTTCCAAGGAACTGCTTTCGGCTCATCCATGGCAGTGCGGAATGGAAACTGCTTCTGCCGTGGACAAAGAGATAAACAAAGCCGAGGACGTGACACATGGAAACCCTCTCCAATACACGCATGGAAAATTTGACAAAACAGAAGGCACTGGCCTTTTTCTTTGGCTTTAGCAGTACTTTAAAATACCTCCTAGAAAAACAGCAGTCACTTTCTCATAAAAAGATGGGCTATGACAGCCATATCCCAATCCATCAGCTGCATACGTAGAGACAAGTAACAGATGTTCTTGTTTAACTCTCCCCCATTTTGTTTCCTGTAGGCAATTTGGGAGTTAACCATGCCATTCATGGGATACTGTCCTGATGTAGTCTCAGAGCACAGCTGAGGCTCATCCGAGGCAATTTTTACCTCGGCAGCCCAAGCAGAGGTACAGCCATGATGCACGGGTTCCCTCTTGGCTGCTGGGTCCAGACTCCAACCTGACCAACTTCACATAGCCACTCTTTTCTTCACAGCATCTATAAGTATCTATTTCCTCCTCTACTTCCAGCATACATCTTCTCCCTTTGTTACACACTGGACACATCTTAAATTTGCCTTCTCATACCTCCTTGGAACAAACAATTAGAGGTTAGTGCTCTGGACCTGAGACACAAGTTACACACAGGACACATCATGTAGATCTGGAGCTGGGAAGCATCAGGATAACACAGTCCTGCTGGCTGTGGCCACTTTTAGCTATGCAAAGATATAAAATGTCAAATACTAGATCTTTCACTCGTCCGGAATTAAATATTGCCTCTCCTGGCTCTTAGGTAGCTGTAACTTCTAGGAAAAGATTCATACAGTGACTAGACTCACATAAGTAATTGCACTGTTTCAAGATCACTTAAACTTGTTAGCTTCCACAAATTTGGCTATGCAGAGTAATAATAATGTTGTGAATCATTTTGACAAAACAAACAAAAAATACTCTCAACATAAGCTGACAAATGTGAGGAGCTCAGAAAGTGTGCATAGTCCAAGTTCAGGCAAGGAAGAGAATCAGCCTACTGAATTTCAAAACAATAAAACAGTAATAATTAAAAAGCTAGGAGTACAGACATTAAAAAACTTGCTTTACAAATATAATTTTAGAGATGCCTGTGACACACCGAAGTCAAAACATAATAAAGCACCTATCTCTACAGGGATTTCTTGTATGTTTAAAAGGAAGCCCATGCTTAAAAGCTTTGATGGATTTCAGGCACCAAAAATTGTGTTTGCAACACGGGGTGTGCTACCTGCAGTCTCTGGCTTAGTCCAATGGATGTTGGACCCAAGTCCAGAGACCATAGTCAAAAGTCAAAGTCAAAAGTCCCAAGTCTAAAGACCGTACAGCTTGCTGTAACGGAGGATCTCAATCTTGAGCCAATAACCAAGAATGAGAAAAGGGCTAAAGGTTGGATTTTATGCTCATCGTCTTCATGATTCAGAGCATAAGGTTTTCTGTTCTTTGCATACATCTGCATGGCATTATCCATATGACAACTGTAATAAAAGAAAGATAATTAAAAACAGAGAGGTTGGAATTTACACAAAATAAACAGTTTGCTTAATATCTCTAGCTAATTTCCCTTATGAGAAAATTTGAACTAATGCTTCCACCTAAGCTATGTGGGGGGGAGGGGAAGGGAAAGGGGAATAGAAGAAAAAGCAAAATATTTAGCTTACCTCACCTGAAAGCAATCTCCTCTTTGATCCTGTTTTGATCGAGCTGCCAACATCACTTCTTCTCCAGGATCATCAATTCCTTCTCCACCTCTATATGCTCTCTTCCATGCATTGCCTTTCTGCCAACTGTTATGAGCTGAGTAATGTATTAGAATGATTTTTATTAAATTAACCAGAAAGGACTTTTAACTCCTTATTTAGAATTTCCATTTGCAAGAAAGGCTGTATAATTAACTACTTCTTCAGCTATACAAATTTTGCTCTGGCTTTTTGTGTCCAGGACCAGTGTATCAAGTCTTTAACTTAAATGTGAATATTTGTGTTGAACATGCCCCAGACCTCTGGTAGAGTTTAAAGCAACTTCATTTCTGCTTATTAGAGAAGCTTGAAGAACCTATTATTAATCTCTTCCTCCCTAGAGCAAACTCTGATCTATGCCTGAGGAGGAAAAAAATAAGAGGGGTCTCAGTGTATCTTTAACTATGGAGGCCTCAGTTTCTGTAATTGCATGGACACACACACAAGCCCTATAGCCATTGCAGTAGTCAGGTCATATCACTGACTGCTGTTCCTGGCCTTTACCTATTAATAACTCTTGGATTTATTTTTATGCTCCAAACCTCTGAACACTTTGAGGTTTGAACCAGACCAGAACATTTATATAAACACCACAGTAGCGTCCACCTTTGCTGTACAGATTGTATTACATTAAAAGAACATCAGTAAGGTCGAAAAGTCAAGGCCTCCAAAGTTAGGAAGCAGACAGTGCCAATTCAGTCATAACCTTTGATTACCTGTGTGCATGCTCTGGTTTCCAGAGGAACCCAGTCTCATTCAGTACAGCTCAATGGGATGAAATGAGAACATCCTGTAAAGGTAGCATCCTCATGGCCCATTGTGGATAAGATGCAGATCCTACTTTTCAATGATACACTGGGGCTCAGATGAACAACCCCCAAGAAAGCTGATGAATCTCAAGCAAAACCTCTTCCTATTAATTTTTTTTTGGAAGTTTTTATTTGCTAACACCAACCTATACATAATAACGTCATGAAAATAGCAGCTTACCTTGGGGAGTGTTGGGCTCATCTAACACAATCACATTGCCAAGTTCATCTACGAATAGTCATTGTCTCGTCATAAGCAGTCATCATCCTGGGATCTTTTCTCATAGGCAAATCATCCAAATAGGAGGGATTGGCTTTACATTAATTGAAACGTGCTGCTGAGATCCAAGTCAAAATGCAGCAGAGGATGCGGCAGCCAAAAACCAATTGCCAAGGGAGCACCCGAGACAACTTATAGCCCATGTGCTGACAGAAGATGTGGTTTTTAGAAACTCTGCTTCCTAAACAAATGTGGTGGGGTAGAGGAGAAACATTTTTTTGTACCACTAAAATATATATTCTCCACTGAACCATCATGTCAGTGGAGATAAAAGGAAACTGTCCCAGGAAGAAGTGCCACTTTCTAGCCCAAGGACAGCTTTGTTACCACATGACACATCAAGGAGGAGATCTATTAGCAGCAAGCACTCTGGATCACAAAAAGTGATTTCAAAAACACGGTTTGGAGAAGAGTACACTCAGGTGGTGTTATCATGCCTCTGAAACAGAGAACTACACCCTGTTTGCCAAGTCCTTCTATTTCCTCTTCTGTCTATAAGCAAATACACTCCTCTGGGTCAAACCATTTCTTTCACCCCCAGACACTGAAAATGCTTTACACGTTAAAGCATGCTGCACATTCCTCCCATGCTCTCTTCAGCGGTACCATCCTTACCTGCCTCATAATCCAGCTGGGGCTGAACAGGCCTGAGCAGGGGGTTGGACCAGGTGACTTCCAAAGGTCCCTTCCCACCTCAACCATTTTGTGATTCCTCCCACCAGCCCAAAAAATGGTTTTAGGAGAATAAGAACAAATGGTTAAAAAGTGGTAAATGAGGTGGTGACTCCCACCATTGCTGGCAGCATCTGGGAGAGGAAGGACCAGGATCTCTTCCAGATGGACAGGAACTCCAAATGCAGCTGTGTTGACAAAGTGACAAAGCAAGTTATCAACTGGTGGAGTAGTTCTGTGGTTCCTCATGCCATTATTCATCTTCAGCTGACATGGAGGAAGATACGAAATCTGTGGACTGGGCTAGTACTGGATGAGGTACCTAATCTACATACCATAAAGAGCAATGGGTTTGTTTAACTGTGAGCTGTGGCAATCATCTTCCAAAAATTCATCACCTCCCTGAGCAGCTGGTTGCCACTCGCACTGGTCCGCTGGGCTGCAAAGTGCTCCCTCATGCTGCATTTTAAACAGCATGTGGAGAACAGCAGCTCCAACTTTGCATACAGCAATAGATAAAAAGCTTAATTTTAAACCTCACGAGATTTTCCAACCCATTTTCTCCTCTGTGTGTTATGGTACTGCACAAGGGCTGCAGCAGCTCAGGGTGCATTTCCCACTTTCAGACCCATGGAGCTGCTCTGCAAAATCTCCACTTGGACTTTAGCAGAGGTGGCCATGCCATGAGCTGGAAGCAATTCGCAAAAGCAAAGCCTTGAGGGAGCTGGAGGTCATTCTACTACCTACAGACAGCACAGGGTGGGATGCTGTAATGTGAAAAAGCAGCTGGCACTGGTAATGTTAAACATAACTTGCTTCAGCCCCTGGGTAGCCCAGGATCAGCTGATGACAAAAAGGATTTGTTTGTACTCGAAAGTACATTGTGAAGACAAAAGAGCTATTTGACCTCAAAGAAAAAAAGCTGGCAGAAGGAAAATGTGCACAATTTGGTGATGAATAAAAATGTAGGATAGAGAGCCGCGAAAAGTCCTCTCCCACCAGGCTGCAATGTCTATGTCCCAGGTAGCAACATCCCTCTCTGCTCCCTGCTAAGAACAGGTGAATCTGCTCCCTCTGTACCTGTATGCATCACCAGACTTTGTGTCCCCTTGCAATGTTCTCCTTCCCTCCTTGAATGTTGTTTTCTCACATGGGTGGCTTTGTTTGCCTCCTCTCTCTTCCCTCAGACCATCTCATCCAGCACATGATGCATCCAATGCCCAGCCAGGCTGGCAAAAAAAGTCCTATGCTGAAATCAGTTTGCCCATGTGCATTCCCTCATGTAGTAATCTGGGCATGCATTGAATAAATAAACCAATTCCTTTGCTTCCCCAGTTGCTTTTTTCTGCTCTGAATTTCTGATGCAACCTCGATCCCAGGAACAGTGTGTGCAACCCTAACTTATAGCACTTCTGACGCTACAAGGGGCACTGAGACTCGGGGTGGTAAAAGAGAGGCAGTGCTGCACTGTTGCACTGGGAGAGGAAGGACCAGGGTTTTCTGCACTGTTCTCCTCCTGTTGGCCACACCAAAGGCTGGTCTACAGCCATTTGACGCCTTTCCAAAATGTTCAGCTGGACTTAGAAAAAGAAGGTCTGCCACCTGTCAGTGTGGAGCCTAAGAGATATCTGTGTGCAACACGTCACATCTAGTTGGGAGATAATCATATACCATGGGAAGATGCCAAGGACAGAACAGCAAATGCTGTTACCAGCATATCCAAGGCCTGTTTGAAGAAACTAAAGAGTACCATTTGCCTTTCTGGTTGATTTTGCAAACCCCTGTCAGGAAGAAGTGAGAGTCTTCCTGGAAAACAACTCATGTATTACGTTGACTCATGCACATATTGGTAGACTAGGCCCACACTGGCACTCAGCAGCAATTAGTCTTGAACTTCAATTAATTCAAAATTGAACCAATACATAAGTGTCTAAAGATGCATTTTTGGTTCTGGCTGTCTCCTTTTGCCAAGACCTCAGCAGTGGCAGGATGGCAGGATTCAACCACAGAAACAAGAACAGAGGAGACACAAGAGCTTAGACAGACATCCCACCAGGTAAGGACTGTCTGTTTTGCAAGGTTGGTTTGGGTGACGAACAACTTGTTCTGGATGTCATCTCCAAGCAATTGGAAGAGAAGAAGATTATCAGGAGTAGTCAACATGGATTCACCAAGCGGAAATGATACTCAACCAACCTGGTAGCCTTCTATGATGTCATATGGGCAAATGAGGAGAGAGCAGTAGATGTTGTATACCTTGACTCAAGCAAGGCTTTTGACACTGTCTCCCACAAAATCCTTGTAATGAAGCTTAGAAAGTGTGGGGTAGATGAGCAGACAGTGAGGTGGGTTGAGAACTGGCTGGCTGGCAGAGCTCAGAGGGTTGTGCTCAGTGGTGCAGAGTCTAGTATCTAGACCTGTAGCTAGCGGAGTCCCACAGGGGTTAGTACTGGGTCCAGTCTTGTTCACCATCTTCATCAGTAACCTGGACGAAGGGATAGAGTCCACCCTCTTCAAGTTTGCTGAGGATACAAAGCTGGGAGGAGCGGCTGACACACCAGAAGGCTGTGCTGCCATTCAGTGAAACCTGGACAGGCTGGGGAGCTGGGCAGACAGGAATCTGATGAACAAGAGCAAGTGTAGAGTCCTGCACCCGGGGAGGAATAACTGCATGCATCAGTACAGGTTAGGACCTGATCTACTGGAGAGCAGCTCTGCAGAGAAAGACCTAGGGGTCCTGGCAGACAACAGGCTGGCTATGAGGCAGTGATGAGGCCTTGTGGCAGAGAAGGCCAGTGGTTGAAGGAGGTTATCCACGCCCTCTACTCAGCACCGGTGAGGCCACACCTAGAATACTGTGTCCAGTTCTGGGATCCCAGTTCAAAAAGGTTAGGGACCTTTTAGAGAGAGTCCAGAGGAGGGCCTCAAAGATGATTAAGGGCCTGGACTGTCTCATGTACACGGAAAGGCTGAGAGACCCGGGCCTGTTCAGCCTGGAGAAGAGAAGACTAAGAAGTGATCTGATCAATATTTATAAACATCTAAAGTGTGGGAGGCAAAAGGACAGGGCTGGGCTCTTTTCAGTGGTGGACGGCAATAGGACAAGGGGCAGTGGTCACAAAGGTGAACAGAGGAAGTTCCACACAAGCACGAGGAACAACTTTACAGTTCTGTGATCTCTCCAACGGAAGGCACTGGGGCCTGAGTGCAGGCAGTAATCCATAGCCTCCACATACTGATTTTCATCTAACTGCATTCTTTGTGTGCACAGAGCTGTAGCCTGTGAGAAGCTAACAGTGAGCTCCCACCCATGCTGAAAGACACTGAAGCTCTCTCTAGAGGAATTTTGCCTTTTCTGAAGAAGACCTCATTTGTGGCCAGTGCAAGGCAAACAGTGCTGAGTCAGCACTGGCCCACCGTCACTAATTGCTCTTCTGAAGAAAAGGAGGAAAAATCCCCTTCTGGACATTTTAGAAACATCTCTCTCCAGGACTGTAAGAAATTTCAACTGGCTAAGACCTGAGTCAGCACAAAAACTTCTTTGTTCTTGTTGTTAAATAAAATAATAATAATAAAAAAAAGAATACTGCCTACAGGTTTTTAAGCAATGCATCCTTTCCCAGCATATCAGACAATTCACAACACTATAAAAATATAAAAGCTACCTCTTTATCAGGTGTATGTCAATATATATATTTTACAAAATAGATCCTTTTCTGAAAAACAAACAAACAAACAAACAAAACATTCATAGCTTGAGTAGTGGAACTAGATGTAATTACAACCTGTGGCTGTGGGCTTTTAGCACAAGCTAGCACCACTTTTAATTTCTGAGTACAAGAAACTGCACATAACTTAATCTTTTATATGAAACAATATTTGAATATTCTATTCACAAAAAGGAGGACTAAGGAGAATCTCCATCCTTTGCTGGATGCGGGGGGAAACTTAGTTACAAGGGATGAGGAAAAGGCTGAGGTGCTTAATGCCTTCTTTGCCTCAGTCTTTAGCGGCAAAACCAGTTGTTCTCTGGGTACCCAGTACCCTGAACTGGTGGAAGGGGATGGGGAGCAGGATGTGGCCTTCGCTATCCACGAGGAAATGGTTGGCAACCTGCTACAGCACTTGGATGTATGCAAGTTGATGGGGCCGGATGGGATCCACCCGAGGGTGCTGAGAGAACTGGCGGAGGAGCTGGCCAAGCCACTTTCCATCATTTATCGGCAGTCCTGGCTATCAGGGGAGGTCCCAGTCGACTGGCGGCTAGCAAACGTGACACCCATCTACAAAAAGGGCCAGAGGGTAGACCCAGGGAACTATAGGCCTGTTAGTTTGACCTCAGTGCCAGGGAAGCTCATGGAGCAGATTATCTTGAGTGTCATCACGCGGCACTTGCAGGGTAACCAGGCGATCAGGCCCAGTCAGCATGGGTTTATGAAAGGCAGGTCCTGCTTGACGAACCTGATCTCCTTCTATGACAAAGTGACATGCTTAGTGGAGGATGGAAAGGCTGTGGCTGTGGTCTACCTTGACTTCAGTAAGGCTTTTGATACTGTTTCCCACAACATTCTCCTCAAGAAACTGGCTGCTCGTGGCTTGTGAGCCACTCTCTATAGGTACCTTAAAGGAGGCTGTAGCGAGGCAGGGGTTGGTCTATTCTCCCACGTGCCTGGTGACAGGACAAGGGGGAATGGGCTAAAGTTGCGCCACGGGAGGTTTAGGTTGGACATTAGGAAGACCTTCTTTACTGAAAGGGTTATTTAGGCATTGGAATGGGCTGCCCAGGGAAGTGGTTGAGTCACCATCCCTGGAGGTCTTTAAGAGATTTTTAGATGTAGAGCTTAGTGATATGGTTTAGTGGAGGACTTGTTAGTGTAGGTCAGAGGTTGGACTGGGTGATCTTGGAGGTCTCTTCCAACCTAGACGATTCTGTGATTCTGTGATTCATGGCTGCATGGATTAGACTCTAACTAATACATAAAATGTTTTACCAATGTATTAATAAACTATATAGGTAATGTAACATCATCTACCGGATACCTTAAGTAAATAGCAGCATTACCTGCTTGTCTCTTTTTGAAAAGCAGTGCTACGATTAGCACATCTATCCCATCATGTTCCAAATTATTGCTCTCAGTTTCACAGTGGTACCATAACGCTTTCTAACTAGCTATCTAATACTCCCACAAGATACCTCAATCCTCAAATGCTAACTGTCATTGAACAGTAAAATACATGGTATCTCATTCTTTTTCTCTGATCAGATAACTGTCTAGAAGATTAATAAGGTATTAGGAAACCTATGCCAAAGCTTTGGAGACCTTGTAATGGGCAAGCTTTGAGAAAGAAAATGTCAAGTTTGTGGGGTGTATCATAGACTTCATCAGAGCATACTCAGAAACTGATCTCTACCAAGACACCACACAGATCTGTTTGGAACAAATGAAAAAGGAGAGTATCAAAAAACAATCTTTCTCCAAATTTTGTAGAGGAAGCCTATAGCAAGCTATAAGATATGTTGTAGTAAAAGCAGGAAAAAACAGTTAATTAGCTGTAGATTTGGGATATATATATATAAGAAGACTACGTAAGATTTAAAGATAGATTACAGTCTTATTGTAGTATCATTTTACTTAGGTTGATATATACTGAACTATTTCAGAGAACGCCCAACCTATTTGCTTCTCCATTTATCAATAGTCAGAATTTTCCAGTAATTCTCTACTGATTGTCAGCAGGTACCACATGGGAAAAAGTCACACAGCAGATTAATTGCACTTGGACTGCTTAGAGCAAATTATGGTAAATCCAAGATTGGGCCCTAGGTGCTGTGAATATTAACGTGCTCTATTTTATAGCCTACCTTGTCTCCAACAGGCGCAGGCTGAGAACTTACAAAGACAAGTTGGACCTTGACCTGAAAAATAAAAATCTTGCCTTTCCAGGGATAGAGGTGAGGCTGACTGGCCTGTAGTTGCCTGGGTCCTCCTTCTTGACCTTTTAGATGACTGACACGTCTTCTTTGTTCTTCCAGTCCTCAGGCACCTCTCCTGTTCTCTTTCAGGGGTGATGGAGAATGGCAATAACATCGACCAGCTCCTTCAGCACCTGTGGGTGCATTCCATCAGGGCCCATGGATTTGTGGATGTCAGGTTTGCTTAAAATATCTCTGACCCAGTCCTCTTCAACCAAGGGAAAATCCTCCTTTCTCCGGACATCCTCTCTTGTCTCCAGGGTCTGAGATTCCTGAGGGCTGGTCTTAGCAGTAAAGACTGAAGCAAAGAAGGCATTCAGCAACTATGCCTTCTTGGTATCCTTTGTCACCAGGGCACCTGCCCCATTCAGCAACGGCCTGACATTTTTCCCCAGTCTTTCTTTTTCTACTGATGCATTTGAAGAAGCCCTTCTTGTTATCCTTGACATTCCTTGCCAGATATAATTCCAAATGGGCCTAGGCCTTCCTTGTCACATACTCTGCATACTCTGACAGTGTCCCTATATTTCTCTCAAGTGGCCTGTCCCTTTTTCCAATGCTGTAACTTCTTTCTTCTGTCTGAGCTTTACCAGGAGCTCCCTGCTCATTCATGCACATCTCCTGCACCCTTTTCTTGCCTTCTTACTCATAGGGATGCACCAATCTTGAGCTCGAATATTGACCACCTGTTTTGGAGCCCCCTTCCTTCCAGGGCCCTAATCCATGGGATTCCAAGTAGATCCCTAAAGAGGCCAAAGTTTGCTCTCCTGAAGTCCATGGTCACAATCCTACTTTTTGCCCTGCTTCCTCCTCGCAAGATCAATATCGTGTTAAAAGGAACTGCCTCTGGGTAGTGCGGTACTGAACTGCTCTGTCACCTACCAAACTACAGCATTCCTTCAAGTAGATTTGTAATGCCAATGGAAACCCTGTTAAAACCAAGGGCCCAGGTCCTCAGTTTAATTCTGATCTCACTGACTGGGCAAGCACAAGCATAAAATTAATGCAGCTTTGATACCAATTATATTTTATTTGGAGGGGGGTTAAGTTGAAATAAGTGAGGCTGTATCTGCTTAGGTTATCAATGAATTTAGCGCTACGCTTGTTTTTATGAGCTTTCCTTTCACCTGATGGTTTTCAAGGGAAAGGAAGAGTTTATGTGGGATATAATTGCCACTTTGGTCTAGTATCTTAAGTTACTTTTCCAGCGGAAACTTCTGGGTGGGAAAACTTGACACTTGGAAAGTGTGCCAAAATGTAGTGCAAGTTTATATTTTCCAAAGGAATATTTGACATTTCATTGAGGCATCACAAAGAGAAACAAAGGACACACCTTGACAGTATTATCTTGTACTGAAATATTTTAAAACAAACAATGGCACTGTCCAGTAGTAAGAAAAAGTGAAGCGAAGGCATGAGTACTGGAAAGGAAATAACTGTGATCCTATGGAAAATGTGAGCCTTACTCAGAATACAATGACACAATCCTTAGTTTCATAGTATAGTAGAAACCTTTGAAAACATACCAAAAAAGCTGGGTATTTTTAAAAGAGTTTAAGGTATTTCCAGTGCAAATACAAAAGTGCTTTATGACAACTTGCACACCTTACCATTTTAAATATTTTGAAAGAAATCTTATGGAAAATATTTTTCCAAACCAACCATGCATAAATTTTAGTATGGTGATTTTAAATTTCTTCAGAGGCGTTTTTGCTTGCACTCCATGTTATTATAACATGCCACTCTGACACAAATAAAACTTTCCCGTGACCATTAACAACAGACAGTGATTTTCTATCCTCAAACTGCCATGCTAGATTTGGGCTTATCACAGATGTATTTTGCCCTATTTTTCAGTCATAAACACAAGTTTCCTGTCTATGCCAACTTTCATGGCAAAGGATGAAGAAAGAGACCTTTAGGAATAGTAATAAAGAGCAATACAAAAGCTCATTATGAGCCCAGATCATGAAATCACAAGCTACAGTGTGCAATATGCACAAGTAAAACTGCAAACCAAGTTCAGGAATACCAAATGAGATTATAAACTTGCTGTTGTTTTTCTGTCTGGGAAAAGCAATTCTTTAATGAGCTTAGAAACACAGCTAAATATTTTCTTTCATAAATTCAAGAAAAAGCAATACCACTTTTGAGACTTCTGCTGGGCAGCTCTTTCTCCTCTCTCTTTTCCTCTTTTAAATTTTAAATACTGCCTAGGAACCATTTGCTCTGTGAGGTTCCCATAGTTAGGACCAAACCCTTCTCAGAGGAATTTTGGCACCTTATTAATTAGTTGGTTATGAGAAGGAGCTGTACTCTTTCAGTGACTCCTATTTTGCCATCAGTAAAGTGTGATCCCGTAATAAATTTCCATCAAGCAAACTATTTCTGGTAATTCCCCCTAATTAACACCAGACTGCTAATAATAAATTAGGCCCTATGTGTTTCTGATATAACCAAGATCTTGTCTGAGCACAAGATATTAGCCAATGTCCCGAGAAAGTAAAACTCGAACCTAAATTAAGCCTTTGCTGGTAAAAGGATTTATATGCAATTTTGTGAAAAACCCTTTGAAGATCTCATACAGGGCATTTTGACCAGCAAACATTTTGACTGACAGAGAGACTTGTTCTGTGCTGAGCAGTGAAAGTGGATTTATTGTGAAAACACACTGTTGAGTTTTAAGCCTATAAATCTTACACTGGATTACAGTGTCTTAATGAATGAATGACAGATTTCTTATTTTTGTCGGTGCATTTTAATGTTACATGACGTTGTGATTGATAGAAACCAAACCTTTGCCATTAAAACGTCAAATGCAGACCTGATGCCTTTAAAAGTTTGGCTTCTGGAGTTTAATATACTGTTTGCAAATAGACTTGCATTGGTCTCATTCATAGCCTAAATGCTGAAGGGAACGCAGGCTTTCTGTAAAGTTGCCTCTAAATTTTATAGAGCTATGTGCAGTGTTTTCCTTTGCTTGTGTAAATAAAGGTAGAAAACAACAGTACATTTGCTTAGTTAAGGGAGATTCAGCTAAGGAGTCTTACGAGGCTGGTATTATCATGAAGTAATTGGCCATGTTATAGTAGATGGTTAAGTATCCCACGGTGAAAGCAGAGAATGCTTTGTGCCAAGTACAGTATCAGATAATGCTTGCCAGAGCAGGCAGTATTTCACTGAACAATCTCAACACAGGAAAAACACTAAACACTTCTAAACAAATATTGCAAAGTATTCTAGCTGGGCGGTAGAGTGAAGTAAAGATAGCAAATAAATAGTAATTGGCCAAATCTGAGTTCTACATTGTTATATATTCTACAGTGTTCGATACTTCCATCTTCAGGAAAGATGGAGATCAGACTCACCGAAGTTGGAAGGGACGTTTGGAGATGAACAGACCTTGTCGAGTCCAACTCCCCTTCTCAGAGCAGTGTCAGCCAGAGCAGGTTTCCCAGGGATACATCCAGTGAGGTTTTGCAAATCTCCAAGGACAGAGAATTCCACAATCTCTCTGGGCAGCCTGTGCCACTCCCACAGTTGCCCTGTCACTAGATAGCACTGGACAGAGCCTGGTTCCATCTTCTTTACTCTCCCCATCAGGTATTTCTACACATTGGTAAGATCCCCCCTGAACCTCCTCCTCTCCAGGCTGAACAGTCCCAGCTCTCAGGCTCTCCTCATAGACAGAGAATCACTGAATCATTTAGGTTGGAAAAGACCTTCAAGATCATCAAGCCCAGCCATCAACCTGACTTACCAAGTCCCATCACTAAACCATGCTCCAAGCCCTTAATCTTCTTCGTGGCTCTGCACTGGACTTACTCTAGTGTGTGCATGTCTCCCTTGTAGTAGTGAGCCCAGCACTCCAGGTGTGTCTTACCGAAGCTGAGCAGGGAAGGCGGCTCACCACCCTTGGCCTGCTGGCAATCCTCTGCCTAACGAAGCCCAGGAGGCTGGTGGTCTTCCTTGTGACAAGGACATGTTGCTGGCTCATGGCCAACTTGCTGAAGCCTCCATTCTACCCCAAAAAAACTTGAAGAACAAGCAACTAAAATTACATTTATTCATGTGTACAGTCATGACTTTCTTTTACTGACTGTGATTCAGAAAAAAAAAATCTAGTAATTGCAAAACAGCCGAGGACAGATAGCGAGTTCTGTTTTTCATGTTGTGGTTTTCTTTGTTGTTGTTGTTGTTTTGTTTTTAAATTATTATTACATTTGCAAATGTGAACAGCCAACATTTGACACCCAAGACTATTAAACACAAACACAAAAATCACCAGGACTTAACAGCTGACTGCTTAGAGTAAAACAACGAAAAAAAAGGAAATTCAAGAAACTGATCTGTGAACCGATGTAGTTTGCCTTCTTACCCATTAGCAAAGCCATCCACATGGCTAGATGTGAGTAGCCCCATCAGGAGACAGGTAAACAGCTGAACAGACCGACACATACTGGACCACTACTCAAGTTTTGCTTTTACGTTTATTGCATTGTTATATTAAGCATTTATTATATTTACACATATTTCTGAATTATTTAGTTACAATATGCTGAAAGTGTCATCATGATTCGATTATTCACTAATAAAGACCTTCTACCTTCAGAGTTAAACCCAATTCTTTTAACAGGCACAGTTTTGGAAGAAAAAGTAATTACTGACTGAAAATGCATGCAAAAACCTACAGTAGTTAGATTATTAACAGGGGTCTCCTAGCTTTTTAACTTTCCTTCAAAACATGAATGCTGTAAATTTGTTTTATGAAAAATAGTTGGAAATCTTATCCCCAAATGACAATGGAACGGTGCTGATTTTTGCTATGTCAAGTCTGCAATCAAATATACACATGTATATGTGCATATATATGTACGTCTCACTGTACACACATACGTGTGCATACATAGATAAGTATACATAAATACACACACTGACACACCAAAAAATTCTAGAGGTAAATAGGCAGGCTTACAAATAAAACAAAATACAAAGATACTGGTATGAAATAGTCCTAAACAACAAAAAAGTAATAAATATTCAGTGAGATATATGGCATTATTATAAAGTGCTCTACTAAAATCTCACTTATTAAAATAATGATAAACATTATGTTCCTTTTTGTTTTAGTTGATTTATATAATTTGAGAGACCCATTAAATTTTCAGTATGTGTCATTGACTCTATGCTTCCTTTTTAAATTTTAAACAAATAGACAAAGCAGAAACTAAAAGGCAAAGCAGCTAAGTGAAGCAGTACTACTGGAGCCTTTCAGGTGTTTGTGCTCATATTCATTAACAACTGTGAAATTTCAAACCTAGAGCATATGTATTAAGAAACATAAATCCAATAAAAATTACAAAACTAAAAAAAAAAAAGTTTTTATGGACACTGGCAACCATTGTGTCCACTGAAGAGCTTCTATCCTACTTCAAAATAGCAAGGTCTGAATTACAGAAATTACCTTATCATGTGCATTCCCATCCTCTTTCCTCATGCATGTGCAATACAGCTCTACTCACACCTAGTCTTTAGGACTCATTTCTCCACATTCCACTAATTTCAAAAGCAAGCTGGCTCATACTGCTGTATCTTGTCTAGTCTGCCTTTATCCTCCTGATTTTCAGCCACAGTCACAGAAGGGTGTATATATAAGAGTGTAAACATTTTAAACAGCTTTATGACATTTCTTCCATACCATCAGAAGTTTAAAAAGAAATGTAGTAGTATTGAAGAAAAACAACTTTAGGAAATAAAGTGAAACAGCCCATCACATGAATTTGTCTTACTGAATTAATAAGAAATATCTTTTTGTGTTTCAGTACAGCAATTTTGGTGTGTTTTTTTCCTCCCTCTCTTGTGTTGATGTTTCTTGTTACAATTGTTTTACTCTACCATAGTAATTTTTTTTTTGTAATTGCCCTCATGATTTTATGGATAAACCTCTCCTTTTTATCAATAATTAAACAAACAAACAAAACAAAACAAACAACCACACAGTGCATTTCTAAAGTCTATTGGAAAGAGCACTAAAGCATAGCAATTCAGCTCTGACATCTCACTTGAACTTAATAGCATGTAAATTCAGTTTGCATCAGGAATCTAATCTGGCCCCGAGAGGGCCTCCTTCTCTGTTGTGCAGCTCTGCTGGAGTAAAATTCACCCCATGCAGAGGGTTATCACCCTTTCCCTATATGCCTGCTATTGCTCCATACCACTTAAACCCTAATTTGAAGGTAAGTGGGACTTAGCTGCTGCATGGGTCTTGTGCTGACACTGTGGCAAAATTCATATCAAGCCACAGGATTGGCAACATCTCCTGGCTTGCAGTAAACGCATAATGACAGTATTGTCTCTGTTCCCTTGCAAGAACTGAGAGATACTGGACTGCCTAACTCAATATTATATTATTTAACAATATATTCCTTACATCTGGTGGAAAAGAGAGAAAAAAAACCTAAACTAATAAAAATCATAACAGCTGAGCAAGAAAATAAGTTTTCAGTATGCTACCTGGCAAACCACCAATATACATATTCATGAGCTACATCATAAAGAATGTACTGAGAGAAAAACAATGTCCTCAGTTGCACTTCAGACGTTTTCCTTATTAAACACCGAAGTCTCACATTCTGGATATAAAACACTGTTACATGCAGATTCAATGCACTTTCCCCTTTCCAAGGCACTGAAAACTATCTAAAACTTGAACTGTGAACATAAGAGTATAGTACCCACTCCCTTATACTTCAGAGTTGATCTGACATTTTTGTCTTGTCAAGCACACTCTCACTATTGCTTTATTTTGGCTAGTATTCTGGTAGCACATACCGTGGTTTAAGGAACAGTATCCCATCTATGTTTTCTTCCAATGGGCATCTTCTAAATCATCCTTGTTCACTAGCGCAGCCACCTACACTTGATGGCTTTGTAAAAATCTCTGTCCTCTGCAGACCCATCAGAGATCTAACTGCCAAAGGCACAGGTATGTGTAATGGTGCAGGAGGCTTAATGAAACTGAGAATCAGATGAAAAATATTAGTTGTTGAAGTACATTCCATCTAATCTTACCATTGCTTTGAGTTCCTCTTTAATGGAGTTTAGCTTCAGTACTTCCAGACACACTTTAAAAAACATCAGCACAATAAAGTGGTCTGGACCGCTGAAGCCAATCTCTTTTTATTTGTTGAATAGCAGCAAAACCAACAATTTAAAATCAGGTACTCATTTTTAGAGAAGCTTCACTTCGCATATTGAAGCATATATAAATGTGGTCATAAAATCATGAAACCAATATAGTAACGTGCCAAGTAGCGAAGTAAAGGCACTCCAATAGTTTCGCTTGGGTGTGATTCCTGATTCCCAGCTTTTTATGAAGCAAACCCCTAACTGATAAACACTCTAAAAAATAGTGTACAAAATCCCTAAAATTTCCACATTTCTCTTCCATTTTTAGAAAAGCATATATAAATAACTTTAACCAAACATGGACATTTTAACCTTTCTTTCTGCTCAGTACATTTGCTAAACAAGATGAGCTCCAAGCATCAGATGTTGATAGAGTGAGCGTGTTTCTTGCACAGTGGCTTGTCCTTCTTGGAGAAGAAAGTCTGACCCTCCAAACTGTCACTGCATACCTGAAATGGGATCAAAAAGAAAATGTCACCCAACAGAGATGGATGAATTACACCACACGTTATTCAGAATGCCTAATCATGGCACCGCACTACGCACCAGTATATTCAAAGACTAAGAATTAATACCTTTTTTTTTCTGAGGGATATTCTTTTTTTCTTTTTGATGTAGAATTAATGGCTGATGTAAGCATAGCCTTCCTCTTTAAGTCTATAGGCTCTTAACTCAGAGCAGAGTTAGTTCAGAATTAAAAAAAAAATCCCATCATTAGGATTTGGGTTCCTTTTTTTTTTTTTTTTTTTTTTTACCCACCGAATATTAGCAGGTGATACTCTTTGACTACAGTGTCTGTATGTCAAACGCACTCTTGATACCTTAGAAATGCAGCCTGTTCCTTTATGGCCTTCTACATTTGTTCTAGGGAAACAAACGTCAAGGGTTAAATGCTAGGATACAGGGCTGCAATCCATGCCAAATGATCTGGACTGGTGCCAAAAGCTCACAATAGCAATACACCTTCTAAATAACTGTAGAAGTGCTTTTTGTTTGGGTTCTGAGGACTGAAAGACATTTTAGCTGTAAGTCCCATATTGGTCATGTTAGCACAAGTACTGCTCCTATGGATTAGTTTATAAAGAAGAACAGCTTTACTTACCGAGCATACAAAACAAGTGTCATGCCAGGTGTGGCCCAAGGCTTCAAGAAACCTGTCTCCAGCTTCAATGGGGAATTCGCAGCCATGGCACATAGTACCAAAGAGGGCATAGTAATCTGCAACAAATACAAATTTTAAAGATGAAGCACATGCAGAAAAGCAAGACTGACTGAAAGTTTTGTGCTTTTCTTTCAATGGCATTGCACTTGTCCTGTCAAGTTTTATAAGATTGGGTGCACTGAATAAAGAGGTCCTAGGCTGAAAGACAGCGATGTCATCTTTTCCTCAGTAATTCACTTCTATTCCCCTTCCTTATCCTTTCAACCAAGCAGTGCTTCCATCATCTTGGTGTTTCATTTCCTTGAGATCAATAGTGCACTCAGGGGGAAAATGCACTCCTTGCAGAGCACCAGCGCAGACTCTGCATGCTACTTGTGCTCTCTCAGACTCTGCTTTGAAAGCATACCCAGGCTTCCTATTGCCTGTTTACATGACAGACCTCCTCAGCAAGGTGTGTAGATCTAGCCTGCATTCTGGCACAGTATTTGTCCCAGAACACTTTACACGTCGTGTAGTTGTTAGGCTCCTGTCCTAAACACAGCGATTTGAATTAAGTAAGAAGAGTTTTCTAGTCACTAGAGTTTATTGCATGGATCTTTAAGAAACAACCAAACAAAACCCACAGGCTTAGCAAGTATATTTGTCGAGCTTAACAAAAAATATCAGTAGGGTTTCAGTGACTGGTGTCATAGAAAGGTATTCCCACCATTCTCTTCTAGACACCAGAAAGGTTGAAAAGGAGAAAGCAGGGCAGAGCAGCAGGGTAAGAGGTATGTATGAGGTTGAGTAGGAGGCACTTACACCCTTCCCCATTCCCACGTTCTCTCCACATGGGAAGCTTGCATCTCTGTGCATAGGGCCATATGACAGACTGTGAGTTACTGCAGCCGTCCACTGCCCACCTGTGCAGACCTAAGTTTGTCCCTAAGCTGTCTGGTCTTTCCCATTTATTTCAACTCTAAATGTTGTGGGTTTTGTTTGTTTGTTTGTTTTTCCTGCACAGAACACAACAGCATTAGGGCTATAACATGAGAGAATTCTGGATAAGCATGCTGCCATTCCAAATATATAATGTCATCTTCACAAAATGGATTACAGACAAAGTGACAACCCTAATGAAGCACTGGACTCCATCCTTTATACTAACACTCTGGCACTGCCAGGGACATCAGATGTCAATGCCTATTTTCAAGGAGCCTTATAAGGAGTAACAAGCAGGGTACAAGGAGATTCTGCTTCTCTACTAGATAATCCAGAGATACACACTCTGGTGCTTACTGCAGCAGAGACAACAGAGGCTTATCTTGTGTGCCAAGCACAGGGAGAGGTCTGTTTTGGTTTAGTCAAACTGTATTTCGTATGATGACCTCAAAGAGCATCACAGAAGGAATTTAAGCAAGACTGGGAACGCAAGTGCTCTGCAAAAGTAAAGTCCTTGAAGACTAACAGTGGCAAGAAACACCTTCAGCAATCACCCTCCTTAATGTATGTTGTTGGCATGAATTTGCAAATGTCTAATCAGAAAACACACAATAAAAGTGACAAATGGCAGAATGCCTCTGTCCACAACCCCTGAAGGACATGGTCTCATGCTTATACTCTTTCAGCTCTTCACATTCATGTTCACATGCAATCTTTTACTGATATTTTTCTGGTGCCAGCCACTACAACCTTTTGTAATGTGCACTATAGTTTGTGTTGATAAGTTACTTGGCTTTTGGTCTGAAGAAAGAACAATAGATAAGGCAGAATGAAGGGCATCAGCTTTCTCTTGTGTTCACGTGCTTGAATTGTGATACCACAGAAGTCTTCCAACACAGACTTCTCATAGAGTAACATATTAATGCTTCTTGCATGCAGCATTTTTGAAAGCAGGTTACTAACTGCACTGGGATGTTCAAAGTTGTATGTATCTGCACATTGAATTTAATTTTAGCATCCACATCCAGAAATGGGACATTTTGCAGATTAAAACCCCCTAATACTAATAACTGACACTGTTACAATTTCTAATACAAATTTAAAATTAGAACCCTTCATTGCACTAGGAAGAAGGAAAGTTGGCAATGACTTCTATTCTCTATTTCTTTAAAATTAGTCACAGACTCTTAACTCCAGCTGGACTGAAAGTCTTTGAAGAGTGAATATATCTCAAATTAACATCTAGGTAGAGAGCCAGAGTCATTACAACACATCACTGCCGAAGCACCTCCCAGAATGTGTCTGCCTTAACTTCTGCTAGCAACTTTTTATCTCAGAAACTTCATGAAAAGGGTAATAATCTTGTCCTTTTATCCCGAAGTTTCCTGCTCAAAGTATGCAAAAGTGTGCATATTGTGCATGGGAGCTGTAACAGTAGCACAAATCAATGCACTGCACAACATACGGGTCATTTGGTGGCAGGAACAAGAATTCAATACTAGCAGTACAAACCCAGTCATGAGCTTTCCACCCAAAGGGGAGTTATTGATCCCTCTGGTACTATTTTTGAATCATCCAAGATGAGGGGCTTCAGGCTGCTTCAGGATGAAATTTCACTATGCTGTCACACTGGAGGACGCTGCTCGTATATCCATTTCCTCTGCTGCTCCGCAAATTCAATAGGAGCAACACGTTACCCTACTTGTGACACTGACTTAGCAGTAACCTACTTTGTCCTTTCATATCTGCCAACACCTCATCAAATCCACTCTGACAGAAAATTTGGGTAAATTTTGCCTGCCTTCCCCATATTTTCAGTATCTATCTACTGCTCTTCATAGCAACAACTGTGCGACCATCCCCGAGGAAATCTTAGCTCCAAACAAGTCACTAGGATTTCAAGCTAGATTTCTTCCTAGTCAATCCACTTCCACTTCTAGCTAGATTACAATGCTCCTTACAGTAAAGAAAAAAAACACAGAAAATATCTGATTGACAATTCTGGCATGGATATAAATAATATATGGTGCAAAAATAGAAAATTTTAATACATCCAATTCCTTTTGCATTATGTGGAATTGTTTTACAAATGACATTTATTTCTGTTGTAGCTCAGAAGGGTACGTGAAATGCTTTAAGCAAACTAAGAAATCAACAGAAATAAAAAGTGTTCATGTTAATCACATCAAAAAGATAGTTGGAAATGCTAAAAAAAAAAAAAGGCACAAACAAAACCCAACTAAACTAGATTTCCCTTGAATATCTACACTACATTTTCCACATATTATGCTCATTGGACTTTCAAGTGCTGTAATCTTATTGCTATATTTTTCCCCCAACAGACTTTTTTTTTTTTTTTTTTTTTTTTTTAAATCTTAAGCTTATGTTTGACAGATGTTATCCCTGATCTTGCAAAAAACTCCCTGGGTAGAGTGCTTGTTCTTGGAGGTAGCCTCCCTGCTGTTTTTACTATTCAGAGTAAAACACTTTGCTTTACTAGTATTTGGTTGTTTCGTAAATAAGTAAGTTTACATAAACTATTTTAAAGCCAACCAGAAAATCAACCTAAAATTAACACTTTGCTGTATCACTGATACCTACAGCAGAGAGCCTAACAGAAATAACAAGTAAAACCAGTGACAAGAAGCCTGCTCCTACAGAAGTTGATGAAGAAATACTTCCCATCTTCCCTGCAAAAGAAACCTGTTGCAAACTCAAAGTGTCTACTGCATTTGTTGTTAGTGTGAACTAAAATGTCAAAGTCACGTGAATTTGCTGGGACACTTCCACTGAGGTGGAGCTTGAGAAAAAGGAATTAATATTATTTTTTAAACCTTATTAAGCTCTGATTCTCTGCACAGCTGCACTAAACTTTGCTCGTGTTACTCCTTACCCGTCTCACAGTAGGGATCACCATCTTCTAAGTGGAAGACATTATTGCGGATGGGGTTATGACAGGCCACACACACAAAGCAGGAAACGTGCCAAGTTTGTTTCAAAGCATTTATTACTTCCTGTGGGGATTAGAAAATGAGTTATTAACACATTATTTCGATGTGACGACAAGATTGTGGTGACAGTGCTTCTACACGTGGTTCATTTCAAGAATACTTCCTACTGCTACTTTGAAAATAAGCTGTGCATGCAGTTACTGCTAAAGTTAAAGTCTATGAAGTGAATTATTTATTGTACATCTCCTTTTCTTGTCAGAAGCAACTCTATGTGAACCTTCCAAAAACCAAAGAGTTGGACACGTTTAACAGTTCTTTTGTTCCCCTTCTTCATCTTACTTAGGATCTTACCCACACTAGTCTCCTGAAATATGAAAAGAAGTCTCTCTGACCTGAACTCTGCAAATAGTTAATCAGAAGACGTTGTGTCAAAAATTACAACTGCTCTGTGTTGTTTTGGAAGATGATACAGTGCCAAATATGACTTGAGGATCACGCTGCCAAAGCCCTGCATAACCCCAGTTACATAAGACTACAGACACATCGCTTTCTGCAGTAAAGCAGCAGACGAAGAGCTGGCGGGCTCAAATTAGCAATAATAGTGCCGAGTAGGATAATGCATCTTTCTATCGATATTACCATAGGGAATATTTCAGTACTTCGAATCTAGCCAAACCCTGTGTTTCCCAGTGTTCAGCTCAGTTAAGGAGGATTATTTATTTTTCGTTCTTTTTTCCTCCTCCAACTCTGTAAAAAGCTGCCAATTAAAAGCATTTTGCTCACGAAAAAATAGTAATCACAACAGCTACAGAGCAGCTTAAGGAAAACAGGGGATAAACTTGAAAGAGCAAAAGAGACTATGCTACCTTTTCTTAAAGAGCATCAGAGAGAAACTGAAAAGGCTCAGTATTAGAAGAGACAAATATATATACTCCATATGTGATATGAACTTAAAAGGTGGGCCAGAGTACATTTTGAGGAATGCAAACTGGGCCACATAAAAGGGAATTTCATTAGTAAGAAGCAGTGAACAGTGTGGTTAATGCTCCCACTTAAGAACGGGTCAGCTGCTGGTTACTTACTCCAAGGATCTTTCTCTGGCACTTTGAACACTCCGGGGCGAAGAACTTCTCATAGCAGACCTCGCAATACAGAGCCCCTTTCTCTTCCACAAATCCAATGTAAGCCATGGAGGCTTTGCAGTGAGCACAATTAAACTCCTCTGGGTGCCACGACTTCCCCAAGGCCACCAAGAAGGGTCCTCTGGTTAGGAAGAAAAGATTAATCAGCAAATGCCACTGAGATAGATCCTGCTAAAGCTTTTAATTTATCAGCAATACCTCTGCAACATTATTTCACTGTTCACAAATTTGTTCTAAATTTGCTCCATCCCTCTTCCCTCCTATGGGCTTGTAAGAAAGCATCAAGTGTTGATGAGATCTTTTCCCACTGAACTCTCTCCCAGAGACACCTGGCCCCAGTAAAGACTAATTCTTTTCACTTCATGGCATTTCAAAAATGCTATTTCAGAACTGCATTAAATACAATGCTGAAGAGGCTGCTAGTGGAAAGAAAATAATAATAATAATAATAATAATAATAATAATAATAATAATAATAATGATGAAATGTGTTCCCAATGTTCCCAACTGCTTCCCTCTATTGCGAAGAGGCATTTGACTCAGTGATACCATCAGCTCTCTTTCAACATGCATTTGTATATCAAGGCCACAAATGTTAAAGTACGCTTGACTCCATTAAGAGCTAATAACAGCAGTTTCCTGTCAGACAAAAATTCTGTAGCTGTCCTTATCTAACAAGTTTGTCACAAGATAACCCCATCCAGTTGCATTTTTTGTTTGCTTTCCCCAGAAGCGAGTTAAAATAAGACAATTTTCTCCAAGGACAGAACCTCCTCTATTTTATTTTATTTTTTTTGCAAACACAAAATAGTGATGCTTTTATAGCATTTGTCTGGCACATGCCACAAGGTTAATGGACAAAATGAAACTGTCCATTTCTAAGCAAACAAAAACTTCTCATTTTATAACTCGTAAGTCTCTTGTATATGCCACTGTATCAGCATTCATTTGAAAACATATTCAGCATGCTAATTTCTTTAACAAACATATTTACTTTAATGAGGCACCTCCTGGGTCCAACCAACACTTAACCTTTCAGAATTTAGGTTTTAAGAGAACTTTGGGGCTCAAGTTCATTTCCCTCACCAAATTTCCCACTTCTGTGATACCTATAAAGACACCATTCTTTCAGTAATGCATCTTTTTTTTTCCCTAATACTTCACTTCAAAAAAGGTGTAAAGTACTAGTGTCACCACCCTGTTTGCCAAACAATTTTGGAAATGAAGTAAGCAACAGGAACATTTTTGTTTAAGATAAGATACTCATATGAGTAAAACAACAAGAAGAAAAGCAAAAACATTAACATTTGTTTCCAGGTTTATGCTGACTGTAAGATGATAACTACGTGGGCAGAAGACAGAGGGCATCTTCCTTGAGAGGAGCAGGTAATTATTTTCATTTCTCTTCTGCATTGTCTCTGGAGATGCTATTTATATTCAACAGGAGGAGAACTCAAAAACAAAGGGACTCAAACAGGTGTAGGGCAACTCACACATCTTCTGAGATGAAGAAGATAGTTAATCTGAAACTGTTTCTTCTGTTTATCTCTGAATACTGCAGAGAAAGCAGTGAAAAAGCAGCTCCTGGAGCAGCTCGTAGCCCTTTAAGTAGCAAGCCGAGGGGAGTTCAGCCCTCTGCCCCTGCTCCCGGCAGATGCCTGAGCAGTGCAAACACTGACCTAACCTGATACCCTCCTGCTGCCATACAAGCACCTTTCTAGATCAAAGCCCTTTCAGTTATGTACTGATCAAACAATACAAGCCCTTATGTACAACAAAGTGCTCTCCTCGCACCGTGTCAGCACAAGCTAATTTAACAGATTCATTAAGACAGGGCTGACACCGAAGAGGCTCTCTCCACTCCACGTAGGATTGGGTTTCTGGCCATCTGCACTGCAATGATAGGCTTGGTTAGTTATGAAATGGAAAGAAAGCACGCTAGCGACAGGAGGGGAAGGAATTTTTACAACATCTGCTACATTTAGCTCTCCACAGTTTACAGTTCTGACATATTGAGGTTAGCCATTCAAGACAGCGCGCAGGAACCCAGACGGATGGGAAACCGTGCAGGAGTGCATCTACAGGGTTTCGTTCCCAGAAGTCCCCAGACAGCTGTGGCCGTGCCCTGTACAATGTCTCCTAGGTGTTCCATTAGCGGGCCTGCTCCCCACGCACACGTGGCCAGGGGAGCACTTTCTAAATGCGATTTTACTTTTAATCAGGCTGTAGTTTAAACATGTCAAGCTGACGCTGCGGCTTAATGATACCAGTGACTTAAAAGCTGCCCCAAAGCATGTGGAAAGAAAAAAAAAAAAAAGAGAGAGAGAAAGAAAAAAAAACACCTGCTATGTAAAATACACTAAAACATGATATTCAGAACTTGGAGTTGTTCCTAGTCTCTGCATATTTTTGTGATTAAAACGATAGCTTCCAGTAAGAAAAGTTATTTATTTGCTTCATTCAGTTGAAAAGAGTTAAAATATTGGAGTGAGGGGGCCACATGCCCACCATCACACATACCGACTGGAATAAGCCAGGGCAGGAAATGATAGGAAGATGGCTACAGATGACTTCATCCCTCCTTGTGCATTAACAACAACAACAACAAAACCCCCCAATAACTCTCTGTCAACTGACTCTTTGTAAACTAGTCTAATTTTAAAGGTGATACTCAAAAAACACTTTCCTCCCACCTGATGCTATGGGACAACCTAACTAGCAACAGTTACCTACAAATGCGGCTTCATCCCAACCTACTTTCAAATGTTATGTGCTTTGGACCAAATTTCTGACATCACCATCTAAGACCATGTGAACCAAACCCACAGATGGAGGCAAATAGTAGTAACTTTTTTCTTTTTCCTTTTAAGAGATTCTGATGTACTTACATCAGTATTTACAGACTGTTATGTCCCAAAGGATCACCAGGTACATAAATTTGGTAGCCAGATCTAACATCTGGGTCCCACATGTAGCAATGATATAGGGTCAAATTGGAAAGAAAAGTAAATAATGTACAAGGAATATAAGGATAATTTCACTATTTTACTACTTGTAACTAAATATAACATTATCAGTATGGTCACGATGCATTATCATGGCAATAATCTAGCTTCTCATGTGGCTTTGATTATGACAGCAAGCCAGAATTGAAATTTGGTGGTGGAGAGATCAAAAGGATTTCCACATCTGCTGAGTAGGTCAATCACTTTATTGTTAGTTATTGTCTTCTCATTTGAAAATGACGTGATATATAATTTCTGTATAGGAGATGCTCAAGGGAAGCACCATTCCTAATTTTCCACTTGTGCCTTTAAATTAATTAAGATCTGTGAAAAAGTGACAAAACCAAATCATCATTCACAGGCAGATATACCAGAGATATGTTCTCAATGGAGATACAGGGAAAACACATTTGGACTTGAAAGGGAGAGTGAACTCTGCACTGTGGCACTCAGTGAGGCTTCCTGAGAACCAGAAGTCTTCGTCAGGATGTGTCAGAAGTTTGCCAGACTGACACAGCAAGTAGATCATGGGAAATTTAGTTTGCCTCCAACTATGACACTTTTAGACACAGAAACAAAAGATTACGTAATGAAGCTTTGGAAAAAAAAAATCTTCATGCAATCACTGTATCAATAATTAAAGATATATTAAAAAGTTATAAGATGCCTCTAAGAAATGGTTTTGGCTTAACTAACCATGGTTATTCTATGCCTTAGTGTAAAGTAACCAACTCCACAATGCATTCTGGCTTCAAAGCAGATGCACAGTGCAATGTCACTTAATCCTCCTCCTACCTTTTCATAGGTAACACTACCAGTAAGGGCATGAACTGTAATTATGCTAAAGCTTGAACTTGAAATGCCACTGCAATCTTTCAAATCCACTGCATGATGTGAACATTAGGCATATTTGGCATTGATTATCACATGTCAACTCATACTCAAATGAAACAATGCTTGCTTTCAATAATTTAGATGGCATTTAACATGTGAAGAAATTTAAGGATTTACACATTAACAGCAATTTAAAGACAGACAACGGTATCAGTTACTATTCAGGAAGAGTTGTCACTTACAATAGGTGACAATGGTTTAAGTACTATCAAGTAGGGCTCCCCCTTTCTCCTATGTGGCCACTAAGGAGCAAAGGTTGCTCCACAGACCACTACACTTGTCTATTTACAGGGCCGAAGCTCATCTCCCTTTCAGTGGTGATGAAAGCAGGGAACAGCGGCAAGTGCTTTAAGGGTTGACAGAAGAGGTTAGCTGCTCAAGGAGAGATCTGTGCTGTGCGACCCCATGGCACAGAGCACCAAGAAACCCTGCTGAAGCACGGGTCTTGTAAAAGGCACTAACTAACGTTTCTTGCATGAAAGATGCAGCACAGTTTGAACTGCTATGTTCATGTTATTTTTAAATGGAAACGATAATAACAAAAATGAAAGCGCACAGTTGCTCACACAGTATTTACTAGATGAACCCAAAGCTTTCCAACACCCAGAAAACAAAAAAGTCAGCATACTAAAGACAGACATGATGATTATATAGGCCAAACCGTTCAATGAATCAGACAAATCTCATCCAAAAAGTGTATAGGCCTTTTTGATATTAATCTTTCATTTTGCGGTGAAGCACAAATTCTGGATTAGAGAGCATGTATATCTACATTCAGAATTCATGCTTTTTTCTGTTGCTTCAAGGAGATTCAGATCATATATTTTTATTTCCTTGACATATATGATGGAAATAGGAAAAAACCTCCAAAACATCACAGATGAGTTAGCAAAGAGTCCTCTAAGATTACCCTGATGTTAACTGAATTGGTAGTGAACTATCAGAATGGAAATCTAATAGAAGTCAACAGGCTGGACTCAATTCATCCCTAGAAAGCAAGTGATTAGAGTTAGTTGAATTTTCTGATGCAGAATTCAAGCCAGGGCTCAAGAGGCTTTAAAGGGCATGGTGGAAAGCTTGATCTTCTGTTATAGTGAGTGAAATTTATCTATTTCATAGAGCTCACTTTCCTAATCAAACAAGTTTCTTTCTTTAACTATGGCGAAACATTGTGCAGGCTCTCCTATCTTGTTCACCGAAAACATGGGACAGATGAATAAAAAGAAATATTATAGGGCATTACTTTGCCCCTGCAGCTCAACAGCACAGATAATTGAACAACCACAAAGACGACAACATCTTAGAAGAATACATCTCTTCTAATAATTCCAGAAAAAAAAAAAATCTATTTTAGAGAAAAAATAAAATGTAAGGTAGATGAAAATTGGGAATGATTTGCATATTAACACAAAAAAGCAATTATAGCTCCCTGGATGAGATAATCATGACTAATTGTCAAAAATCACTGACTGAACAATGCAGCCCAGATTAATTTCTTCCTCCATAAGAAATTCTGGCTAAAGACAGATATCTTAGGGACTTGGTGGAATTTATTTATCTCAATCGGCATTCTTGTTTTTGTGTATTCTCTTGATTAATCCTTTCCATCCATATTATATAAGTCAAGTACACAAACTACCCAGTTGCCAAAGAGCCCACCAAGGAATTTGAGAAGTAACAATAGAAAATTATTATTAATCCATTCTCAGCAATTGTTAGACCCATATTCCTTGCTTTTGTTATATGGATGGAGCTTGCTATTTTTACTCCTCTTATTTTGAAAGTCTCGTTTATAAATTGACATTTGTGACAAGTTAGCTTGTATTTGATTTCCTGTACATTGTTTTCCAACCTTCTCATCTTCCAAATTTTATAGGAAAGTGTGTGCAAGTGAGAACTAACTTGCTTACTTTTCTTTTGTTTTATTTTTGCTCTACTCCACCCAGCCTTCTGGTTCTCTGTAAAACAGGTTTTAAGGCTGTGACTGTTAGGAGTTTGCTATATTTTCCTCCATCATTTCCCTCATTCTCAGATTTGCTAGATAATCCATATATAAAAACAATGTTCTGTGTTACTGAAATGGAGCCTTAAAACACTTGTGACCTAAGGAATCAAAACCAGTGAAAGCAAAACAGAGCTCAGCTGTCAGAGAGCCTGTGGGATGAATAGATACAAACCTAATGACTTGATTACACTGTGCACACATTGGAGTACGCTTTCCCGCTGGAATATGCTCTGCCCTCTGAACCAATGTGTCTTGCTCCGTTAGCTGAGGTGGCGTCGCAAACTTTTGACTTGGGGCAGTCGTTCCAGATGGTTTAATGCTGTTTGATGTCCATCCACTGGCAGGAGCTGGGGAAGGAATGCCAAAAGCATTTAGAAGACCATCTTTCAGTACCAAGCAAATTATTTTGAAATACGAGCAACAGGCAACATTTGTCTAACATCTTTGTCCAGCTTGGCATATACCTGCCTACTTATAGCAACAAATTAAAAAGCACTTATTTTCCCCTCCTCCCCCACCAAGTAAGACTGTCCTACCTACTTTACAAAATGTCTGCGAAATAACACAGGACATTTTTGGCTAACTTGTAAAAGCAGTGGACAAATTTCAACATTTTAAAGAACTTATGTGGAAGAATGTACAACCTGTGAAGGCATTATTTTGCTTTAGATACAAAAACTGGCGCCAAGAATATCAGTGTATGAACAGAGACATGAGAATATGACATACTTACTCAAAACATTTTACAGTGAGTAAAATAACGAATAGATCATATGTCACTACCAACAGATTAAACAAGAATATGCATCCAATACAACATGTACAGGAACTTAAAATACAGTACTGTATAAGGAAAACATATTTCTAAATCAAACTTAAACACTAGACTAGATCACTAAACACTGCCAATCTGAAGCGCTCCAATGGCTGTGTTCGCATCTGTTTAGAAAAATTACGGCTCTGATGTAAAAGCCTGACATTTCCAGAAGTGTGTGTATCCATAGACTTCCATTTGCATTCTGGTTTTAAGGTCATATATATAAGCTTTTAAGGAGTAAGAAAAATGCATTTACAAAAATGAAATGCACAGATGACACTTGTTGCCAAGGGTAATGAAGAAACAAACACTCCTCTGCTTTTCTTTCTCCTATTGATACATATACCTTGGTAATGTACAAGCCACAACAGCACAAGTTTATGGGAGTAGTCACTCCTGTCAAGTGGAGAATTCTTTTTCTTTTTCAAGCAAGCTAAATAAAAAAACTAAAAAAAAAAAAGCCTTTTGTTTGCAACCACAGGCAAGCAAAAACATGCTTGTTTACTCTGTGTCCTGGCTTTACAGAAGCCATACTAAACCTCGTAAATCACAAAGTGAAATTAAGATCTGAGTGAAAGCTCAGAAAGGAACAACCAAGCAACAACAGAGATATCTGACCGCATGGGACAATGCTTCTGTTGCAATGATGCATCTCTCCAACACGTGGTTGGGGTATCTGCATGTAGCTTTGCCAATACTTTTCATGGAAAATTAGTTTGTGGAGGTGTTAGTCTTAGCTGTTAGTGCTACTCATCCTCCCTCACCTTTCATAGCATCTTCCAGGGAAAAGATGAAAAATTGTTTCCCGTTATTTTCTTAATGTAATGCTGATCAACCTTTGCCTTACCAAAAGGTGCAAATATCTTTCTGATAAAACACTACACTCTCTGCTCAAATGGACACAGCATATTAATTCACAGGAAAGATAAATGGCAGCTAATACAAACAAAATTCAACAGAAACTACAATTTCTTACTATTTAGAGAAAATAGCCACACACTACACAATTTAATCAAACCAATCCAGTGAACTTTAATAATAATAATAAAAAACTAAAAAGCCTCTCCTGCATATTGGTGCACTAAGGTGACACAGCTGGAGAAGAAATCCTTTTTAACACCAATACTTTCATACTCTAACCATGCTTGTTAGTTTGGTGTTAATCCACCGGTATGGGCACAATGCCTACTTTTGCTTATTTTTCCCTCTGTATGAAGAAGCGATATAGTTGAATTTTCTCAAAATAAGTGATTTCAAGACTGACATATTTTTGGATCCCCTTCAGTGTGTGAAGTAGTAAAAAGCATACCAAATTACCATTTTTAATTTTTTTTTTAATATTAAGCATATTGCTTATATATAACGTAATAAAGCAGTGTGTAACATCTTAAAAAATAACATCTTGATTAGAGAGACATTCAGCATTGCTGAGTAGAAAGTATTCAGAAATGTGCACCTCAAAAGCACTTGATCTTGAACAAGTCACTCTGCTACTGTAGTTCATTTTAGATTATAAATGTCTGCTAAACTGAAAACATAGGAAGAGATAAAACTGGAAAAGGTGGCAGAAAGCCTTTGAAGACATGAACAAAAGTGGTTTTGATTAATAGCACTTTCCTTCTCTATCACCACCAATGGCTTTCTGATTTTCAGGTCCCATTTCATGAGAAGACAAAAAAACACACTAAAACCAAATCTGTTTGAAGACTGTTTTTTCCATTAATCAAATTGCAGCACAGTTTCTAGTGTATTGCTCATTTGTGTTTATCTGCTGAATCCCAAAGCCCATTCAAACACATCAGCTAGCTCTTGTTTGCACTGTTAAAAAAAAAAAAAAAAAAAAAAAGCCCTCCTACTTGCTTAAAGAAAGAAATAGTACAACTACCACAATTACTCCTATTTCTTTGGTCTCATTACAACTTTCATTAGTGCTGTGTTTATGTATGATGCTTTTCTGAATGCTGCCCAACTTTAAATCACTACTGGCCAGGGTAGGATTTCTCTCCATAAACCCTCTCTCAGAGCCGTTGGACAAATCAGACCATAATTTCTGAGTTACTCAAAGCACAAAAAGAGGAGAGGAGAAGATGAATGTTCACGAGGTTGAGAAATAATGTCGGTCTACTGCTGACGCTATGATAAAACAAAAATTCTCTTTTAAGCAAACCATACTATAAAACACACTGATTAGTACCGTGTTAAGCCAGGGCTGTGGCCTAAGCAAAAACAAACTGGGCATCTACAATTGAGGACCAGTGAAGGCAGATGGATCTACTCCACTTCCACTGAAATGGGTGAAGTCATGTTCAATGCCCAGAACTTCCGCAGATACAGGACTCCCCAGGGGATCACAGCCGTAATGCAAGTGGAGAATTAGTGTCAAATACTCTGGGGAACGACAAATAACCTGTAACCTTCAGATACCTCCACATTTCCAGAATATTTTTGGATACTGGACAAAACCTAAGTTTTAAAAGGCTTTTTGACTGTCATTTCTAAATTTATTTGCTACTTTGGGGGGAACAACATCTAATTGATCACTGCAAATGCCATCAGCAGCTGGAACTAGGATAGAAAAGGTTTCTTCCTGTTCAAGAATCCTTGAAAACCAAGATCTTAAGGCATTTTATTATTATCTGTCTTCTTCCATCTTTTGAGGCCAGTGTAAAGCCAGGAAGCTCCCTCCTCATATTCACAGATTGTACCCGCAGTGTTCTCTCTCCTTGCTAATATTCACATTAAAACCTTGTTGGTCTTGCACAGTATTATCCCCCTCAATTCCTGCTCTGAAGTGGGCTCAAGTTTCTTTCACTTTAGATTCCTGATCCTGAAGAGGAGTCAGTCTGCTTCCTTTGCCTCAGATTCATACTCTTTTCTAAGTTTGTTTTTTTTTTTTTAAGGAAATACACCAGTACACTAATAGCTATTTCACCATGTTTACTGTACTGGTTTCTCTGTAAACTTCCTACAGTTGTTCTACGAGATTTTTTTTCACCATATATCAGTCTTCTTTTCACACACTTGATTTGCTTCAGTCTTCCTGATTCCCATCTGAACACTTGCCTGCAGTTTTAACGCCCACTTGTATCTTCCCATAGGCCAGAAGTATGCCTTTAACACTCCACTAATCTTAGCAAAGGTTTGTTACTCCCACTGTAACCCAATTTTTTGTCGGTGGTGGGTGAGTTCTCATTTTTGTTGATTTTTGTTTGTTTTTAAATCATTAATAGTTGCCTGCTTACAATCTATATGAATTGACAATATGTGTTTTTTGCTATAGTTCTAACTTGTGTGGCTAAAGAATTTCAAATATTAGGCATGTTTTCTCTTTCAGCATGAAAGTTGATATTTTTTGACTAGCCCTTCTAGTTTATAAGTTAGTCAATACTCGCGCTGGGCAAGATTTCACAGATACTGATACTACTTGAGTTCCTGCATTTTTTTTCTTTTTTTTTTTTTTTTCCCCATTCCCTTGGAAACCTTTCAGATGGAATTAGGTTCTAAGTTATGTTTTACTGTGGGAGCAGACTAATTGATTTATTTATTTATTTATTAGCCTTTAGTTACTTTAACAGATTCTCTAGCCTTGAAACACAGCCGCATGATTTAAACAAAAACATCAGGCCCTGAAAATTTATGGAACTAGAAGCTTTCAGCAGGGCACACAAGTAATAACAAGGAGGGTACAAATTCTTACACTCAATCTAAGCCTCTCAACCCCTCAACTCTGGCCATCACTTTGAGCCCTCCTGCGGTTTGTGCTTTATACTTTGCCTTTTACATTCTCCCTTTAGTGTCAAGCATGGGGATGGGTTGCTGTTAACAGACACTATTTTGGAAGCAATTTGGACTGCAGAATTGTTGCAGGGGTAAGAGGTGTCGGGAAGGAGGTAGCTATGCATCCAAATCCCTTAAAAAATGAATAGATGAAAAAAAAAAAAACAGCACACATGAAAGGAAAAATTTATGACTTTGGATCTATCAGCAGTTCTGTTCTCACAGAGCTGGTACCTGAGGTCTGGCAAAGTGCACGCACATTTGTAATTTCAAAAGATGACCTAGCAGGGAGGGGAAGGGAAATAACTCCAGCTGCTTCACAACATCTCACCACGGATTTTCTGGCCACCGCCTTTGTTGAATGCAGTGGGACAGAGTACAGGAACTTGTGCAGGTTCTCTGAATTATCAGATCTATAAATACATTATAATCAATAAATAATTTATAAAAATTATAAACATCGTTAAGAGTTATTCCACACTGAGTGGTGGAGAGGTTCAGTTCTCTGCAAGTCATAGAAAAGAGCTCTGTGGCTGAATTTTGGAGTTTTGCAGTCTTTCACCTTCACTCTCTTTAGTTAAACCTTAAAGCACCATTGATTTCTACCTGCACATTGTCATAGCTGTCTTTTTTAAAATAGAAAACATTCTGTACCTGAGTATTAACTTTCTACTTTATTAGGTTTAAGTTTAGCAAACCCTCAGTGTTTGCTTTTACTGAACTCCTTGGTATGGCCAGTTTAATATTTAACAAAGTTTTAGGCAAGGTAAAGAACTGGCTTTTTCTTTTAAAAAATCCCAGAGTGACTTTGCCCTTGTTGCACTAACAATAGGCTGTTCCATTGCTGAACACATGGATAACTACAAACATTAGGGAAAGATTTTTAAGACAAAGGGAGAAAGGCGGATACACAGTGGTGCCAAAGTCACTTTGACAGAGGTTCTCCGGTGCATAGCAACAATACAACAGCCTGAACTGTTTAACGCTCACTTAAACATAACATCAGGCTTCATGTAATATCTATAAATAACAATGCTACTTTAACTGGTGGGAGTGCCAGAACTTCATTTTAAAGTGCTTTAACCCGATGATTTATACACTGCTATCAAACTACTGTATTATAAATGGAAAATACAAAGGTTCGTATGTCCAATTTTCTGACTTCTCTTAGTATATCTGTACAGTAAGAAATCTTCCAGTTCCCTTCCTCCAACCCAAACAGATGGCCGGATGAAGCAACGTGTCTGAAAAGCTCGGCTGTCAGCTCGTTGCATTAGCCGTGTATAACATTCTATCCACTCCCGGACCCGCGTGAAATCGCTCAAGTTAAATGGAGAAAACTACAGGACTAGCAAGACGGAAGGGGGAAGAAAAAAAGAAATGCTACATTCAGCAGATCTCATTTGGTTGCTGCACAGTCTTGGAAGCGTCGTCAAAGCTGAAACCCCACCACTGATTAAAAGCAGAACAGGAAGGATTAAACCATTATCATTTCTCTAAATGCCAGCAAAGGCTGGTATGCGCCCGTGGAAAATCACAACAGGTGCAAGCGCGGCCCAATTTCAACAACCTCTGCAACCTAGGGGCCAGTTCCTGTGCTAGCGACCAGCCTTTCAACTGCAAAGGCTCCGACAAAATTAGCTGTAAAGGATCTTTAATTAAAACGAGTATGGTGGTTTTGGCTTGCTCGGCCTGTCACCTTGTGATTTGTTACATCACATACCGTCACAAATTTGGCACAAGTGGCATAGCTGTTACCAAAAATGTGCCTCGAGGAGAAAGTCGAGGAGAAAGAGAAAACGAAGACTTCCTCACTCCCCTGCACAATAGGGTTTTATTTCTCTGAAATGACAGCTCAGAAGCCCATTTGGTGCATTTCTGCAGATAACATTTTGCTTCTCTCACTCTGAGTTCCTGTTTTGAATTTGACAGCTTGACTACACCTGAGGAGAGCACGACTGTCCGGTCTCACTGACACACATATTATCTGCCTTTTTCACAGAGACGATGTTTAAGGTTGCATAGAGATAGGACTGTATTTACCAGAGAAATTTTGACTTTTCATTTGTTGTACAAATATTAGGCAAACTTCTTGGATGACCTACGCTTGTACGTCCTACCAGAGTACATCACTCTTCTGAGCTGGCATCCTCAGTGATGCAGGCTGCAAATTAAGGGGAAGTGATCTGGTCAGTCAGTCCGTGGCAACAGATTAGATACTTTTTAAGAAATCAAAGGCAACGAGCATCTAATCTTGAAAGCTGGTGAGTGTGAAATAATCAGAGACAAATAGTCTCCTCACCTCTTTAAAAGACTAGAGAAAAGAACATGCATCTGTCTGATTTATGTCTGCAATTAATTTGAATGCACAAAAGTTTGATGCAGTACCACATGAATTTAGCAACATCAAACCACAGGAAAATTGCCAAAGGCCCAATTTTTTAGGTGAGTTTCTGTTCAGCAGATCCTGCAGCGTGGCACACCAGGCCATTCTGCTTCCAACAAGCATGAGGTACATGTCTGTGTAATTACTATGACCCACCCCTTCTTAAATATAAACATCCAGGATTTTAAAAACATATTCTAGTTTCCACCATGTCTGCAGGAGTTACAGTTTCACACTGCCATCAAATTAAGGTAGACATTTATAAATTACTCTGGTTTCACAATGGGTTTTGCTTGGCTAAGTCCAAGTTCACATTACTTAACTTGTAAGAATAAATTCTTGTGGTTTGCTGTCACATGACAATATAATCATTTAGATTAGGTGAAAAATTAATAAGAATAACAGTCCATACACCAGAATCAGGAAGCTTTTATGTTTTGACCTGTCAATCATATCACTTTTATGGGCAAGGCATTCTCCTTTCATGAACGGCAACTGCAAGGGGCAAACTTTAACAAAGTTTTTCAGTAAAAAAAATAGTGGAACTGTCTATATTTTGGGACTATTTCTAGCTTACCACAATATAAAGATTTGCCTCAACTTGACTCATTACTCCAGTTTCTTCCCCAAATTTACACCATTGTCCTCAGTGGGCATGTAGCTCCTTTAACCCCTAATAATTAGCTCCTGCTTTTAATTTCCTGTTCTGTGAAGGAAACAAAGTTGGATGAGGTGGCCCTAAAGACAAAGTGCAGAACTGAGTGAGCAAGGTGATGGTGCCTTTCCCATGCAAAGCGGATGGGCCATCAACTTAACTCACCCCATCAGGGTGGCCTGTAACCTCTACAGAAGTGTGTGTGTGTGTGTGTGTGTGTGTGTGTGCACAACCTCGTGCACAGGGGGAATAACAAAAGAAACACAGGAAAACAAAGGTGGCAAAATTTTAGAGTCAATTCCTGTATGGATCTTGAGCAAGACTTTACTGGAATTATAAGCATTTTGCCATAGCACTGTACATGTCAGTGCCCCCCCTCCCTCTCCTTCCTAGCTCCATACTGTTTGACTTTATGGCCAAACTCCTGAGGCTGACACGGTCTGGTTTTTGACGCGTTTCCCTTAGCAAACTTTTGCAGACTAAGTCACAAGGAAGGAGATGATGACTTAATCTGTCAGTATATGTAGGACAGGATACCAAATCACACCTAGGACCAGGTTTGTATTTTCTTCTGCTTTTAAAGTTCTAATATTATCAAGGGAGTGGGAAATAGGAAAAAAAATGCAGCAAGACAGCACACTAAGGATAACTCCAGAGATGGTAAATGCAAGTCTACCAAACACATGAAAACAACTGCAAGGAAACAGCAGAATTTTTCAAACAAGGTTGCCTGGGGAGCAATTTTTCTATGCTTACAGCTAGCTTCCAAGTGTGTTCCCCCTTCTGAAGGGAGCATGTGCTTAACACATGTGCTGGCTCAGGATTAGGCAACTGACAGTTGTGGGTATTGTAGTATATGCTGACATGCCCGACCAGCTCTACTAGAAGGGGTTATGTATCCCAGTTGTATCAGGCTGACAGAGACCCTGGGAATAAAGAAGTTGGCATACATGGTAACAGGTCACCTAACACCGTGAGCTTTGTGCACTTCTATCACAAACCCTTCCCATCCCATCGTCGTGCTCTGCTGCCAAGCCCCGGAGGAGGGAGGCCAGTGCTTATGGCAAAAACCTCCTCTCTAAGCAGCACACTGGCTCGCCTGGCCTCCAGCTATACCAGCTGTGGGCTGCGGTCCTGTTGGACCCCACCAGCAAAGCATGGCTTTGCCCACACGACTCAGCACTGTGCCAGCAGCTCCACCTCCAACAACAGCGTTTGGAGCATGCCGGGAAAGAGGAGGCGATCTTGCACAATAAATGTGGTCCTAAAGTCCTGACTGCTCCTGCCCATCACAGATCCTGCTGCGCTTTCTGCGAGAACAGTTTGTCTCCTGGCCAAACTCCAGTTTGGGTAACTGCGTTTATTGGATAATTGTGCTTGCTTAAATTGTCCCAGCAGTTTCAATTTGACACACTGCTATTCACTTCCTTTCAAGATGCCGTGGAGTGTTACAGTGTGCCGACAAGCAGCTGTTACGTCTCGCTGAAGAAGTGACTGCATGGTAGTGGTGGGTGACAGCAATGCCTGTGCGTGCGTCACGTGCTTGCACATGGCACCGAGACTGTAAAATGCTTTGAGGGTGAACGGTGCTACGTAAGTGTACGGCAATAGTTAGCTGTGAAATTGTAAAGTAACTTGTTGTGATGTAGCTGGGATACTGGCGGACATTTATTTTTATTTATTTATTTTGTAGATTGAATATAATCATGTTAAAAGCTTCTCCCTCTGGTGGGTGAACAGAACATCATAGCTCAACAGAACATCGTAACTCAAGAACAAAATGAGGGCTATTATAAATCCTAGCCAATGCATTTAACACACAGCCGCAGCCACAATTTGACTTATGGCAACAACTGAAAATAATTAACAATACAGACAAGAGAAGCCCATGGCAAATGTGTACTTTTCAAACCACTGCCTACGCGCATTCGACCACTTCATCGTGTATATGCTCCACCTGCCACAGATGTTCAACTCTTTGTGCACCCAATTTGCCAAAGATGAGACTTTGTTTGACAAGCCAGCTTTTATCCTGCTGATCCAGCCTCCCCGTGAGCATACAAGAAAGAATGGGGCAGCCATCCCTCATTTCCTTTGCCAAACCACAGAGGATTCCTGTAATATCAGGATTGTATTCCAAAAAGGGATATTATATTATGTTACCTTCATGCTGGGTGACTAACACTGCAATTTGCTGGAAGGCAGGTAACAGGAATCCTCAAGAAATAATAATAATAGAACCCTGCCTAAATGAACACCTTTTCCAGATGCTTTCAAAAAAAAAAAAAAAAACCAACAACAACAAAAAACACTTCTTGAATACTTAATACCATTTCGCAGAGAATTCACTACCACACACAGCACTTCAGGTTGTTCACGGAAAGAAATGTGAAATTTTTCTCCTCAAGGAGGTGACAGGTTTTGAGAAGGAGAGAATGGGGCATGAACTAAATGAACTAAAAGATGCCTTCTGACCAAATGACTTATCTGTGTAGTTGGACATCTTAATAAATAAAATCACTGGTAATATTCATGCCATGCCATAAAACAGCAGACTACAGCTTCCCCAGACACAAACAAAATCCTGTGATATATCTGCTTTGCTATGGAAACTACTCGGTCTTATATAAAGCAATCATTAAAAGAGTGAGTGCTATTAGAGCTACAAAACCATACTCTGAAGAAGTTTCTGCTATTAACAGCATACTGATAAACATATACACATTTGCATAACATTATGCCTCCCTTCTAATTATTTCCAAGGCTAGATTTCAACTACGATATCAATCAGGCTCAGAGGGAGGTGTTTTTGTTTGTTTAAAATTCTGTCAGACCCATGACCTGTGAGGCCAAATTTTGTTTGGCCTGTGAAGTGCTGGCAATTTTGCTTTGAAGGAAACTTCATGCTCCCAGACTGCAAACAAACAGCAGAATTAGTGACTGAAAACCAAATATGCCCTGAAATGGTTATAGTCTTTCTTCAACATCTGACTAATTTTATCAAAACACTCCGCTATTTAAAAAGTTTTACCTGTCAGACTGCTGGGTTCAGCCTTATTAAGTAAGCTTTGGTACAGAAAAACCTTGGGTATTTTTATTTTTGTAAAATGCCTGAGAAAGATGATCAGTCCCTGCTGTAATGCCTCTGTAACCGTGCTGAGGCCTCTCCTGCCTGCCAGTTTTGCGTTACTGACTTCTTGAATGACTTGGGTAATACATGCCACATAAAGCTGTGGCTGAGCTTATGGCAGGTTTAAGGGGCCGGCTTGCAGTGAAACCTGTATAACCTCTGGACAAGCCTCGGACACCTCAGCAGCCGTCACAATTTCAATTGATTCCTGAGATGCTTCTTTATACCTAAAAAGTCAGGCTAGCAGATGGCTAGGTATGTCACTTCTTCATTCATGGGCAGACTGCTGTAATATGAAGGTGCCTCGGATCGATGAAGTTGGATCATTTAAAAGATGGGCAAAAACCAAGGGCATTTTGACATCTCCAAATTGTCCATTTTTCCTCACCATTTCAGAAAGGAGCCCCACAAATGGGGAAGAAGCACAGACTGGCTGCCCATTTTAGGAAACAGGTTTTCAATGTCTCTTCCTACTACAGTTTTATTTCTGGCTCCCTCAATATTTCTGAAGGGGGTAATGTTTTTCCTTCTTTGGAAGTAAACTTGAGGCAAGCTATTCCCAGGTTTCCTAGCACATAACATCCCAGGACCCTACAGAAAGACAGCACAGAACTGACATCCTCGGGACCTCTATTGTTTTACAACACCTTGAACAGGGATGCAAGAAACACTACATATTTCTCTACTTTTGTCTAAGAAGGTGCTAGTTACCCAACACCATGCTTTGTCAGTCTCCCCCTTGTGCCTGCTGCCATGGGGAGCAACACTGCTCAGATTTAGCTCACATCTGGGCTTCAAGTGATGTAGCTGCAGCTTCTGATGTGGCAGCCTCAGACTTTCATTTCAGACTGCATGATCTTAACACATACACCTTGGGGCTTGCGCTGTAGAAAGTGCAAACACTTAAAAATAGACTTCCCTTCTCATTCAGTATGTATATGTGGAAAACCTGCAAAATCCTGAAAACGATGAAAAAAAGCAAGGGCCAGGCTCAAGTCCTAGTAACTAACAGTGGCATTGTAGACTTTGCAATTCTGTCAGTTTCTACATTGTAAAATTATTTTAAAAATGCTGAAATAGCCCACTTTAACTTTTCATCTTTTTTTTTTTTTTTTTTTTAAGCTATTCTGGAACATATCAACTAAATTTGTCTGTCTGGCTTTCCCCCTTCGTCATCTACTTTGAACCTCTAAGGAGAAATAAGAGATTTTTGAATTACCCAGTGCAGGGACACAGATTTCCACAGAACCATGGAATCGAGTGTAATTTAATTCATCTTTATAAATCTTTGTCTGTCATGTGGCAGTCATCACCCCTCAAAATAATTATTAGACTTGCATTAATGGTAAAACACAGTAGTAGGATTTAGCTATGAAACACCTACCAACATATTGTAAATTGGTGCAGTACTACTGAAACCCCAAGTTGACAGGTGTTTTCTGTGCAAGTGAAATAAATTAATCACTTTGGGGGGGACAATCAGCCACCTCTTAGAACGAAGGATTACCTTTTTCCCACAATGTTTGCCTTAAGTACACATGACCAAAATATAACTTTAAAAACAGGTTTTGTTTTTTTCTTTCCCAATGGCAAAACTACTCAAAGTAGGAAAACAAGAATTGACCTGTCTTTACCTAGCACTTAAGAATATACTTGATGTTTGAAAGCTATGTATAGAAATGACAGTGTATTGCCATCTTGAGGCTCTTTAGAAGTACTGCAGGTCCAAAACAAAATGCATACCTTACCAGTCTCAACAGTAATTTAACGATATGTGCAAAAGACCCCACTAAAAACATACAACGGTAACACTGTGTGTTTTATCTTTATTTTTATGCCAGGGCCTCTGCAGTTCCTTTTCTGGACTGGATATATTTGAAAGAGGGAAAACCTTTAAGAGTAGAACTCAAAAAATGCATTTTTAGCATCTTATCTCCTTTCAGAAAGAAAACCAAGAATACTCACCTCACTATTACCAGAAAATCTGCAGTTAAAATTTAATTAGTAATACAGATTTTCTGGACCCTTTGAAATTAATATTCAAGTTTAGTTCAGTGCAAAGACAGATTCAAATTAAGGGACAAGTTACATTAAGAGACTATCTAAAATTACTGCTTGAAATATTATGAAAATGTAGATACACAATTACACGTATTGCATTTCTTAATATGTATATAGTTATAAGATAGGAGCTTCCGGAAAGAAAACAATATGCTTTCCAGTCATAAGACGTATTAGTGTTGGTATAAAGGGATAAGAATCACCAAACTATATTCAAAGGTAGCAGCTATGTAAACTGCCCTTGTAAGAAACCAGCTGCTGTAAATAAACCTTCACGTCTCTGAACTGTGCAACACTGGCATCCTCCACAGATAAAGCCTACCAATGCCAAATACATTGCCACTCTCATGTTTTAGTCCCTTATTTATTTATTTTAAGCTCCTACTTCAGAAGAGATCACTTGGAAAACATGTCTCTGTTAATAGACTCCCTGAAATCACAGAGAACATGCTCTGTTGGATTGACAGTCACATGGGAAACTATTTGTATATATTTGACCGTTATGCATGATTTTTAATAGAAGGTCAGAGACATCGGATTTTGCCTGTTTGTGAAACAAACAAATTACAGAATGCTACTAATCTACCAAAACTTTTATGCTGTTTTTCTTCTTTTCTAAACAAACTGCCTCGTACTCAATACACACCAATAATTGTTTGAAGGCTGTACTTGTTACACCCATGGTCAAGCATATATTACTGAGCTCTCCGAAGACCTTTGAGCAAACAAGAAAAAGCCTCACTGCAAGTTACCTGTTTGGTTTGCAGGCTGCCAGCCCGAGTACTTGGCATTGCTTGGGGGCCCCGTTGGCTTGAGGGCTGCAGCAGACGTGGTGTTGTTGGGAGAAGGTCTAGTGTCCGGGCTTTCATAGCTGGCAGGCATGCTCCTCACCGAAGTGGCCATGTAAGCAGCAGCTTGGGTAGCCTCCATGGAGTCACTGTTCAGAAACAAGGGAGATACAAATCAAAGACATTTCTTGCTAGAATGTGAGCTCACTGTGAACGTGTTTGTGAAATGGTGATGTGACTTCCATCTGCTTTGGTGCAACAGAGCAACATTCACTGTCATCACCGATGTTCTGATGATCACCCCAAGCCAACGCCGTGCAAAGCATGGAGGGAAAAAGACTGGGCACAAGTCCTTGGGAATGTGTGTGGAAAGCCTGCCAAAAATTACATCCTACTGAAAAATCCTCTCTCTTGTGTATTGACCTCAAAAAAATGAATATTCAGAAGATGAAATTGTAGTGATTCCAGTTACATTTTTAAGATGTTTTTCTAAGAAAAACACATGGGTACATGGGTAATTTCTGCCAAAACCCAATACAGACAAGTAAATCCCTTTAAAATTTAAAAAGTTAGGTGCTGGCATGATGCAGGTTAAAACATAATCCTTACTTCAAATTAAATACAATAGCACTTTTTTTTTTTTTTCAAAACTTTTTACTTTTTCTTGGAGATTAGGGCAAATACTCATACGGTCAGATTACTGGTAGATCCCCATAAAGATCATCAGTTTAAAAGTGAATTAAATGCAGTTTTCCCCTATGCACCAAGGATTTTAAAAAAGCTATAGCTTCTTTATTCATTAAGCAATGTACACAATATTTTATATTGCCTCTTTGGAGCAGTTTACAGCTGCTTTTGTATTTTAAGCGTTAGCATAACTCCATCAGCTATTTAAAAACACACATGATGAAAACGGCACTTAATCAAGGTTCACATAGAGTGTAAGTAGTCACTATTTACTTAATAATTTTTCACTCCTTATTTCTCAAGACTGTTCAAGAATCAGAAAGTTATAACAACACGATTTTATGCCATATAACAGTATCTGTACAATGCGCATTTGCTTTCGGGAAGCTGAAAACAAATATTTTCATTAAAAATCTTCAGAGTAGAGCAGTAATTGCTACTGAAGGTCATTTGCAAACCAAGAACATTGCAAAAACAGTAAATAAACTCAACAACATTGCAAAATACAATCAAAACAATTCCAAATACATATTTTGTGTAATCTGGAAACTCATTAGCTGATGCATTAGAATCCTTGTACTCTTTTCTGTGTTGAAGAATAACAAAATTTCAGGACATATATTGTATGTATTTCACTGGGGTGATTCACAGAATAGAATATAGATTATGCCAAGTTCGTAAAGCAAAAATCCTTGAGTTATTTTTACTTTACGCTTATTGCAAATTAACAGCAGTGCCTTGACCATACTAGATGTAAGCACTTGGACATATAATGAGGCCAAAACACAAGTTCACAACCTTGATTTCTGTCTCTAGATTCACAGGGTTAGCAATTGATGGATTTAGAATATTTATCTGGATAAGGCGTAGACTCACAGTTTACAGAGTGTATCTGAACACTCAGTAACAGCTACTGCAATTAAAGGCTTTTTCTAACAGAGGTAGCTGTCACTAAGTGATACTCCGATTGATTTGCTGTATGCAGCATTCACAAGTACAGTGAAGCACCAAGTGAGACCTTGCATTCTGTTACATTTGAATGTTAAAGATTTTCAGAGACATTTGTACCGTGCAAATGGAGGCATTTAAGGAACACATTATGCTCCTTAAAAGCTTAGGATACAAGCCTTCCTAACAACAGATTTTGAGGCAGCAGAGAGATACTGCATAAAAATGCCTTTGCAGAATGAAAGAAAAAGGATAGGAAGACATCATCTGACATTAAGTAGCAGCTCAGTGGTTGATAAGGACAAGGTAGTTTAGGACTGGCTTCCAGCATGAAAAAAGCACATGCCTGCAACTTCAGTATCACAAAAATATCCTTTTAAATAGACGAGTGCATCTGACACACAACCCATCAAACCTGCTCCAGGCCAGAAGCCCCTCACAACTTTAAGATTTCCTCAAAGCACTGTCAGCCTTTTTCTATTAAAGCATAAATAAGAAAGCTTCCTTCTCATCTAAAAGACTCATCACCACTTGTTACCAGCTGCCTTAAATAGACAAGGCTACTTAATGAGCAAAAATGGATTCAAGACAAGCAAAACTCTCTCATAAGGTCAGTAATCTCCATCCACTGGTCTTCGTACCGATTTATAGCTGTTGTGAATCTGGCTCAAAAACATAAATATCAACTTGCCAAGCATAGTCACCAAAGGCTGGAACTCTACCTTAAAGCAACACTTCCTGAAGGATACCACATGAAATACAGCTGAGGTACGCAGCTGGCAAACTGCAGCCTTTGAGGCTCCTCAACTACAACTGTTTCGGAGGAAAGCAAAGGGGAGGTCAGGATGGAAATTTTGCTTCATCTCCAGATTTGCAGAATTGCAGTATTATACATATAGGTGAGGAAGAGGACACTGCCTTGTGCCCACAAGGCTAGCTTTAACACCGACTTGTACCTTCATCATCACTACTTCCATGGTTGAATGCTGAGGCTTGTGAATGACGTGTCAGTCAAGTTCCTGAACCAACAGATTACTGGAGATGTTTAGGTTTTCATTTAGAAAACAAAAAGACTGAAAAGAGAAATCCTAAAGGCCCCAGCCTAAAAGACAGTGATAAACACAGGTATGGAACCCCCCGTGATTTGTGACCACCTGAGATGGATTATGTGCTAGGAGCCTATCCTAAAGGCCAGCTTCCCAAGGGAAGAGCTTGAAGCCATCATTTTGACAGAGGGCATCATGCTGGCCTTACACCAAAACTTCTGACAGGTCTTGGACGCCCTTTGCTCTCTGTGCCTTTTGTTTTTTTTTTTTCAAGTGAGAGTTGAATAAACCTACGCCTGCACTACAGCCAGTTAATTTAACAGGCAAGATGCTACCGTGGCTTGGCACATCTCTCCAATGTAACATTGCCCTCCAACGGTGGGCTGCAGGGAATAGTGCACACACCATTTTTCCTGGATTATAGCTCCTAAACGAACAGTTGCCTGCGAACACGATATGGCGTTCTCCTTAGAGAGAAAGATATATCCATCCTTGTCTCACTTTCAAGGAACCCTGGAGATGCTCCACCTTTTATATGCTAAACTTATTCAAATTCATGCTTCAAAAATAATTCCTAAACATTTTACTTCATATCCATCTATGCTGGGAAATAAACTTTCAACTATCGTTTTTAATTGCTATGTGTCTTTCAGAAACAAACTTATCTTCCAAGAAGAGACTGTACAAAACCCACAATTAGCCCTGCTAGTGTTCTGTAGCTCACTAGGATATTATACAATGGTGACCCAGACTGTTCTTATTGTTAAATCTCCATTCTCATACCAGGCAGAAAAAAAAAGAAAAGTTTCATAAGGTCAACCAAAAGAATGATGCTCTTGTGTTAATATTTTTTTTTAAATTAAGCTGATCTTCACACTGTAAACAGAAATGCTTTCCTCATTTATTGCAAAAACTTTTTTTTTTCGACAATGTTTCTAGGGTTACATAAGATTGTGAAGTAAGCACAAACCTAAAAAGGTTTGAGAATAACCTTGATTCTTTTCTGAGAGAATTTAAAGAAAAAAAATATGCAGAAATTCAAGAAAATGAACAGATTAAGGAAGAGAGCTACAGTGTATTTTTCAGTGTTGCCATTAGAAGAAGGAGGAATGATAAACCTTACATATTTACTAAGATTCACATGAGTAGGTTCCTCAGACTGTCCAAGTGACACTCAGAAGTCAGGTTCAGGTTAAGTACATTCTGATGTCAGAACACCTGTACTGTTGATAATGCCAAGCTTACCTCCTAGCTCTAGTTTTAACCTTTTAACTCTGTTCTGTAAATCTTAAACAATCCTCCTCCACCTGATGAATACTTACAGAAAAAAAAAATAAAGTTTTCCATGATGAAAATTTAATGTACGTTATCACTGCAAATGGTGTTCTAAATACGTGGTCCCTCTTCAAAACACAGATGATGTATGTTCCTAGAAGTAACCAAGACAGTCACATTCTTTTTAAGAAAGATGATATTGCTTAGTAGATGTGAATGCTCTCCTGTCAAGATTTGGGCAAGGGTTTTCAACACTGCAAGAAGGAAGAGTGAAACGCAAGCCCAGCCAATTTCCAAGCCCTGTGACCTGAAAATCAACGATGTGTTTAATTATTAAGTTATGGAAAGATGAAATAAATAATTCTGGAAGTGGCTTGCAAGGGAAATGGCAAAATCAACCAAAGAAAACAAACTACATGTATGGAAAAGAAAGAGGTCACAACGGGCTCCTCAGACTTAGCTCTTCCTAACCAACAGGAACACTATAGAAACAGGCAAATTCAACTAAAAAGCAAATAATTCCCGACTCTTTCTCCTCATCTTCCTCCCCAGATACCAAACACCATATTACATGCCATTACTTGGTTGGAGGACTGGGAGATAAAGACATTTGCCAGCTGTCAGTCCCTCTCAGGACATGGTACCAAGAGCTTCCAGGAAGCTACAGAGGGATGATAGGAGAGGAGCCTGTGTGGAAGGAAGCAGGTCCAGGTCACACGTGAAAGGAGCACCGGTTTCTCAGGGACCGCTCCTGGATATCTGCACCCATGCCGTGCCTGCTTCCTTCCCAAAATCATGTGCACCAACACGAGGCTGAGCACACTTCAGAAGCATTTTAAGAAATCAGCAGTGGAAAACCCTCCTGAATGCAGAGGTTTTGACACCCTCTCCTCTCTCTTCCCAGAAGCCAGAGAGAAGAAAAACACATGTTTTGGGGTTATAGAGGCCTAAACCTCCACCCATCCTTCCATGGAAATTTCTGTACAGAGCATTCCAGCAGAAATACATGCTTTAAAAAAGATAACTGTCTCATGCTGTTATTAGCCGAAGGAGAAGCTATGGTCCTAGCAGATAATAAAATACAGCTTGCTGTCCTGTAACTTCTAACACTGCTGAAATGGTAATGAGGGACAAATCTCAGATTTTCCCAAGCAGGCTCTATAGGCTTGGCAGGACTTTCTCTAATGCAAGTCCAAGATACCAGGGTATCCGTCTGTAAATATCATCATCCGAACCCCAATGGGTACAAGCAGCTCAGTCTGGTACATAAGCATTTTCCTAATAGTTCTCTGGATTACAAATGATATTTTAACTCCTGCTTGTTGTCCAGAATGACCGCGTGAATCAGGAACAAGTCCCTCAGGGTCTGAGAAAGCCTGCTGACAGGAAAGGTCATATAATATCTATGAGTCTGTAAATGCTTTCTTCACATGGCCAGGAATTCTGTGAGGTTATTTTCCCTTAAGAACACTAAATCTTTTAAGACAAAAACAAGACAAGAAGAAAGAAAGAAAAAAAAAGTTAGCAAATCTTAGCAAATCACTCTTGCCGGTTTCTGGCACAACTATGTGGAATGTGATAGGCTTGATTCATGCTTTATGGCTTCTAAAACCAAAATAGTTTAACAAACAAGTAAAATTTCCCTTGCATTAAATATTGCTGCCTGTTGGTTATCTTCATCCCAAGCAGGCATTAAGCATAATCCAGAAATCTGAATAAACCTCTAAAATATACACACGAAAATCAGAAGATCAGAAAAAGCTAGGCATGAAAACGGTGATAAAACCACATGAATGGGGGAACACATATGCTTTTTTGCAAGGACTATCTGGTGCAACAAGAAAGAAACAGAAGACAAGAAAGGTGCTGATCTTGTTCCTATCCCTACTGCAAACCCGTGGTCTCATTCAATTTATAAAAACAGTGTTTAGACCTTGTGTTAGCCTAACAGTGTTCCAGTAGCTTGCAAGAAAGTAGAAAGTGCAAAATAAAATAAGAGAGAGCAGGGAAAGTCACGTGGGTGGAAGTATTTCCATACGGAACTGCAGTAAGGACATATGTAACCCTTACGTAAGCAGTGGTCTGCACAGAAACAATTCAAAACTTCTTTCAGACTAAATATTTTCAGGGTCAACCCTGGTGATTATCTCACAAGACCAGACTATCCTTTTTTCAAGTAATTCTACATGGCATTGTGTCAGGTACATAAGGCAAAAGTCATGTCTATGCCCATTTCTGCTAATGTCTCCCAAAACTTGAGTTTTTGCCACATGAATTAATTTTAGGCAAGACCTCCAATTCTTGGAAATGTAAGATATTAAATACATTTATTTTGCTTTATATATGTAAGTTAAAAAAAAAAAAGAGGGAAAAAATAAAAAAACCACAAAACCATAAAACTTAAGGCTCTATTGTTAACAGGATGAACTTAAATTAGTGAAAGATTGCATGGCTGTGCTATACAAAAACAAAACAAAAAACATTTCTGAGGGATCTGGGAGAAGAAGAAAATATGTGGATATTCAACACTACTTCAAGCCAGTTAATAAGTGATATTGCATCAGTCAGAAAAAAGCCAAGTTTTCTGGCAGCTACCCAGTACAGCAAAGTTTAAGACAACAAGCTTTTCGAAATAGAGACAGTGAAGTGAAAGGTATGAAATAGAAATACTTCCAAAGAAACTCTACTGCAGAACAAGACCTAAGCCCTGCTTTTGCTGTAGTTGCAACCATCTTGAGTTTTTCCCTGAAGATAATGCAAACAAAACTACGCTACCTCAGTAAAATAGATAAACTACCCTTTCATGTAAGGTATTTTAACAAAGAGATGGAAAACACAAAATGTGAAGTTGTTTAAGCTTATTTACTTGGCTGTCTTGGTTGTGCCAGTTGTATTGAACAAGTTAGTGTATGTCATCTCAAGTAGTAACAATTTATGTTATGTCATACCCTCAGCTCTTTATGGACATAAAATTTCAGCTCTATTTCCTTACCAGCTATTTCGTTGTGGGATGAAGTGAGCTGCTGTTTAAAATATTTTTTCGGCATTATAATTTTTTTCTCCTTCTGACATAATTGATTGGTTTTGATTGCTATGTGTTGAACTTACAGGAGAATATGTACTTATTGACAGTGAATTGTAAGCATAATTTGTCTTTTATCTCTAATTTTGCTACATGTTTCTCAATCTATCCAGTGAGCTTGTGCTCCTTTTCTCACTGGCGTGAGGCAGCACAAAGCCTCGTTTCTATGGCTCCATCTACTGGCAACCTCTTCTTCCTTACCGGCACTGGCAGTTGATAACAAGGAAAGTAGAAATTATCACCCCAATATGTTTCTCCCTGTATCATGAGCAAAAGATGCATAAACATAAAGACAGCTTCAGAGTCAGCAAGGCAAATGCTTACACTCCTGTAACAATCTAACTTCATTTGTAGCTTATACCACAAACTCTGCACATCAGTGAGTGAAGGAAAAAAGGAAAATCAGAATTTGTTTTCACTGCCATTATTTTCTTTACTAAAATATCAGCAAACAAAGAGCATAGATCAAGACTGAAGGTGTGCTGGCAGCATGTCCTGGACTTTGCCTGTGGTACACAGATATCAGAATTGCTACAGAAGATTTCCCTTTGGATGCAAGAACACACACACACAGACAAATAAAATAAAATAAGATAAAATGTAAGATTATCTGTGTGTGTCTAATATCACCATTTTCCTCCCTGAAGTCAGGGCTGCTTTAGCCTTTTCTAGTGACTCAGGTCACCCTGCAAGCCATGGAACAGGAGGCAAAGAACTGACATGTGACTTTTTTTTTTTTTTTTTTTTTTTTTTTTTTTTACATCAAGTGGATCTCAGCTCTATTTTTAATTGGGCCTTATCTCCTTAAGGGTATTATTCTTGTGAAAATGCAAGTAAGTACATGAAAATACACAGATTATTTATTCCCTTGCACAACTTACTATGTACTGTCCTTTAAAATACCCCCAAAGGTTCTCTCCTTTGAGGTTGAAGTCAGTTACATAAAAGCAGCTTTTCACAGGAGGTAGTGTTAACATAGCTGCAGTCAGGAAACAAGAAGTCCTGTGCACTGAACAGAATCAATGTTGGAACAAAGAGTCTAGACAGCAAATAATTTTTTAAAACACTTATTTGCTGCACCACATGCCAGTTATTTGATTTCATACATTAAAAATGGGCTTTGAAAAATAGCAGCTCTTTGTTCCAGGAGCACCCTCACAGCCTAACACACGGCTTGCTTGCTCAAAGAACTGTTGCAAATAATTCATCTGGGTAGAGGTTTCGAGCCAGAATATCTTGTTTCTTCTCCAGTCAGCTATTTAGAGTGACAGTGCCTCCCCCGTGAGCTTCAGGATGAAACACACACAGCATCGTGCATCTCAGAAGTTCACCAGATACCCGTGAGTACACCTTTGCTTAGTAGGGTGGATTTGCACAAACAGCACTGGCAGGACCAAGGTGCAGATTAGTTCTGCAAAGAGGTGAAACCAACAGGATTCAGGATCAGGGGACATCATGCCAAAAAACACAACAAGCAGACTGCTGAAAATGTGCAGATGATAGAAACAGGCTTTGAAGGAGAAGCCGGTTTCTTGTGAGTCCTCAGTGCCAACCATGTGCAGCACTCAGATGGTACCTTTTGCTCTTTTGCAGCTCCAGAGCACTTGTTGACTTCCTGGAGGGCCCAAGGGCTTGCAGAGGAGGTTTAGTGACAGGGGTGATGAGCAGGGCATCCAAAAGCGAACGGTAGACGCTAGGTTCAGAGAGTCTGACAAGCATTTAAAAAGACCGTGTAAACAAACCCGCTGACTAAACAGAGTTCAAGTTGGCTGGGACTAACTGAAAACCCAAATAAATGAAAAGTTCTGCAAGTTCCACAGCAGCATGGATAAACTGAACCTGGAATGACTGACTTAGAAATGCCATCTAAAGAAGTGGTCTCCGAAGTGGTGGGCACACACTCCGATGTGCCAGAAAATCCCACTGCGGAGTGAAAAGCATGTATTTTTTACCATTAAAAAAGGCGTTTATTTAATCTTTTTCTCATCTTTTCTTATTTCTGCTTTTGTGTATGTTTTATAATGTACATAAACTATACGCATGACCTACTGTACTAATATTTTAGAAAGTAATAAATACACATATTGGGAGTGCACATTCAAATTTTTATTTTGTTTTTAAATGTTTGAGGTGTATGACCAACAAAGTTGAGACCATTGGTCTTAATAACCCCTTATAAAGAGTAATGTAATAAAGACATAGATGCAACTCTCTATTGTCTTCAGCATCCAAAAGCTATTTAAAGATACAGATTATTCTTTCGCACCCATATCACTTAACTGTTATTTTCAATTAGTTTACTGACTGAACAGTAACATGGATATCGTGAGGATCAGAAAAGCAGAATTATTCACCAAGGTTCAGAGCAGCAGTTTGGAGCTTAGCTAAAAGGACACAGGAGCCTTGGACATATTCTAAGGAGTTGCCACCCTGCTATTGTGAAAGAGCTGATTTTGCAGTCTTGCCAGGGACCAATTATTCTCATCTGAGCTTGAACTTTCTGAAACTAAGCTATAAAATGTTCCATTTAAAGTTGATGTCTACCTGGCCCGGACAGCAATGGCAGCAGACACAGCAGCAGCAGCCATGCTCTTAATTTTTGATCTCTGCTTGAAAGGAGAAAAAACAGGAACAGGAGCAGGTCCAGGCTTGGGCAGACTTCCCAGAGGACTTCCCAGCAGTACTGTTCTAGCACACAAACTTTGAACCAACAGAGAAAACAGAGAAAGCAGAACAGATTGACAGAGAAAGACTACAATACTAGACTGCACTAACCACCAGAAAGTGATGCTATTGTAGGTTCCCAGCTCACAGAGATGTCAGGGCAACATATTAGCCCCCTGAACACTAACATAGAAAGAAGCAATGCTGATTTTACCTACAAATAAAACTTTGCATTCACCAAGTCAGTGATCAGCATCAATCAGCCTTCAAATTGCTCATCCCAGACTCTCTCTCACCCCTGGGTTTTTCCCACTGAACCCTCTGCCCATGACTGATGGCCCATGTGGACCTAACTCATTCTGCATGGTACTGACAGAAGGAGGCCTGAAAGTAAGTTACCTCCCCCTGCTTTTTCAGAATAAATAATAAACACAAAAAACTTTGGAATATTTGCTGACACAACTTCAGCAGGTATATTTTTAGCCACTTTTTCAAAATTCAGCATGTTCCTCACGCCCCTTTGCATATCCCCTAATTATTACCTAAATTAGAAGGAATGTGAAGAGGCAAGAGCCATGAAAAAATGTGCTGGCTCCGAAGCCATCTCTACAATACTGAATCCATAACCCCACCTCTATCTTAAAATTTCAAGATTATCCACACAATTGCTGTGTATTTTTAAATCTCTTGAGAAATGAACAAAAAACTCCAAACAATTCAATTTGTACAACTATACACTACATTGCTTCTTGGATTTACATGCAGAAATTCTGCCTGAAAACCTTGCTTACACCTAGGCAGTTTGCTGTACCCATACCTTAAAAGATTTACCTTGAATGACTTAAGGATGGTTTAGACTGACAGCTTGAAATTTTACTGAAAGAACTTGTTTCACAAGGAGACATAGATGCATCATGCCTGGCCAAAAGCAGTAAGAGAAAAAAAAGTCATTAATCGAACACCTATTATGCCTTTGGCAATGGTAACTAAAGCTCAGGAGGAATTCATTCAAGGATTTTTAAAAGCCCTCTTTAGCCATAAAAAAAAAAAAGAACAGGTATGGTTTAATATCACTGATTATTAATTACTAGCATGCCAATCTGCATGTTAGAAAGACTCAACAAATGGATTCTTAAAACTAAATGAACCCAGATACCCAAATCCCCATTCTTGTATGCAGTGCCCTCTCCAATAAGGATTTTTCTTATTTTTCTACCCACCCTCTTTTTTTGGAGGGGTGAGGGTGATGGGAGCTGTCTTTCCCTATTGGTAACCAGTCAGAATAATTGATGTCCTGTCACTTCATAAGTTAACACTTGTACTTTTCTCCAGAAACTTCAGCCTACTGGTCAATTCAAAAATGTGCATATTATAACAAGGGTGGCAAACCTCTGAAAGGCATGTGAATAAAATCACAGAATCGTCTAGGTTGGAAGAGACCTCCAAGATCACCTAGTCCAACCTCTGACCTAACACTAACAAGTCCAAATGCTTAACATCAAAGAACCATGTATTATTCACACTGTGCTACACCTTCCCCCAAAATCTTATTTCACCCTTTCCTTCCATGCTCCAGTACCACATATTCACTTCATGTCATCAACTTCCTTCAGCAAAGTCACCTTCCTATCAAATCTCCCACCCATGACTTTAGTTTCTCCATCTCTATCTAAAGGCCACTATGATTTCGGAATTACTTTTCCAATTTTTGTCTAATAGCTACTCTAGTTGCTAACTGTTATGCAAATTTCCGGAGCAGCATGAGAGTCAAGAGATGCCTGTGAACTGCTCCACCTTGACATCGAAAAAATCAGGTGAAACCGTAAGCAAAAATAGAGTTTCAATTGTGCCTTTTTGTGGTGGGTATCCTTGTACCTGGCAGGACGGGGAGGCATCACGAGAGTCGTTTCCACAGATGGGGCTGGAAAAGGTGGCTGCACAGCTGCAGGGGCGGGCAGAGGGGGCTCCGGGGTCTGCGTGGCCACGCTGCACTTAGCAGGGAGCGGAGGCTCTGTATCAGCTACGCTTGGCAGAAGGATTGCTGAATCGGGAGCAGGCAACTCGGGAGTTATTTTCCTAGATGGTTTTAGTTTGACAAGAAGTAATTGTAATGAGACTACATACTCAGTGGAATATTCAGATTTCTCATCTGATATAAAAATACCAAACAGCAATGGACAACTCCTTCTAGCTGGTCTTCTTGTAACTTCTATAATGAGAATAAGCAAGTAGCTCTTGAGGGCTTTCTTTTTCTTCCCTAGGAACCAAACATTCACCGTCGAGGAATTAGACCATTCTGAAATGGATTCTTTGGGACATTTTTTAGAGCTGAAGCTTGAAAGCTTAAAACTAGTCTTGCTTAACCTCAAAAACAAACTATTTGGGTAGCTCAAAGTAATTACTCTAAAAATATACAATATACTTGAATGAGAATACAAGTATATTAAAAACTCTACCTAGCATAAGCAGATCACACTTTAGACACTGTGGCTACTTGGATTCAGATATTTAAAACCTGACCAATTTTAGGGGGATGAGATGCACACTTGGGACAGGCTTCCAAAGGATTCTCAAACAAAAGTTTTCTTAAGTCTGAGAAAGCAGAAAGAAAATTAGCATTCGCCAAGCAATATTTCCCCCTATATTTTACTTCCTCTTGCTTGTAACCAAAGACAACCATAAGGGGTCTGGTGGTTTCAGTTCAGGTAGCCTGGAACATCCTGCTCTCCCCAGCCTGACATTGTTTTCCAACTAAATGAGCAGCTCCTGTCTTTGCAAGGTTCCCTTTTGCATTACAAATGTGATGAGGCAATCTGTTTAGGAAAATTGATGCAGATGTCAAATCTGCCAAAAAGGAGATCTGGCTGACTTTAGGAAAGTACGGCAGCAGTTAAAACAATTCACAACAAAACAGGGGTTTTCAGAAATTCTGGCCTTTTCTGCAGTTGCCCTCAAGTCATCCATAACTCCATAAAACATATTTGTGAAGCTTTGTAAGTCATAAAAAGGGGCTTGAAGTAGGCTAGGAGAAGAGGAATGAATCACACCGGGTATGTGCTCTAAAGGGAGAGCAAGCAGACAGCAAGCCAACTCCAAATCTTATTCAGACATACAAACTTGTACTCCCATTTTTGACTTGCTTTGGCAGCAGTGAGAAAAGGAGTAAGAAAAGACTCTTGGAGACTACAGTTTCGGCAAAGAATATTCTTGGCTGTCTGTTAATCAGAATGTACACAACAAAAATCTGGATTGATACTTACTATTTAAAACTAACTCTTTGTGTTTATGACTATCAGGAATAATTTCATTAATGAAACGATAAAAGTAGGTCTGTATGCCTGTAAAAAGCATTTATATAATAGAGCAGTCTAAAGACTTGCTGGCACTAGATCTGCTTTATATTAGTTTTATTCCTCAGGAAGTGCCAGATTCTGTGGTTTACAGAGTCTAAAGTTGCCAGGATGACTATTTAAGGTGACTTTTTGAAACTTCCTGGAAAGGCTGTAATTGATCCTAAATATTTCACTGTTGTTAAGCTTATAGGGGGATACTGCATATATAAAATTGAGTAATAATACACTATAAATTATAGTAATTGACTATATTGCCGTATGACCAGTTTAAGCTTTCGCTAAAGAAATAAAATGACAATAAAAAAAAAAGGTATTATGCTCTATATGATGGAGTCTGCCTTATAAGCAGTAAGCCGAGCTTTAAGCCAGTAATGAAATCCAGATCACACATTTCGCAGCAAGCTTTCTCCCTTCTTGGTGGTTCAGTAGTGGGTGGTACAAATCACAGAGCTTCAGCCAAGAAAAGATGGAGCCCATTAGGAAAATAAACATCTATGCCAGTCATTGACAGTAAACGTGGGGCTTTAGTGGCAAGAGCAATTAGGCTGGCCTTTGGATGGCCCATACCTGCATTATTAAAAATCTAACACGGCACCCAGCAATTAGTCCCTATGGATTTCTGATAGTTGCCATTTTATACAATACAGGATTTTTGGAGATCAGCTTTGGATCCTAAGGAGTGCTCTAAGTAGCAATACCAGCTCAATAACAAAACATAAACACCAAATATATTTGCTATACAAATGGCCTCTCATCTGAGGAGAGAAACAAAACTATATATAGCTTTGACTGGATCATGCAATTTATGTAATTATGTTCTCCTTCCCACACTCTACGCTAAGCCTTCCTTCTCCAGCTCTGCAAAAGCTGCTCAGATTTCTGCCCATCTTGAGTAGGAAATACTCCTATACATTTTTACTGCTTGAATACATATGTTGGCTCTCATTCTGAACCACCTTTTCAGATTAGTTTCAGCTACAATAATTTTGCCTCAAATTAGTATATTAACCACTGTACCAGTTTATCAATCTCCTCTTTAATATCACATGTGATATTTGAAATGAATTTGCACTAGGAGAGAAAGCAGGAGAAAAAAGCAAACTGTCTCAATATCTTGTAACTGTGGCTGTACCACACGATGGTGAGGAACAAGTTGCATAGTACCTAACACATCAGTAGCTTGCTTCTAACAGGGGCTGCGAAATATAACTGTAATTAAATGTTTTTTAAAAGGTACATTGATAAAATAAATTCTGATATTTCAAAAACTGTATTCAGTAACAATCTTTGTAACATAGCAGAACCTACTGAATACAAATTCTGAAATGATAATTGTGCTGCCTCGAGCAGAAATAATCTAAACATCTGCTCCAAGGAGAGCACTGGCTGCCAGGTGATACAGCACAAAACAGTAGTCCCACGCAGTCTTTCATAGCTCATTTCAGAAAGCTTTCCGAAGAAAGATTCATTCTGTAAAAAGCTGGTCATCCGTATCTCTGTCAAGAGACAGAAAGACTATCTGTATGTGTATCCTGCCATCCCCTCCAGTGTTTTTTTTTTTTATCCCAATGCACAGTAATTGAATGCAAATGTTGATACAAACCTGCCTTAAGATATGTTCAAAGTGTACCTAGCTTAAGGAGGGGAAAAAAATAGAAAGAAAGAAAAGAGAAGATTCATATCTTGCTTAAAGCAGTTTGAAAACTTAGCCATATAATGCATTTGAAAAATGTGGGGGGGAAATCAATGAGAAAGAAAATCATGCTAAACTATTTCTGTATTCCAAAACCAAAACAAAATGCCAGAATTCATTTGTTTTATAAGAGCTTCAGTTAGGCACACAAGCACTATACCTTGAGTCTGACTGGTCTGCGAAGGAGAATATCCATGCAAGAGTTCAGTAAGATAAGAGGAAGCCAGGCTACAAAGGGAGTCCCTTCCAGATTCCTTTACACACCTGTGATATAAGCTATACACAGAAGTCTTTCTGGAAATAACCTCCCACAAATCCTCCACACTTTCAATTAAATTCCACCTTCTCCATCATCTTTGAATGACTATAACAAAGAAATAAAATAAAATAAAATAAGAAATGAAACTGGGGCAAAGAACAGTATTTTAATTTCCAGATCAAACAAGAACCTCGAACTAGGCAGATGGATGGAGAGGGGTGGAATTGTCCTTTCCCAGTTTTCCATGGCTCAAGCTGCTTGCTTGCTAAGTTAACCTATAATAAACTTGTAGCCATAGGTCCAGAAAGACGGTGGGCTTGAATTGCCTCTCACTGGACACAGATCCAGAGCTAGGATTCGGAAAGAACTGGAACTTTGGAAAGATTTGGAACTAAGAACTTCTCAGTACTCAGAAGATGGTATTTGTGCCAGTACCTGCAAGGCATCTGCAGTTCGGTATGTGTCATCATACTATATTTTCACTGGTAGAGATGAAAACCGATTGCTGAATTGCTTTTTATTTCTTCCCTCTAGGGACTGCATTTCGTTAGCAAAGAACAGAAATATTCAAGAGAAGGCACAATGATATTACTTGCTCAAACACACAGAAGCCTTATTTTTTCAGTTTGCATTTCTCTTGAGTATGCACTTCGGTCAGACACCAAGGGAGCACAACCTGCACTGTAGAGCCAGGTAGAGCTGAAGGTGCAAAATATTTGTGAAATAAAACAAGGGGTTTTCTGTTTGTTATCAAGCACAACTGCTGAAAAGTAGGAAGTCCTCCAAGAAAGTTAAATTTAGTGGAGATATGCTTTTGTTTGTTGCGGTTACTGTGAACTATTTAAGGATCTAAGCTGCCCCATGGTGTCCTGCAAATGACCATGCTATCTGCTACTCAGAAGCTGTTCCTGTGCCTACCCCTGACCTACTGACATCTTGTGATGAAGCTGAAGTCTTCCCAAACCAGTTACACAAATAACGAAATTTTGATAACGCCAAATGGATCAAACTGAGTGTCTCTGAAAGTGAACTCTGCTCTTTAGGGAAGTGAAGAGCATGGCAGCAACCTACTAGACAATCTATCCTGGGCAAAGAAAAACCTCAAAACTCCAAAACCATCCTATATTACCTTGTCAGTCACACCACAGATGAAGAACTTACCCAACTGGAGAGACTTCTTGTGCTAACACAGTACTCTTACGTTACCACTGCAAGCAGTCCTGTCGTGCCTTATAAACTGCAAGGACAAGAATATCTGACCTAGCGTGATACATCACTTTCCTGAGCAGGATCACTAAAATTCAGGTTGCTGTCCAGAATTTAAATGACCGTGTCATCATCCTGATGATTATCTTCTGTTTGTCTGTGAAACAGTTACTCTGGATATGGTTTAATACATTTGATTTGATGGTGAAAGGCCTGGAGGGGAAGACATACGAGGAACGGCTGAGGTCACTGGGCCTGTTCAGCCTGGAGAAGAGGAGGCTGAGGGGAGACCTCATCACAGTCTACAACTTCCTCGTAAGGGGGTGTCGAGAGGCAGGAGACCTTTTCTCCATTAACACCAGTGACAGGACCCGCGGGAACGGGGTTAAGCTGAGGCAGGGGAAATTTAGGCTCGACATCAGGAGAGGGTTCTTCACAGAGAGGGTGGTTGCACACTGGAACAGGCTCCCCAGGGAAGTGGTCACTGCACCGAGCCTGTCTGAATTTAAGAAGAGATTGGACTGTGCACTTAGTCACATGGTCTGAACTTTTGGGTAGACCTGTGCGGTATCAAGAGTTGGACTTGATGATCCTTAAGGGTCCCTTCCAACTCAGGATATTCTATGATTCTATGATTTGAAGCCGCATCTCTATGGCCAGTCAGGAAGGCAGAAGACACTGGACCAGATGAATCCTTACACTAACAGGCAATTTTTAAAAGGGGAAAAGGAATAAAGACTACTCACAAGGGGTACATGCATGAGTGTGAGTGTGTCTGTGTGTCTGTCTATCAAGACTTGCAGGTGAATGTTAACAAGAAGTCAGTGCTGGGGTCCCTGATGAAGCTACCAGCCCTTCATCATTCCCAAGGATGGGAATAAAGTGTGCAAAAGTGTCAGTTTGGGGGGTCAAATGTGAAAAAAAGTGCTAGTCCTCCTCCAAAAGCCCTCTTTTCAGATTGCTAAGTCCACCTGTACTCTGATAATCACCTAGCACAAAAAGAAGTGCCAATGTGGTTAAGCACAAGTTCTTCATTAAGAGTATCTTAAACATTGCACTGGAAGTAAAGGACAGGAAACAGCACTTAGCGCAACCCACCCTAAGACAAAACATCTTTTCAAGTTGTTAAACATTTCTCTTCTCTCATTCCCACACAGGAAGAAAAAGAATAGAATCTCTTTTTTTCTTTCTTTTTTTTTTTTTTTTTTTTTTTAAGCAGCAGCTTTGTTTAGTATTAGAACTTCGTGGATGTGTGTGTATAATGAACATTAGCTATCTGAAAGGAAAACATAAAATAAAAAAAATCCCTCATGAACTATGATACAGAATCTGTCAGAAAACGTTATTTACTTTCAATAATAGTGTTAAAAAAAATTTACTGTCACAGCCTTACACCCAAAGATGACCTCCAAAACATCAAGTTTCACTGCCAGTGAATCTATCCAAAGCCAGTGTTAGGATATTTTCCAGATAACTTTGTGTTCTTTGATGGCATCATAGTACAGTACAGTGTTACGAAAAACATCCTCCTCCTTAAAAAAATTAATACTATTTTTAAAGGCACTTTTCTGTATGTTAGAAAAATATAAACAACACTGAATTACTTTTGAGTTGAGCGAACCATTATGCCCCTCAGGAGATGGGAGGGACTCCACTGACAACATATCGATATGCACTATGGGTTTTGTCTTTTTAACAGATCTCCATGAAACTGTTCATGAATCTGCTCAGCTTTATTTTACTGCTCTTCGCCATCCTCTTTCTACCATTACCAGGAATATCCCTAATGAACAGAACATTAATAAGCCTTTTTTAAGTGAATGACAGACAACCCTCTCTCCCCTAAGATAACAAAATCTGGGCTAGAACAGTATATAGACAGATCATAACTGAACGGAAACCACCTCTGAATGATTTACCTCCCCGAAGATGTTGTGGCAAAATGTTCAGCAAGTCTGGGAGAGGGAGCACTGCAATGGGAGGACTCTGCTATCGGCAGAAAAGCAGACGCAGATTCTGGTCTAGCACTGTTTTCACTCCATTCACAGTAACAAAACACACAAAGAGATTTTTAATCCATACTGAAACAGTAAGCTGGACAGAAGATATTGTACTCAAAAACATAAGTGAATTGTAAAAAAATGCAGTTCATAGCAAAATACAAATAGGGGACAAAATGAGGAACAATATTGCTAAGATGTGTCACACTTTTAGTGAAGGTTGGGAAATGTCCTGCTTCTTATAAACTCAGAAAACCAAGCAGTATTTTACACTGATAAATATAGAACACACATATTTGGTATTGTACTATGTGATGGAAACCTTATAGGAAATACTGGAAAAGAAAGAGCCACAAGTGATGATGGGATTTCACTCCTTGAATTTTTATATACTTTTTGCTTCAACTTTTTTAGGATGTTAGTTTTGTGAAGGTTAGAGAATATATTACTTAATATTTTTTTTATATATATATATATATATATTTTTTTTTTTTTCCAGTTTGGACCAGAAAATAATCTAAAACATATTGCACTGAAGGCTCTCTACTTGAAGAAAAGCACCCACCAGAAATCTCACTGCAATACACAAAAGTAAAAGCGAACTACAAGGTAGAGGTGTCACAAGCACAAGTTTTGAGCAGACTAAGGTAGCCACATAAGTAAGGTTTATTTTTTATTTAAATTAGCATGCAGAATTATGAATCTTAATAAAGCAGAGACCCATATTAAGTGCCAAGAATTAATGAACAGATGATTTAGGAAAGACCAGGTAGCAGACCTCATAGGTGGTAAAGGTGTGGATGGAAATTCTGATACAGATGGTATCTCCAAAGCCTGAGTAGCTACGGAGTTTTTACTCAGATTAGTAGAAATATCCTGGGCTCCTGCTCCATTATGCAGATCTGCAGGTACGCTTTACAGGTATTTATAACACAAAGGGAAAAGTAAAAGAATCACATGATTTATGACAGGTTATTTCAGTACTGACCAAGAGTAGGACAAATATTTTCCAGTGGCTGTGGATTAGCTGAACTACAGATCTGGAAAAATCCAGACACATCTTCACTCAGAATAGTGAGTTGACTTTATGTTTTAAGGCCAAAAACCAAACCTGTGGCTCAAAATTAGATTGTTAAAAGTGAACATCAACATACTTTGAAATAGAGTACTGTGCAGTTAGAACTAATCAGTTCCTAAAACATGCAAATCAGCTTTACATAAAGGCTAGACTTTGCCTTTCTAAATTTTAAGTATCTTGCTTAAGAGTTGCAATTTACACATTTCACTGAGGGCTCTCTATTCCAATTTCCTGTGCTGAAAAGAAGTAGTCTGAAAAGAAGTAGTGGAAAAGAAAATTATCCACATAAATATCCCTAGCAGGCTGCAATTTAGGAATAAATAATAATTTTAAAAAATATCTATGTGGCATTTATCTTAGACAATGCCTGAAAAGTTGTAGTATTATTAAATTGGGATATTGTCTGTAGATTACTAATGGAAGACAAATTTCTATTCCAGTGTTTGTCATATTCTCTGTTCTAGGTGATCACGTACATTTAAGTAAATTCATTTATATCAAAACCAGGATTTTTCAGAAATTTTTTCAAAGTTCAGACGCATACTGGGAATCAGACATGAGCTAAGGCATGTTATCCACATCCAAATGGAAAAGCAGTCCATTGTTTTGGAAACAGTAACAAAGTCCAAAATTTAATGTCAACAAGTGTTGTGCAATGGAGATACTGGGTGAAGAGATGACAACTTTACAGCAGAGAGTGAAATCCGTTTTACACATTCATATAACATTTTTGGGAACTAGTGTTTTGTTACTATGAATTTATATTAGGTTGCCTTTCTCAAACTATTCTCATACCCACCATAGACAGACTCCATGACTGTCTATATTTACTTTTAATTAAAACAGAGACTTCTATGCTTTGGATTATTTAGAGAGGCTTTTTCTTCCATTTCTCACCAAAGCAACTCATCCTTCAAAGGGATAAAACTACTAAGAAAGATAAACATAGTGGTAAGTTAAATAGCAACATGAAGGTATTCTCATTACCTCTCATTCAGGAACATCTCCAAAATATAAAAATACTTGAAGGTTAAACCATTCTAACCCTACAGAGAAAACGTCACAGAAAATCTAAGTGATAATCTTTCACAGTTTTCATTGTATTGATATTCTGTGAAACTCCTGACTTCCTTTCCATTCATAAGAAATTCTTTAAACTCAGTAGAACAATTTTCACAGTTTTACATTCTTACTTTAATATACAGTATTCTGTCAAACGATTATATTGCAGTATATGTGCACTTCAGAAATGCTTGGTTTTAATACACAGTACTCAGACAACTGAGTTTCTTGGCAGAGAAAAATCAATTTGATTGGCACTTCTCATCAAAACAGCCTTCAGTGAAATTATCAGTGAGTATTTTCAACATCTGTCCCTAAGGAGTTAAACCAAAAGTTGTGCAAGATGTGAGAAGACTTTTTCTGTCATTAGTAAAAATTTAATTTTACTTTATGATGTGCATCGTTAAGCATCCACATCAGTGACTTGTTAGTGTGAAATAACTTGGCTATTACCTGAGCTCTCCATTTTCTGTTTGGTTTTCCCTAAAGATAAAATGACAAATACAGTAAGCTACTGTACTGTATGTCAGTATAAACAATCTGAAAATGAAACGCAAGCTTAAAATGCTTTCATCAAAGGTCTCAATCCATTTCAGTTCTCACAAGTTGTGAAATAAAAAAAAAAAAAGGCAAAAACCACTACCCTACTATTTCTGCAGAAGTGTTTACAGTGAACATCAAGTCTATTCACAGGACCACTTACATCAGAACAACATGTAGATTTGCTGCACAAGCTACAAGCCAATTGCAATGGTTCGCATTAGGTAATTACAAATGATTGGGCTTTTATGTGTGTATCACAGTTCACCTTTGAGGTTTGAAACTTCTGTGATTCAAAAAACGTTGCAAAAGTTGTCAGTGAACTTTACTTAACTAAGTTCTTGTTTCTGCAGTCCCCCAAAAGGTCAAACATTTTATTAATTTCTGTGAATCTTGTGACAATTCTCAAAATACAAAAAAGACACTTTTTTTTTAACATGATCAGAAACTGTTACTTTGATACTGTTGTACAGTTCAGACTGTTTCTAGTATGCAGAAGGGATGTAATTGTTCCTCTTACTACAACCTGTGAAGGTGTAATGAAATTATAGCTCCTTGCATGAGAAGACTACTCGAGGAGTCCAAGAGACTCAAAAGAAAAGAGACATCACTAAGTTAAAAGCAACTTTTATTAAAATACTCTTCAAGCTTCAGAAAGCATAAATTAATGAATGTGTAGCTACTATAATACATTATTTTACAGGAGAACGATAGAGCCAGGAAGCTTTTATAAACACAAGAAATCCTAAGAGATTCACTCTGAAATAAATAAATACTACTGTCTTATCTTGCTCCTGTTAGAGGCTATGTGTTGAAGCTCTTACAGGTACACGGCAACATTCTGTTTATTTCTTTCTAATTTTTCCATGATATAAACAAGTTACTACTTAAAGCAGCAGAATCTTTATACTAAGCTTGTACTGGGATTGGCAACTGGCATTTTTTTTTTTTCATTTGATTAAAAACAGCTTGTCATCTTGCTCTACTTTGTAAAACATTTACAACCACTCTAAAATCGATCTATTGAAAATGTAGTGAAATCCAAGACAGTTATCCTGGTAAGTACCATAGTCCGAAGTAGATGCAGACAGCCCTCTTCATCCTCTTCCCCACCCCCGAATCAAAGAAATACCATTTCTTATTCTCTTGTTCACTGTTATCTGCTTTCTAACAACCTACAGTAACTCAAACTTAGCAATGCAAAAGACTCCTTTAAGGCAAAAAGAACAGCAACAGCCATCTCCTCTCCCTCTCTGAGAGATTCAACCACCCAAGTTGTTCTGCATTAAATACGTATTTTTTTTGTCAACTAGTGATTAGCACAAAAACATTTTCATCTCATTTTTTATACATCAGTAGGAAAGTGTTAGAAAAGTATAGAAAAGGCTAGAATTTCTCTCGCAGTAAGGCTAGTGAAATATGTTTTTCTTTTTTTTTTCCTTTTCTTTTTTTTTTTTTTTTTTGCAAAGCAGATGGAAAAGAAGAAAGGAAGTGTTTGCATTTTGCTATTGCAACTTGGGTAAAATCACTGGACATTAAGAACACGTGCTGAGACTTCATGGTGCCAGTCACGTAATTTTGTGTATTTGGGGCTAAAGACGTGGATGGGAACCTTTTCCCTGTGGAAAGAAGTGACAGAAGAAAAATAAGAAAGAAAGAAAGAAAGAAAGGTTTATCTTAAGCAGTTTCACAAGTGAGCATGCAATCTCCATGCACTACTGATATCCACACATCTCCTTCCTGTCTTTCAAACTGTTGGATCCAGTGTTAGGCAAAGTCTAACACTGTCTAAAAGTCTAAAGGAAGACTCCCACCAACTGCACAAGCTGTTAGATTTAGCCACTAGTTGGTCCCCATTTTGAACAATGCTTATCCCAAAGCAAGGAGACAGCTGACCCTCGTTCACAGTCTAGAATGATAATATTTTCCAGCTACATCTTGAAATCTGATCCACCCTCGCAAGTCAAAAATGCCTGGTTAGATTTAGGAAAAGAAAACATGTTGACAAGCTGACCTTGAACAGAAAAGCAAACCAGTCCAAGTTTATGGAAAAGCTCAAACTCCTGCACAAACATTAATACCAGACTGCACAAACAGATTTAAAAAGGCCGGTCTATGCAGAAAGAGATCTTGATTTTTACATGCTGAAGTAAACGGCAATAAAAGAAGCAACATTTAAAAAACACCCAGACCTCACACAAATGCAAAAGTAACACACTATCAGTTATGAATTAAGACATGCAAAGTATTCAAGTAATAATGTAAAACATCAACTCACTTAGTCTTCTTTGCAGCTTCATGTTCTGGTTCTTTCACTGCAAGAAAACAGAAAAACTTGACTTTCTACAGCACTAACAGCGCCACCAAACACCAAGATTCTCCCCTGTGCCAAAGCATTCACCCAAGTAGGAAATTACAACAAGGATCGTTAGGACTCCTCAATTCTAAATATGCCCTAAGGGAAATGAGATATGTCTATAAACTTCAAGAGCCCCTTTGCCAGCACAATTGCAATCGCTGGTCTCCGTCCTGTCCCTTGGCCCACTGTCCATGTTGGCATCGAGAAAGGCATGAGAAGGGGGAAAAGGAGTGGAAGTTTGGAGGCATTTCTTTTGGACAAACATCCAGAGAGTTTATATCAGGTGACAATCCAAGCGTCTGTTTGATGACGGGCTATGACCTGCCACAGTGCTGGGGGACTGCAGACAGGATAATGTAAAATTTCAGCCCTGCTGTAAGTTCGGCAAACATACTTGCCATCACGGTCTTGTAGTAATTGCCAACATGATTAATTTATCAATACTCGATTGGAACACAGATACATTATTTGACATTCAGGTCTCATATTCTGCCCTTAAAACAGATTAATGAAGAGAATCCAAAGATAGATAATGATGCATTACTAGACTAGTGCAACATAGGACCACAAAGCAATCTGTTAACTGTCCAAATTCAGAATATTTTTCACACATGTACATTAATCCTCACTGGGGAGATGTTATCATCGGTCTCTAGTGCAATTCTGCCAGAGAACTGATAGTTGATTTAATCAAATCTGCCCCCAGGGATGGAGTCCATTTTCTTCACTGCCTTAATTTTAGTATTAGGAAAATAATAACTTATTTTAGTATTAGCTGTAAAAAGCAGAAGAATGAAATAATCACCTCAGCTGTCCCAGTCTGAACATGACAGACCTCCAATGTCCTGATGGCACTTCTGACAACTTTTACAGTGTTATAGATCACAGACAATAAATCACAACTGGGAGCATAATATGAAATTAAAGTTTCATCGTAAAACTATATGACTGGGAAAGACCACCTCTGCATTTTCAGTTCCAGTCCATAGGACATGTCATTGTAACATATCATAAACAGAGAATGGAAATAAACTGAGGAGCTATGGATTTGTGCTTCTGATTGGTTAAAATCACTGCAGACTTTACACCTTTGTGTGACCATCAAAGATTTTCTACATGCCTGAAAAAGCCTTATTTTTTCTTTGCACTTTCTGAGGCACTAAATTTGAACAGAAGTGTTGTCTTTGTGATGGTGCTAGAGGGGAAAGAAATAAATACATATCTGCCAATTTCTTTAGGAGTAGAAAGGGTATTTTTAAGGTTTATTTAGAATGTATTAAAATCCAAATCAAACAGGAATAATGTCCGGTAATGTATATGTCCTGAGGTATTTAGCAATTGCAGGAGTTTTATAAAAATATTTTCCTACTGTAGTCTTCTGAAACTGTTTTCCTCTAAAAGCTCACCAAATTCTCCCTACTGGATTTATTATCCATGAGATGAAATGTAATAAACGTGACTGAATTGGTTTATTATTTCCCCTCCCCAATAGGTTTTAAAACACCTATCTCCCCAAGGCCATTACTTTTATTTCTTTAACATCAAACTACTCACTGTGATCAGTGCCGGTGATTTGGGCAAGGATGCGGAAGGAGCGTGACTGGGTGGTGCCTGTCCGGGGATGCCAGTCTTCAGTGTCTTCAATCAGTCGCTTCTTGCTGGCATCGCTGTGAGTAGGGGTGTGGTAAAACTCCGTATAGGTATCCACAATGTGCTTCCGCGGGGGGCTGCATCAAAAAGAGAAGAGAATAGTGAGCTAAAAACTTCACAAATCATCTAGTTTAGGGTAACTACAAAGACATTGTCAGAAATGTGGCTTTTCACAGTGATTAAAGGCAGCTTCTGAGTTTGGATACAGCAGTGAGCTCTACAAGCACATCTGAATGCAGGCTCAGTTCTCTGAACCAAATACAGTTTTATAATTACTCTAATCCAACTAAAATATTTTTCTTTGTTTCACTACTGGAACATTTGAAACAGTAAAAATCAGTATTATCAAGACATTTACATATTTAAACATTTACCGTTTGGGTGGGATTTTCCTTGGAGATGACAGAATAAGACAGCAAGAGAAAGTTTTCCCAGTGTAAACAGGAAAAAGAGAAAAAGAAAACAAGAAATAAAGTAAGAAGTTTGAAACAAAAGTACAGCTAATTATTCTACTGAATTAATTTCGTGGGAAAGGACACTGAAACCCAATAAGCAGTGATATTCTCATTCCGCTACGAAAACCTCAGCACAGAGCTCCCAGCCTTTAATTTGAATTTAACTTACGGTGAGTACCTTACAGGAATAAGAGGGGAATTTCTTTGTTTTGATAAAACCAGATCCTAATCGACTACACTGTTAAGTGCCTTGGACAAATTCTCCCCTTTGTTCACAGGAGGCAAAGCACTAGGTATGTGCAAGGTCACCCAGTGCATGCAAAGTTTTTTGCAATTGGTACGACCTGGGATGGAGCTGTGTATTTTGAAAATGTAGCTAGCGATGCTCTAGAGCGTAACATGAAGCTATTGATGCTCGATACTCTCTCTGAAAGTCAAACAAGTAGGGTGTTGATTTCATCTGGAATTTTTCTCCTCAATAACCTACATGCTATTATCAGTCCCTAGACTAGCAGACCTATGAAAACACAGGATTTTGAAGCTTTACTTTAAGTAAATGATCTAAAGAACAAGTAAAGGCACTGACCAGTTAAGGGAAAGAACCCAAGATTCCTACTAATTTATTCCTAAATTCTGTATTAGTTATCTCAAAGCATTCATTCTTCAGGCCCTCTGTACGTGCATTTATTTTTACAAAGTCTACAGGAGATAACTTGTACAAAACTAGCTCCTAGGAAAAGATAATTCTACAAAAAAGAAAACCTTTAAAAATCAACTTGTGTTTTTGCCACTACTTCCTCACTGCTTTTTTAATGTCCAAAGTGTTTCCAGTAAAGAAAGGTGGAAAATATGAATGAGAATGTTGTACATTATTGTCAACAAGAAAGAATTAGGCCCATTCAGTGGAACGCATTAATAAATACTTAAGCTTAAAAGAATACTCAACACTTGAATGATATGAAAGCTATCATTCAAAATTAAAGCAAAGATTGAATTTACTGACACACAATATTAGTGAAGTAAATGTACTTATCCAGGTTACTAAAAGAGGGAGGGGGATAGAAACAACAGTGGTATTTCCAGGACAGAGTAAAAGAAATCCAAAGAAAATGAAGTAAAGCAACAACACAGTTAATAGCAAGAATAAAATCTGAAAATTAAAGCAGTCATTAAAGATGTAGAGTTACATGGAAATGTAATTATTTACATGCAGATGACTGCATTCTAGCAACTACCACAGTGAAATAAGTAGTCTTTCACATCTGATGATGGTGGTATCAAACAAAATATCCTGCTGATTTCTCTCCCCTCACTTTTGCGGATCCCACCACTTCCTTTTTAAAGGCTTGATGGTAATGAGTCACTAAGGCACGAGGTGGTGCCAGAGACAAAGGAATATTCAATGAGACAGGTTCACTGACTCACTTGACTCACTCTTGAGGCAAGAGCAGAAATGACAAGCCAATAAAATCTCATAAAATCACAAAATACAGATCACATAAATCACAATATACAGATGTTGCTATTATTTTTGTTGTATGAATTCAACATCTGACCCTTAGTTCCATACTCCTCAAGACATTTGTCCTCTTATACTGTATTTCACCATTTACTAGTTGTATTGCCAACACCAATTAGCCATAGGTGCAGCAAGAATTTATCAATACACACAAACACCACACGAATGTTTTGTGGAATGATAATAAAAAAAAAATGCTGCAAAGTTTAACACGGTGAAAAGCAAAATCACATCATCTCCAATGCAGACAAAACCATTTGCTACACTAAGAAGTTACTAAAAAAGCTGAAGCTGTTTTGCAAAATTTAAATATAAAACTCTGTAAGAGCTTTATATAACATAGTTTTGTTTGCAAAACAATAATACATGCTGGTTATTCCAACAAGAAAAACGACCATAATTCAACTCCAGTGCTGTTGATACTAACTTCGTCACTGTTGTTATCTGCAAGGGAAAAAAGGTTTTCATTCATTAATACATTTTTTGCTTCTTGAAATATTTATTATAGGATCTTCCAAATCCAAGCTCTGGCAAAGCCACATATACAGAGTCAAACTTTAAACCATCAAGAGAACCTATAATGGAAAAACTTAGTCCAGCTCAGCTAAAATTTTGAGTGAAGTCTATGGACATCTTACCTGTTTTAAGCAGCAAGCACTTTCTCAAGTGAGAGTTGTCAAGAAGGTCTTGATAAAAATATAATTGTATACAGCCTAGTGAGGCCAAATTGCTCTTCTTTTATGCCAGGAGTAAACAGGGGAAACAAAACTTCCTTCCCCATCCTGAAGTAAAGGCAAATAGTTTATATCCTGAATGAGATTAGGGGGAAGTTAGGAGGAAGGAAGGAAGAAACCAAAAATTCTGAGTATGACAGGGTACTGTGTCTGGAGAATTGTATTTGCTCAGCAGAGCTAACTATAAACAAGATGCAAATATACAAGTTGTCCTTTTTTGCATGTTTGTTTGTTTTTGAAAAAAGGAATACAAAACAGAAGCAAACTGGATTTTTTTTTTGAGATTGATCAATTATTCTAAACTTCAACTTTCTTGATATTTAAAAAATATCTTCAATTCCACTTAAAATGGGGAGATGGTTTTATTTATCAAACTACAGCATCTACAATGATGCTTAAACAAGTAAAACTAAGCAAGCTGGGTAGCTGCAGATCAACATAATCACTTTAAGGTTTTTTTGTTCACTTGCTTTTGTATTCTACTTTAGGATTGCAAGACTAGTATTTAAGTCATACTTTAGGTCTAGCTAAAACTCTGCTGTAAGAAAGATAGCAAAATAAAGTTTTGTTGATTTGTAGTTGATGCTTTGTTGTTCTTGCTGTTTGTTTGTTTGTTTGTTTTTCCCCAGCTCGAAGTGCTTTTAAGATTTCCCAAACCAGACCTGCATGGCTGGCAACAAGACAGGGATTTCCTAACCTATCAGTGATGATACTCCTCAGTCACTATCATTCATTCACTAAACATAAGGCAGGGCAGGTACCAATGTGCACCCAGTGACCCTATCTTGATCATTAAGTGCTTACTTTATGCCTCCAGCACTTCCTTCCAGGAGACTTAATTTTGTTGCTATTGCTCATTTTTTTCCTTACTAATTACTGCTTTTGAAGGCTCCTTACGTGTTACTTGGTAAAGCAGCATTCCTAGAAGGAGAAAGAGTTTGGCAACGTATGATCAAGAAGCAAGTCCTTGGGATCTCCTGCTTTCATCCCATCTCTGTGCAGTGTGGACTCCTGCCATCATCTATTTAAGACTAGCCTTAAAGTCACCATGGCAATGGTGTCAAATAAAATGCATACGGGCAGCTTTATATGAATGTGTGTATAGAAAATATTCGTACGGCAATATAAGGGGAATAGGTGTGTAAAGAAGTGTTTCTCCCCATGAGAAGACCACCTGAAACTGTGATTTATTTTTTTAGTTGATGTGGATGTGTACCTTTCTGTAGGTTTCTTCATATACTTAGGCTCAGAGGAGATCAGATGAGATGGGCACTGGGCCTACTCCTCCTGCCCCTTTCCATTGAAGGATAGGAAATACTAGCCACAGCCTTCAGGTTTTAAGTTTTTGAGACTGAAAATAAGCCAAGAAAACCCCAAAAGCAAGAAGATGGTCAATACTGATCAACATCAAAGGTCACTGATCCTTCTTGACAGGCCACTCTCCACCTCCGAGTGCCTGCTGCTTTCAGCCTCCATGTTGGGACCCAACAGACACAGTGAGACACAGGTGTCCAAATGAATGCTGGGCTTGTTGCGAGGTCCGAAACACATCGTGATACAACCCATCTTGGTGTGGTCTGCTGTAATTTAGGTGTGATACCATAAACTGGTATAGCTTCAGTATTAAATCCTCACAGACTCAGCCCTTCAAAACACCCCTTTTCCAAGACATGCTATTCCTCAGAGATTTGCTTCTGGCAATTGGATGGCACACCCCAGATGTGTTTTACTCAGCCCTCGAATAAGCCCAGCTTTTTTCCTGTGAGGAAAAGACCCTCACAGCAAAAAAAAAATCCCACCTACCCATTTTGCTGTTTACTGTCACCCTGGTTCTCTCTGAATCCTCGTCGCGGCCCCTCCGCCACCTCCTGGGCACCGTCGCCGACATGGCCGCTCGGGGCGGCATTGTGCGTGGCGGGCTGCCGTGGGACATTAACGGCAGGTTTAGCAGTGCTCGGCGCGGGTGGCCACCCGTCAGCGTTAGGCTTGGCGTTAACATGCAGTCCTGGTGCAGCAAACGGGGCCGGGGCGGGGGGCACGGCCGCCGCCTGGGCTGGGGTGAAGGCGGAGGATGGTGATGGGATGGAGGTGACTTTTGTGGAGGTCACAGCTCCGAAGGGCCTCGGGGTCTTATTGTAAGCCACGCTGGCTGTGGCAGTGAATTTAGGTGCAGCAGCAGAGGCAATGGGCACAGGCTTAACTACTTCTTTAGGTTCTTCCTATGTGAGATAAAAAAAAAAAAATACACACACAAAAACACACCAACCACATGCACATTCCTCAGAACATATTTTCAGTGCTGTTGAGAGAGGCAACCTGCCTAGTGTGAAGTAAGAGGAATGAACATCACAGAAGCAAGCTTTACCAAGAGTGTTGTCAACAAACACATGGAAAAAAATGAGCCATGCATTTAGGAAAGGGAACGACCCAAGCATGCACAGTCAGTCAAAATTAAATCCCATGATGCTAACTCCTCACATCACATCCAGAACAGACAACTCACAAATCAAATTCAAGACAAACTGAAGAACCACACCATTGCAAAACCCACTGGATAATTCATGTGGAAAAAATTAGTGTTTTTTAAATTCCACATTCCACCTCTCAAACCCAATTCAAGATATGCACGTTCCCAATATGCAAACAGCATGTGCATGCATACGCACACACACTATACATCGATTTGTTGATAGGGGCCTCAAGGGAGGAACGAGGGGCCCTTCAGCTCATTTATTAGAGGCTAGTGCTTCGGGCCCAAGCTGGCTTTTCAACTCCACTCGACTACAAGGACAAAGGCTTCCCTGGCCAAACTACAGGCTGGCTCCTATCCCTGCTTCAGACACTGGGACAAGGTGCCACTTGAGTGGCTGAGTCACAACTTTGTAACTCAAGGTCGACATGGGTTATAGTTTCCAGATGGAAGAAGAGCAAGACTGATACCATCTGACATACTAAAGCCACATGTGAGAACAAAAGTGTGGCTATCCTGGGGTCAGAGATGTGAGGGAGCAGCCATTTGTTCCTTTTTCTCTCGTTCTATAAATTTGTTCTCTTTAGAGCAACTGCAGATGGGGAAAAAAAAAAAACAATCCTTTCACACTGTCCAACCTATTCCAGAATATTTTATCAGCTTTTCTTAAACATAATCTCCACAGAATATTTTTTACACACAGGAGGAAGCATCAGCTCTAAGTTGTTCACAGAGACAACTGCCGTCCAGTGAATGTTCAGTTTTGTAGTTTGTCAAGTTTGGTGAGATGCCTTAGAGGGGGAAGGAAGCCCCCTAACTCATTTTAGCATCTGAGAATGTTTATTTCTATTCCGTCTGTCCAATGAAGTCTCCATATACACTCATGAAATCAAAACTCTCAAAAAAACATTAATTCAGTGGGTTGTTTTGTTGTTTTTTTTATTATTATTATTTTTTGCAAGAAGCTGAATTTTGACAAGGTAGTGCCAAACTGCGTGCCTTTCAAATCAGGTCTGGCAGAACAGTAATACAATTATTTATGTCCACTTAAGAGGATTTTCCAGTATATGCTTGATGAGAGGGATGGCCAGCCATTTGTAACCATTTTCAGGTTTGTAAATAGACTACTTATCAAAAGGGTTTTTTTGAAACTGTTGCTTGAGGACATAACATTAAAAGAAGTCAAGAACAAATAAATCCCCAGGGCTCTAAGTAAAGTGAGGTGAATTGTTCTCTGAAACTCTGTATTTAGATAAGCTTCTTTCAAATACAAAGGGGGATTTCAGTGCCTATTAAAAAAAAAAAAAAAAAAAGGAAGAAAAAGAAACAGTGCCTATGAAAAAAAAACTTACTACAGTTTTTCTCTTAAGGATATAGAAAAACTTCAGCTTTATCTTTCTAAAAAAAAGTCCCAAAAGTTGGAAGATAACATTTATTCACTTTTTTTTTTTTTCCTTTTTGATGATCATTTGCCAGGTCTCTTGATTCTTTTTGGAGTGAGTGAAAAAAAATATCACTCAGATCCAAAAGTTGCAGTAGTCTTAATGTAACACATGGAAATCAAGCACGTTATATTGAAAGGAAAGTTTGAATGCTAGTGCTTATCAACAACAGGGTTTGACAGATGGGTAACAGTGCCACATGCTACATTTCTCAGTTGTGATGATGAACTTACCTTTGGTACATGAATAAGATCAGGTTTTGGTACAGAAGCAACTCTGAAAGAGAAAAACACACAATTGTAAAAACAAATGCTTTAATATTTAAGTAGTTCTCTTTCCCAACTCACTATAAATTATAGTATATAATTTATTATTATATATATAATTTTTATATAAAACATATAAATTATATATAAATTATATCATTTGTTTCCTCTAAGGGAAACAAGAAGTATTCTAGTTCAACCTACTCCATCATAGTTAATATAGGGCAAAAGCAAAAGCAAACTAGATGAATTTATCCAGATACAACATTAGGAACTCTAGCATTTGTCAACCAAGTACTAATTCATTTAGAAATTCATAATACCGTATCACCAGTCAGGAGACATAGTCAAAATTTGCTTATTGCTTTCCTCCCTTTCATAAGAAAATACATCACATAACTCAAAAGTTCTGGTCAGATAAATTGCATTTTAAAGTGCATAACCCTTATCCAGGCTTAAAACTGAAAGCTTCCTTTTAGAAGCTTTTAGAAGCTTTAGAACCTTTAGAACCTTTTAGAACAATAAAAATCCTTCTGAACAACTTAGCAAATTAAATAACACAGGAACTTTTGGTACATTCTCTGGTCTTCAAAGGTAAACTTAATATCACTTGAACTCCACAGTAGATAGCAAAAAAATTTCTTCCAAACAATGAGTACATTGAAACTACCACTGGGTGGTGGGAAGTAAAGGAAGTATCATAATGGAAAGGGTGAAGAAGATAAAGAATTAACAGATTCATTATACCTAAACTGAACTCGCAATATGTGATAGGTAAAAACATCTTACTTGATTTATTGTCTTTTCAGATTTGCACACATGTATGTGCAAAAACACACACCCTGAATTTTTTTTTTTAAAAGCAATAGAACAACAAGAAATCCAACCCACTGACATTTTGTCTGACAACACTGCTGCTGATACTTAGTCTTTTCTTGCTGTTCTGGTAGAAAAGTGCCTTCCTGCCACATTTCAAAACATTTCTGGCCATATTTGGTAGCTGCTCAGAAAAGCTGGCACCTTTAATGGTCCAAGCAACATTAATCATATCCTGCCTGAAATCGTGCAAACTTGATTTCCTAAGAATCTTCTAAAAAGGGGTTTGCTGAACTGAAGCTGAGTTATCATATCTAAAAGAAAGTTTGCCAATGAGGCAAAAAAGTTTGTTTGGAGAACAGGCAACAGAAGCTACATTTTAATTAAACACATCTACCGTATAAACCAGCCTTAATACTCTAGCAGTGAAAACATGGACAGCTAGATTTGAAGTAGGCACGCTGTCCCATATAAGTGACGTCTTCTCAACTTTTAACAAATATCTTTTTTCTCTGTTAATAGCTGTTTAAAATGTTTACTTCATTTACTTCTTCCCTGAAAGCCATTTGGCCCACGAGGCCCATCTGATACCAACAACAGCCTTCCTGTTGTTCAGGTCCAGCAACTAGCTTATAAAAAAGGGAGATGAATATAAGCCCACATGCTACGTTATTAAAACAAACAAAAAAAAAACCAAACAAACAAACAAAAAAAACGGAAAAAAGCAGAGAATAACGAAATAAACATAAACCAATAACTACAGTTCACAAGAATATCATTTTCTGCCCTTTGCCTTCATCATTTGTGCATCGCCGATGACACGCATCATGTCCACATCAACAATAATTCTCAGATAGAGTGTTTCCCTGCTCTGAGGAAGAGGTCTGTTCTCCGGTTTCCCACAGAGTTTGCAGCCTATGAGAATACTGACCTCTGGCCCTCCAAAGCACCGGGGTGCATCGTTAATCATTCCTAATTGTGGAGATGTCAATTTGCAGCGACAAAAGCAACAAGAAGAAAAAAAAATGCCAACACATATGGAAGCTCTTCTTTCTTTTTTAAAGACTAGAGTAGAAGGGAAAGTGTATCTTCTATATTTTAGGCATGCGTTTTATAATAAAGTAACTTGCAATGTTTTTTATATTTATTAAACTGATCTAACAGTTAGAAGTAGAAAGATATTCACTATTCAAATCAACTCCCAAATATCATGGCTAAGAAAAAAAAAATAAGTTTGCCAATACTTGACGCTGAAGTTTCAGTCTACAAGAGAAATGCACTTAATTAGTTTTAAAAAATAATTAAAGTTTGCAATGTATGAGATGGCTCTGCACTCACCTATACAGCACTTAACAAAAAATATTTCAAACACTATTTCTAGATGATCTGAAGAGATTCTTCAAAATTAGTCTTTAAAAATGCCATTAAAAAAAGGGGGCGGAGGGGGGGAAGGGGGGACTTGATAACTACAATGTTTCCAATGTCCTTTTAACATTGGAGCCAGACAGCATAACATTGCTTTATTTCCCCCAAACATACTTGAAACAAGGACATAAATTTGCGTGTCCCAGACATACTTCAAACAGTTTAGCTTGGCCTTGTTGACTTCAGACCATAATCAGACTAAAATCTGTGATTTATCCAGCATTGCATAAAGAAAATGCTCACCCAGCAAACTGAGCCACCAGGATCTGAATGTGAAAAATGCACGGTGGTTAAACAAGACAGTACAAGAGGAAAAGCACAGTGCAAGTTGAAGAGCAAAACATGTCCAAGTCCAACACATACATTTAAGAAAATACTTGCTACAGTGTTTACATCCCGACTATTGCCCTTGGAATTGGGAAGGATATTACAAAATCTGTAGAGCAAGAAGTAATTTAACTACAGAATTTTGCACTTTTTTTTTTAAGCTGTTAGCATGTAGTTTCCCACCTAGCAATTAGATGTGAGGATTTTGTGCTACTTTGGTTAAGCAGGGTGATGCAGAGTGATACGTGATGACAGAGGCTTTCGGAAGGAGATGACGTTCTTGCCCTGTTACTACTCATTAGAAAAGCAGGACAACTTGAAGCAGGGTATTTTCTGAATGATTTAAAGCTGGCAGTTCAGTATATAAGTTTGTGTAATATTTTTGGTAACATACAAACAAAACAAAGACATAAAAGCTCAGTATAAATGCTTATTATAAACAGTGCACACAAAAGACCTTGGCTAATGGTTGCTGGAGCGAGTTCCAGGCTTCAATCTCCTTACACATTATTACAGACAGTGAAAATACAGGCAACAGCGGTCAGTTACTGACAGCCAGGATACTGAAAATGAAAGTGCACAATGTTTGTGCACACTTTGCCATCACAGATGTTTGTTCTTTCAAAAAAAAAAAGAAAAGGATATATTTAGTCTGTGTAAACAGCTTATTTCGAACAGACAAACATGATCAAATTTGTTCTCCAAACATCCCACAAGCTGTTCCTCTCTGATGAATACTTTTGTGACATTTAATGCAATTCAAAACATTCCAACTTCCAGCACAGCCTTATTAGGGAAATGAATTAGTCTGCTGCTGCTATAAGCAGCGTGCCCCGCAAAAACTGTTCATTCTTTAAATTCTCCGTTTATTCATTCCCGCCTTCCAAGTATTTCACCCACCAAAAAGACACAAACAACATAACTGAATCCTTCCATAATCACTAATATCTGGAAACCCTCAGCTCAAGCTATGAGTCCAATTTGGTACGTCATCTCTACAAATCGATCACCAACAAAAACACTGTAATCTCACTGATTAGCGTTAATTAATAGCGAGAATTAAATTCAAGGCAGAGCAGGATTCTTCAGAGGTCCAAGCCCCTGGCTGATAAATCCATAAAAGCTTTATCAAACCTAAAACCCAGAAGAAGAGTTTCAGATTTGTCTCTCCTGAACTCCATTAAGGTTCCACCATCACCAGTCTCCTTAGTAAAGGCACTACATGGTAAACCACCAGGAGGTATCTGCACTCATCAACCCCTTTATAAACAAGGGGAACACAGAATACCTGCAATAAAATAGGTATTGTGTTTGTTGTTTGTTTTGTTTTTTGTATCTCTGTAACTTAAAGAATTGCTCAAACTCTAGTCTGAGATACAAGAGAAGCTGCAAAACCTTCATTCATAAAATGAAGTCAAGGCTGGAAGACTTTCTACAAAATTGTATTTGTTGGTCTGAACTAAAAATTTCTAATAGGAGGAAAGAAGAAAGGAAGGATTATTTTTTTCCCGTCTCATTTTGACAACTAACTCCTTCTTCAGGGTATAGTTTCTGGCAGCAGACATTACATCCCTGAAAAGCCAATGGTCAGATCTTCTTGCTGAAAACCTCATCTTTTAACAGTTTTACCACTGTAGCCTGCAGTTATGTTTTTTTGGTTGTTGTTGTTTTTGGTTTTGAATCATTTTATTTCTAGACAGCAACCAGCTGACAGGGCAGAAAGCTAAATGCATTTGCTCTTCATAAGATAGCCAACCCTCACGAAAACAAGAAAATGACAAGCAGAAAATGTTTAACATTATATATAACAAGCTATGACTTTTAATAGAAGCTATCTGAACAAAAACAAATGCAGATGTAATTTAAAGCACAGAAAAAAGAACAATCCAAATATTTTTTTTCCCTAGTCCAAAGCCCTTTCCCCATTGCAGACATAATTCAGTTCTTACTAATTCTGTATCACAAGAATGGAAGAGAAGAAACATTCTTAAGCTTGCTTCTTGTTGCAGCTTATATATTATTGAAAACGTCGGCCTTATGTTAAAAACATGAGTCATCTGCCAGGTAGTATACCTTGCAACTACACTCCCCACAGCTTTGTAGAAATGCACCTGCTGCCCTGGGTGACATGAATCGGCTACATCGGTGCTTCAGAGATCTTGCTATGACAAGCACCTGCAGCCCAGAAACTGCAACCCCATGTACATCCCCACACAGAGAAAAGAAGAGGTAGCCAAATTATCGTTAAAGCACTGAAAGTTGAGAACTGGGAAGCGTTGCAGTCATTGCAAAAAGGAGATGATTTTGTTTTCCCTCTTTAAAAAAAAAAAAGTGCAATGTTTTTCAAATCTGTACTTTGGTCATGGTGCTTGGCAGCATACCAACAGGCTGCTTTGATGACTGTCAATCACATTCTTTGATGGCTGTCAATCACATTTTCTCTCCTAAGCCATTATCTGTTCTATTTTAGTACATTAGTCTTCATTTTGTTGTACATGTCAAATAATGACAAATGTGGAAGGAGGAAGACTGAATGCTCATTTGCTTTTTTAAAAGATAGTGGTATTTCAGATGCCAGGTACATCAAGGAGTCTTAGTGCTAACATCTTATTCTGCAAGCTAATTCGTATATTAAAAATGCATATTTCTCCTCTTGCCCTACAAAAACAGACTGCAAAGCTCTGTCAATTCAAATATTAAAATATAAACGCCAGTGTGAGACACAATTGTCTCAGCTTTAAGAAACAAAATGTTGAAGAGAGTTTATGTTGATGCTCAGTTTAAATCTGAAATGGCAGAAAAGGAGCTCTTTAGTTAGGTGGGCAATTTTTAAACAGCTTGGATCTTTAAACCCAATTTTGAATGAGTTGTCATTTAGACTTTCAGGTTTCACACTTTTTGTTGAGGTATATTTAATGGAGTATGTTGAGAATACTGGTATTTATTTCTTCATAGAATAGAATGTCAAGATAATATTTGTCATCTCTGAAACAGTACTTTGTTACGTTTAGCCTAGGAATATTAGTTTATGAATCATCCAACACATATTTCATTTTCATCAAGTTTAAGGCTGAAAATTAATATATTGTAAGCATCAGCATTTTGCATTTGGTATATGCTATATATGTTCACATCCCCAGACCATGCACTCCTCAGCACTTCGGATTAAGATGAAGCATAAAGCCAGGTAAAAGAAAGAAAAATTATGTCCTTGCTTTGCTGCTCATTTGATAGTCAGCCAGATCAAACGTAGGTCCCTATTGAATTTAAATAAGGTTAGGGATTTCATTATTATGTGCTAAAATAAGCAGTTCTGACATTTTAGGAGAGGAAGAAACTGCCCTCTGCTTTGGTATTCCTGCCCACAAAGGATTAGTTGTTTTCAAGACCTCCCAAAGGCAACCACCGCTCATAGTCTCATTCCTGTGGTCTGTGGCAACCCTACTGAACGCATTTGTAAAGAGAGTTTAAGTGCAGTCAGATAATATTTTATTCTATTAAGGCAAAGCCAAAAACAAACTAAAAATTAAGGGAAAAAAAATACTGTGGAATATATCTCACCTTCTGACCGACAAAGGTTTTCAAAACCATGCTTTTCACTCTTGCAATGGCAGGAGATTTAGAAACCTGCAGGTATCATGCATACAGCCAGACTGGAGCAGGAGAGGTATGTCTGTCTGTACCTGCCCATGACTCCCCGGCTAGAGTCAAGACAGGAAAACCATCCCCTGTATCAAGCATGGTATTTGTATTACAGTCTTTCCAGCAGATCTGTACACAACTCAGGGTGTCCAAGTCCTGTCATCTAGTTCAGGAGGCAGGGATCCTACCTTGTCACTGCTTTGCTAGTCACAAGTGATGGGAAAAATGACATCTCATCTATAAGATTTGCCCATGCATTTCCTTCAGTGACGGTGGTCATTTCTATCAGTTCTAACTTGTTATAACTAATTTTTGTTATTTCTTTGTTTAGCATCCTACAGCTGTTTTGCCAAGTAACAGTATCTATATAATAGTTAAGTGCAAATATCAAGACAGAACAAAAAGCCTTCAGCAACTATACCCGGCTTTCAATAGTGGAATTTATACATTTAATTTTCTTAGAATTAGTGTCTAATCAATGCTTCCTAACACAGCAAGCTACCTTTTAAAAATAACCAGCTTAATGAAAAGCACAGGTCTAAATGACTCACAGACCTAGCCATTCCTCTAAAACCTTCAAAAAAAAAAAAAAGCTCAACTTCATGCTGACTTCAGTCTGGCATCAAATCTAGGTTATAATTTAGGATATTCTACGTAACAAACTATTTTTTCCAGTGCCTACCACACTACAGTGACTAATGTTTAAATTACCTCCTTTGTCCAAAACACAGTCTAAATGAGTTTGAAAGTGCAGTCACATGTATTTTAACTGGAAATTCATGACAAAAAAAAAAAAAGTTTTTCAATCCCAACATATCCTTATTAGGGATTTTTTTTTCTTAGTAATTGCATGATTGGGAAGGAGCATTTATATCAAATTTTCTCTCTCAGATGAAGAAACTGGAGTGTTACAGAGTCATTAGACTTATGTTTCACATCTTATGGGAGTTCAACGCATTTCTCGTCTACCAAGCAGCTCAGCCATTCACAAGTTGAGTACACTGAGACTACACTGATAAGTGTATCACTTCTCCTGCCCCTCTGCACCCCACAGCTGGGGAGACAGGAGATGGTGACTGTAGAGACAGCAAAGCTGAAGCGCTGTAAATCACATTGCAGAATTGTTGCAGGATCAGTTTAATGAATATGCACTTCCAAGAACTTCACTTGTCCGCATTGCATCCACCTTTTGTCCTTGCTTTTGTTGGCCTTTATCACTTCCATGTATTGTTCATACGTTTATATATTTAAAGTCACTGGTTTAACAGTATGTTTTGTAGATCTAATATGTTGAGAAAAGTTATTTATGTCTTGACATGATTAATACAGCTTTAGATGTTTAAAAACTTCTATTTGAAAAAAGCTGTATAAGAAAACCTCCAACTATTGTATCTGGAAGGCCTCAGCTTAGAGTTGGCCAACAGGTCTGACCACACCTCCAAAGGTAAATGAAGTCAAAGAGCAACTGCCAGAGTAAGATCTGCAGCTGGAAATCATTTTGTCTACTGCAAGAGCTCAGCAAGAATGATTGAAAAGCAGTAGTCATCTCAAATAGCTAATTCCTGTAGTTAACAAACCGAGGGACCAACTATAATGGAAACACTCATGCTAAGTAAAGGTGTATAAAGCACACTGCTGTAATTCTTTTGTCATTTGCAGCAACCGTGAAAGAGAAAAAATGAACAATCCCATCTGACTCAGGCTGATGCAGCTAAGTAAAGAGGTCTCCCTTCCCACAGCCTAGCTCTAGGAAAGTAGCTTTTACCCTTCTCTGCTCCAAAAACTTCAGGGATACCATTCTCAGCATGTGCACAACATATGCGGCAATTAACTGTTTTTGCGAGCAACTGATCACTGAAGCTAAGCTGATGCAAAACTCTTGACAGTAACAAAACCCGTTGACATTTTTCACAATGCTTGCAGTGCTTGCTTCACAATGCTGCAACCGCTACTTCTGCTCTAAAACAAGACAAAAATAAGCAAGCAACTACTCACAAGCACAGTAAGTATTTTTATTACCTCATGGGGTTTTGTGGTTCAGTGCCACAGACATGACTTTCTACTGACAATACGCTGGAACTTTTCAAAGGCAGCAATTTTTTTCAAAAACAAAACAAAACAAACAAAACCCCCAAAAAACTTTCTACAGAATTTGGCTGCACTAGAGAAAATATTTGCATTTTAAAAGAGGTTTTTTGTTTTTTTTTTTTCCTTGCAGGTGAATAACAGACTGAAAACAAGTGAACTAAAAGCAGATATGGAGAAAGAAACCTTCCTTGTTTCTTTATGTCATGCAATTATCATCACTGCAATCACTAGCCTCTCCATGGGGCATAGACTGTTAATTATTTTTCTTTCCTTGTGAAGATAAGCACCTTACCACCTTTCTTCCCTGTAAATAGGTTATAACTTGACTGCAGCTACCACTTACCTTTCTGTTAGATGGTAGAAGTGATGCATATCTAGTAAAACTTTCAGCAGTTGCTCACAACTTGCATTTAGCTCTATTTCAGACCACTAGAAAAACACGTATGCCTGAAAACCTGCCAGTTTTTCCCAGCATTACCACAAATCCTATCTTTCTTACTCTGTTACGCTTTCATGAGACTACTATCTTTCACGAACACATTTATTTCCAAACACTCAGTCTTTAATACATTCTCATTATCCTGTCTACCAGAGTGAGGTAGAAAGAGCCCTGCTGATGAGTCAGGACACTACAATTTTGATACTCAACAGCTGAGAGATGATCTTGCATGGCACAGGACTGGTTTTATTTAAATGGTGTCTCATTTTTTCCTGTGGGCAGATGCTTAGGAACAGTTTACCTAACAACACTGGTCACTTGACATATTTACTTTTTTTTTTTCTTTTTTTTTCCCCCCTCTTATCTTTACATAGCACATTCACATATTTCCAAATGTTACTATCTGGAATTGAGAAATCAAACATTTACCTGCTATATGTAAATTATTAGCGTTATTTAGCTATCTCTTTTAGCTAACTTCAACTATTTTCAGCATATGATGGGCACAGACCATTTTTAAACCCTGTAAGCTTCTTTTAATCCATTTAGAGACAACTGTCCCCTGACAGATCGTCACATACATACCCTTTTATAATTAAAGAATGCCTACAAGTTAGCATCATAAACCTTGCATGTTGAAGAGATGTGCTTTTCAGAGGAAACTTAACAGGTGCTGGGCATATACTGCAATTGAAAAACAAAGGTGTAAATAGAAACAAGTAACATTATTTGTGGCACCCAAACAATGAGATGAGTGTTTACCAAGGGAAAAATGATACAGATTACAGAGCAGACCAAGGTAGGTTAGATCTGGGTGTCTTTGGGTCAGGTGAGCTGCCTGTAAAATACCAGACTTTGAGCAGCAAGGAACCCATCGCAGAGGGAACACAATGAAAATGATCATTCTCCCACTCTTGATATTGAAATAACAGGAACAAAATGAAGTTGATTTTCAAAAGAAGAATTAAAATAAAGGCCATTAAGTATATCACACAAGCCAGAAAATATATCAAGCGCAAAATCCCGAATTTTCTGAGAAAAAGGGAACAAAATTTCACTCTCAAATATATTCAGATACTCTTCAAATTCACAGGTGAGAAGAGTTGCATTCTAAGAAATGTTTCCACTCTCCAAAAATGTAAGCTTTTCCATTTCTCTAGCTTTGGCCAGGAGCACAGGAAGCACCACTGTTCACGCATGACTGCCAAATGATTGCCAAATCCCAAGGCTACTTCAGGTTCTGGGAAGGAAACCAACAGTGCTTTGAAACATTTTGATCAGAAAACTTTTGGACCCGGGTCAAACAGCCATTATTCAAGCTTGCTGTCTTTCTGGCAGTCTCATTAAGCTATTGAATTCAATGGCCATTTGACTGATGCCAGTACTGGAGAATCAAAAGTAGCAGCAAGAAGGTTTTGCCTAACGTTTGCAGAAAATCATTTCCTTGACTTTCTGATGTCTTCCTATTAACACTTCTCTTCATGGAATTAATACAGGGGAGGGAAAACATCGCTCAGTGTCCCAAAGCACTACAAGCAGTACAGTCATGCTAGCCTCAAGATGTTTTTAATCATGCTGTTTGGAAATTGGTCACGCAAGCAAAATGAGACCTCTACCACTGCTTTCCTTAGGAAGTTAGTCAATGCACGCAGAGCACATAAGACTTCTAAAATGAAACTTCTCCGGCAGAAGTACAGGCTTCCCCTGATATTTCCTGGTTTTGGACCTTGACATCTTTGTTCTTGGCCTTCTTTTTGTGACATGACTTCTTGCAGTTGAACCAGAGGACACAAAAGGCTTTCTCCAATGAAAACTCCAGTGGAAAATGCAGCAGAGACAGTATGACTGGCTTCCACCGCGGTGAAAGAATTTCTTCAGTTTCACGTTCTGGTCCTCAGAAACTCACTGGCACGAAACATGCCTCAGAAATGGTCCAAAGAGCAACATTACCTGTTCCCACCAAAAATTTTTATAGCTCCACAATGGCATGCTAGAAGAGGCTTGAGCATGCCAGCACTTTTGTTTCTGTTGTTAGTGGTTTGTTATGGCTTAATGATTAAGTCACTTAGTTTTTCTTATCTGTACCCATCCTACATTTAATGTGTTTAAACTAAAAGTAACAAGTACCAAGCAAATACCTCTGACTACATAAACAAATGGGAAACTAAACAGTTAGTGTAATACTATAGGAAAGCAAGCACAAAAGAAATGTGATCATTTTTTACGCAGGCAGTAACACGTGTAAGAGCTGGCTCCTCAACCTCAGGTTCAGTCACTGGGATGGGAGGTCTTTGAGCGTGTTATAGCCTCATTCTATGTAAAAACCAGTCCAGTAGCTGGATTAAGTTGCTGGTATGTACAACTTAAAGGGTCTTGCTTTTTCAGTGAATTGAAAATGGTAACTCTTCTGCACTGCCCACAGAGGCCAGGCTTGCTCCAACCCTATAACCATCACCAGCATAAAAACAGAGGAACAATTCTTCCAAAAAAAAAAAAAAAGAACAAACCAATTCTTCCATATCTACATACATCATTACCTCTTTTAATATAAGCCTTGCAGAGCCTAGATTACCGATTCCGTAGAAAAGGGCACACGTGGACACAGACAGCTTCTCTGGCCACATCTGAGTGCCTTGCCCTTCAGTATTCTCACCTACTCCCATGTAAACTGACTCAACATTTGCCCAGGCACTTTTGGCCCATTAGAGGAAGGAGCAACCAGGCACAGTCTACAAACAACATTAATCCAGCTGAAATTATGCACTGTGCATTTTGCAGATACAGTTAAAGCCTGGGAGTTTCCAGACACCAAAGCAAAGATACTGTTCATTCGCTGTACAAGAAGGGGTTTGGATTGTTTTCTTAATCTCTGCTAGTCTGCATACCCAACACTCCCTTGATAACATATAATCAAGGGCTGATTTCCTCAAACAATTGCATCCCTAAAGATTCTCTCTATTCTTAAGAAAAGCATATTGATACACCCATGAGTGATCTTTGGACCAGACAAGTACATGTACTCTTGGGCGTGGAGGAGTTTTAACAGCTGCATTGTTCTGATGCAGCTGTTCACAATTACTGGCATGTGCTGCGAGGCCAGTCTGATTACAGCTTGTTTCATCTATATATAAATGCATTATTTTGCTCCTCAAAAGTTTGGCATTCAGATGGTAACTGTAAGGCTTCAAAACTGAAGCCTATCTGTGATGTCCCAGCTGGCTATTTTAAAGTGTGCCAACAGAATTAAAATGTCACTAAAGATCATGCCACTCTCTGAGGTATCTGTGTTATTTTAAGACTTGGAGATAAACTGTGGCCAACACCACATTGTTTCCCTAAGTCTTTCACTCAATAGCTATGGACATAGCTTAAAATAAATGAGCGAGGTCAACACCACCACAATTTGCATGCTAATTAATGAGCCTCTGAGATTCCAGAAATGTATTGGATGGGTTGCACAGGTCAAAGCAAGAATGGAAAGAAAAGTTTAACCTGAGATTGTGAATGGCAAATTGCCCTGGAGACCATTTTCAACATCATTAGAAAGAAAATCTGCTGAGAGTGGGGCTAAGGAAATGTTTAAATTCTTTACCTAAAGTATGGGAGCTCAGGAAGTATTGGACCACCGACTGCAGAAAATCTTCCTTACAAGTAGTTGCACGTTAATTTGATAACAAATGGATCAAATGTAGTATATGAATTCTCTTTTACTAAAAGATGAAGTTCTGGTGAGCCATGGCGTGGGAGTGCTACTCCTTAGTCCAATGCTGAAAGCATTTTTCAGGGGAAAAAAGTCCCAGACCTCAGCTGCTCCCTACAATGCTTTCTAGGCATGCATTTGACTTGGAGCTAGGACATGAATAACGTGAAACATTGGTCTCTGTACAGTAAATTACACTTCTTGGGTGATCTCTTTCGACAAATATGAAAAGTTCAACTGTCCAAATATATTTTCTTAATGCATTTATGTTAAGCAGATCAGGAACCAGTATTGTTTTTCTTGGTCAACTGCTATCTCCAAGAGGAAACGTCCACAAACATGGAGAAAATACTTTAACGATCTGTGCAAGGCTTAAGATTTCTGCAATCTCATGCAAAAATGGGAAAGCAACTCTTCACAGACTTGTGTAGTTAAACAAAGCTTGGGATGGATAGCAAGGTATGGAAGCCAGAAAAGAAATGCTTTCTTCTGGTCACCAAAAAGGGTCCAAACATGATATCCCATGGTCTTCCTCACTCCAGCTGTGTCCAGTAGTGGGTGGCCACATGCACAACACCTGACTTTTGTGACAGCTCTCACCAGGGTTGGTCCTTGCCTACCCATGACCTTTCTACAAGGCTTGGCCAGCCCCAGAGATGCAGAGTTTGAAATGTCTGCAACCACTTCAGCTCCCCGATCCCATACTGAAACACTTCCCCATCCACCATCACAGAAATACAAACTCCTTTTGGGCCCTGGAAACATTTCTGCTGCCCCCCCCCCCCGCTTTTTTTTCTTGTTTTGCATCCCTCTCTGACCATTAGCAAGCCACAGTAACCTATATCAGGGGATAGTATTGGACCACAAATGGCATATACTGTATCTTCATTTCCACATTTTTCCCTAAATGGGTAGCAGCAAAGTCTGACAGATCCTTCTTAGGAAAAGCAACTAAAAATAACAAAACAAAACAAAACAAAACAACAAAAACCACCACAGAACAACAATCACTGTAGACAGCCAGGCAGATGCATAAAAAAGGAAAAAAAAAGCCGAAAAAGTCAAAAGGTAACAACAATTTGGTGACTCATGATGAGAGAAGTCTGTCTTGGTATTTAAAACACACAAAAGCAAACAGCAGGAACTTGGTGCATCACAAGAAGGATTAGATGAATTCTTTGCATTTTTTAAGAATTAAATCATTCGGGTGAATTATACAATGAATAGGGTAGGGAAGAGTAAATATCTAATGTCTGCAGTTACTGCAGCTCACCCCCATACTTCCTTTTGACCTCACCCACAGTGTGCAGCTATTCATGGTATCTCATCCTAACAAGGAGACATTCTCTCGTGCTAATATATTGTGGGAAAAAGAAAAAAAGAAAAAAAGAAAAAAAGAAAAAAAGAAAAAAAGAAAAAAAGAAAAAAAGAAAAAAAGAAAAAAGAAAAAAGAAAAAAGAAAAAAGAAAAAAGAAAAAAGAAAAAAGAAAAAAGAAAAAAGAAAAAAGAAAAAAGAAAAAAGAAAAAAGAAAAAAGAAAAAAGAAAAAAGAAAAAAGAAAAAAGAAAAAAGAAAAAAGAAAAAAGAAAAAAGAAAAAAGAAAAAAGAAAAAAGAAAAAAGAAAAAAGAAAAAAGAAAAAAGAAAAAAGAAAAAAGAAAAAAAAAGAAGAAAAAAGAAGAAAAAAGAAGAAAAAAGAAAAAAAAGAAGAAAGAAAAAAGAAAGAAAAAAGAAGAAAGAAAAAAGAAGAAAAAGAAAAAAGAAGAAAAAGAAAAAAGAAGAAAAAAGAAAAAAGAAGAAAAAAGAAAAAACACACCTCAGCCAAGAAAAATATCCATGATCAAAATTAAAGGCATAGCTTTAAAATAAAAATAGTCCATGAAATTACAACTTCTGCCAAAGACCCACAGAAAACTACCACCTTCTCCACCTTTTTTTTTAAAAAAATGACAGAAAGAAGAGGGAAACAAAATGAACAGCTTCACAGTGTCCTGTATTCAGATCTTGAGCAAAGTTTGGTCGTGTCTACTAAATACTGCCTTATGGCAGAAACAGTTCAGGTCCAGCCCTGCAAGGTATTAGCTTTCTCCAGGAAGGATGCTATGTGCCTCAGGCTCCATTACCTTTAACATCAGATGAAATCCTTCTTATTAAACAAATAACTTTCTCCTATCTCAGGAGAAATTCTGAACTTAATAACTGTATTTTATTTCAAAGTGTTTTTGTTATTTCTAGTATGAAAATAAACAAACACCGCTAAAATAGGAATACATCCTCCATGCCAAGATAAATCTACCAGATTAGTAACACCTTACAAGTACATTAAATGTATTTCTCCATTTTTTTTAATAATCAACAATAATATTGATTTGATATAATATTAATTTTAGCATTGACATTCTACTTTCCCTCACCTCTGTGTGACTGCATAAGACAATCTGCAGAGTGTTTTTTTTTGTCTGTTTTGTTGTCATTTGTTTTTTGTTTGTTTGTTTTGGTCTTTGTTGTAGTATTGTTGTTTTTAAACTATCTGCAACAACTACACTGTCTGTCATTAAAATATTTAGCAAATGTAAGCAAGGAGCATTTGTTTAAAAACACAGCAAAGTGACCTACAGATTTTTATTCCTTAGTTTAAAATATTAAGTCTGAAATTTACCTGGATCCTAAAAAAATCCCCAACCAACCAAAAAACCTCTGTCAGCTTTTCAGAAAGGTGGCTAGGAAATGCAGGAAACAATTTTCGTTTATGTGAGACATCTAAATCTCTTCTCTCCAACATTTCCTGCCAAAAACACTTCCTAATATGGTAACCGAGAATTGATAAAGATATTTTTTCTGATTTCTTTTAAACCACTGCATTGTTTACCCGAGTTGTGCTGAAACTTGATATTGTCCCATCCGCTTTTGTTCCCCATTTTTTGAGGGGGAACTTCAATCTGCCCTTACCCAACTTGCTCAAAATCACACTAGAAGCTCACTGCTCCAAAATAGCTCCCTGCAGCCTCTTCAAAAAGTGTAATTGGTACAAAAATCCTACAAAAATACTCTTTATAATTATGTTATTCATGTTGCTTCTTTTTAGGCAGCTCCAGGAGATGGTTTAAAAAATTAAAAAAAAATAATGAAAAAACATTTGTCCCAGCATTCACTTCATCACCACCTGAATGTGGCGGTGTTTTATGAGTTAACAAGACTTGGTGGATAATGACTGACTTGAGCTCCTACCTTCCTTCCAAAACTTGGAAAGGAGATAACTGGCAATACTTCTGGCCAAGGGACTCCAAGATCACTATCAATAGCAGGCACAGTTATGAATTTCAGTACTTGAGAAGCCTTGAATGGAAAATATTACACATTTTTGTTTTTACAAAAACTGTTATATATTATACTTAGCACAGTATGTGTATTTTAGTGACTCCATGTGTCAATGAAACTTATAGTCTGCTCATGTGGCGTGGCTTTGTATGTAAAGGAAAAATAATCTGTTAGTAATTGAGAAGCTTTAGTTAGCTCTGAAGTCACTGTGCTCATTAAAACTTGGGCTTTTTAAAATCTATAATGTATTTTAGGAATGTATTACACATTCCATTTTTGTGCATAGATACTTAGGGGGTTTTAGGGCATGCTATACAGTCAGTAGACTAGCTAGTCTGGTTTTGGTTGTTTTCCTACCAAAAGCAAGTGCTAAAAGTCCCCTCTCCTGAAGCTCAAACTTTTTCCATAGTTCTTTCTTTTCAGTTGAAACATACTGCTTAGTAAAGCAGCAGTCATAGCCTGAACGTAGCAAACAGATTAGCAACAAAGCAAGCCCTTCAAAACAACTGCCTCTCAGATAACCCATTTAATCACCCACTGAAAACTTAATTATCCAAAAGCAACATCAAATGTCAGCTTAGAAAGCATGTCACCTGCTGACAGATTCTCTATGAACTCTGTGTGTGTCTGTTTCAAGACAATGGCTTCCAGACTCTTAAATTTCACTAGTTTTTATTGTGGAAGATTTCTGCTCAGCCACCACACAAAACTAACTTCTCAAATCTTCATTAAAAAAAAAATAAATAAATCTTTTCAGTGGTATTTTAATATCATGTTAATAAGAACTAGGAAAGTCAGGACATCAAAGCTTGCCAAAACTGTGGGAGAAAAATTCTCAGCTGACATTATAAGCTCAGAAGTTGCAAGACATTAAGGGGAATACCGAAGACCCAAAAATATGAAAGCATATAAATCTGTTGTTAATTTAAATGTGACAGAGATTGAAATCATTTGCGAATTGCATTTAATGATAGATTATACTCATCTTACGCAACAATGCTGTAAAAAAACTAAGACCTAAACTTTCTCCAACAATTTACAAAGTACGCACCAAACACTTTGTTCACATTAAGCTCAATTAAACTAAGCTGAGAAAATAAACAAGAATAAGAATCATTTACTTAGTTTATAAGAGAAGTAGATATCATTAAATTAAAAAAAAAAAGTTCAGTTCTGGTTCACAGGGACACAACTCCACCATAGGCAGGCAAGTTCTGTTTTAAGCGTTTAAGGCAAGTGAGTGAATTAGTCCCAATTTTTCAGCAGGACAATTACTACCTGAAGTGTTCCTGGAATATCTGCAAGGTTTTTTTTGTTTGTTTGTTTGTTTGTTTTTTCCTCCATGTCATCCCTCTACACTTTTTGCTACCATTTTTGTTTTTAAATTTTCATGGATCAGTAGCAAGGGCAAGTCTTTGCCATCTTATATTTTTGCAGAGGCAGCATCAGATGCTTCCCTTGGACTGATTAGTTGTCTTGGGCCTGGGGAGGACAAATATCTGACAATTCCAGCAGCGGCCAGCAGTGTCAGGTCATGTGCAAGACAGAGGAGGGTTGTAGAGCAAACACAAAGCAAATACAGCAGGTTAAAAGGGCAGTTCAAAAGCTTTATACAGATGACGTAGCATCTTCTCAAGCCACCTTATTCATCTCAAGAAGGAACGGAAATTTTTTGCTCCAAGCACTTTTTGGGCAGAGGCTCAAACACTGAAGAGCTCAACCAAAAAAGAGCCAGAGGTCAGGAGGAAAGCATGTCCTGTGAGGCTCTGCCCCAGCTAGGTACCAAAGCCCTGTCAAAACCAGAAGTTGCTGCACCTCCATGAAAGAAATAATGTGCACGTGAGCTACTGCAAAGACAACGTGCTTTTTTCTGGGGGGAATAAGCATTCAGCAGTGACTGAACTGAAGGGCGAAGGTTAGAATCCTCAGCACTTCCTAGCACAGGTCTTGAATGACAAAGTTGACGAAGACTCAGAGCAGCTGGAGACCTTGCCAAAAGTAGAAAAGGTGTACAGAAGTGGATAAAGAAGATCTACATTTTCTTCCTGGAGAACTCACCATGTGTTAAGTGAAAGCAGGGATACATTGTGCTCAAAGCTAGAGGAAAAAACAATTAAAGGAAAAAAAAAAATCAATGTGAGAACATACTTTCCGTTTGCGCACAGCACAATCACCTTGATGCTGTCAGCCTGCCTGGGATGAGAGTTACATTGGCAGATATGAGAACCAACACCCATAAGACCCCAATTTAATTGTTAGTTACAAATGTTTATGATAATCAAACCCACATCTCTTGTGTAAGCACCCGGGTTTTCACCATGCAAAGGTTACAAAGCCATCCTTCTCAGTGGGGTTTACTTCTCACCCCCCCCTTCTCAGCTGAATCATCAGATACCAGCCAGAACGGGTCTGGATACCAGACTAACAGGTTCACTGATCCAGCACACTCCTCTTTCAGACAAAGCCCTCCCTGCCATTTTTCAATTCTATGATTGTTCAAGCTTACCGTTCAGACCAGAACACGTCCACTGAAACACATCCTATTCAGTGTCAGGCCAAAACACGTCCTATTGGAAAATGTGAGGCAGCGGTGGGACGTAAAACCAACATGTGCATAGCTCTGTTATTCAAGCTACAAGCAAAGCTCAATTTTACTTCTAACACTGAAGAAGCAGCAGCATTAAGAGATGCAAATCAAAGGTCTATTTTACAGGGCAATGAAACTTTGCAGACTATTTTGCACCAGAGCTTCCAAGAGCACAGTTTTCTTTGCATCTTATTTTCTCATAGGAAACATCTCTTTGGGAAGTGAAACCTCTGAGCCCTATAATATCCACATATTGTTTAGTAGTTCAAAGCAGAATACTGTTATCACTGAAATGTCAGAACAAATGTAATTATCAGTATTTGCCTAGTAGGATCTTGGCAACAAGAAAACATCTGGAGGGAGAACACACTTTAGTCCACAAGGAATTAAACTGTATGGTGCTGGTCATCATTATAATTTATGTAATACCCGCCACTGAAGTTCTCAGAACCTCAACAGTTATCAAGAAAATTCAGATTTTACTCTGCAAACAGTAGATAAAGATTATCTGCAGAAGAAAAAGAGGAACCTTCTAATTTTAGGAAATAAAACACTGAAGCCAAACCAAGCCTACAGCAAATTCAAAAGTGGTACTAGAAACCATGCATTTAAAACTATGTTTAGTCACTAAATGAGCTCTGACAAATGAAAACAGCATCTGAAATATCAAGATCAAATTATGGAAAATATATTTTGCAAATAGTCCATTTTAAATAAAGTTGTAATTAGATGTAAATTTGTAATTAGTCGCCTCACACAGCAGATAATATTACTAAAGAAACAAAAGTTCTGCTAAATTGTGCTGCAGTGTTTATGGAGCTTTATTGGCCGTCACTGTGAAAACTGTGGAAGTCCACTACAAAATTAGGAAATGAAAGCCAGAATTGTGTTAATGGTTTCCTGAACAGTAATACTTCATGACTATCACTTCAAATAAAACAAAATATAACAAAATCATAAGAATATCACTTTTCTGATGGCTTGCTGTAACTCATTAAAGAAAAAAAAAGTCATATTCAGGATTATTTATACATGGTAGGAAAAGTTACCATTCTGAAACACAGCTGTGAACCTTTTCTAGAGATTAACTAAAAAGTAGGACCAAACTAGGAAGCTACATTAAGAGCAAATGCCATCACATATTAACAGTCAAAATTGGAAGATTGGAAGAATTTTAGGCTCTGCATTTTTCTGAAAAATATATCCAGCTCCTCACTTCCACCTGAAGCCCCCCAGGGATGCGTGTTCCTTTCAATCCTCCACGCTGTGCAAGGAGAGGTGACAACAAAAACTAAAAATCACCCAGAGCAAATGTCTATGGCCACTGCAAGTCTTGAAAATGCCATCGCAGCCTAGAGCACCTGGGAAATGATGACTAGGGAAAGGCTAAACTGGTATTGCACTGTCAGCTGAGAGCACATGCTTCACCCTTATGCAGGAAGTTGCCACTTCTGCCTATTAAATAGAATCTTTATAGCATATCACACAGTTATCAACAGTCAGCAAAACTAACTCTTGTAGTAAGAGATTTATTAGAGATCCAAAATGAAGATTAGCTTAATTTTATTCCTGTTTTCCTACACATATATAATGCTTGGAAACTCATTCAATCTACCAATTAGAAGAGTCCATGCTATGAAAGACTGCTTGGAAAGTGAGGTTGATCAGCTTAACAGGCAAGAAAAACTGTATTGAGGAGTTTGCAGTCTGGAGATTACCATTAGGCAATGGTCAGACTCTTTGTAATGCTAGTTACCACCTCAATCAGCCTAGATCTTGTGTATTAAATTTCAGATTAAAAACATTAGTTTACTGCTCACAGCACGAAATAGAAATTTAACCATGCAGAGTACATTAGATAATTCCCTGCTGTCCACAAGGATAACCCCTCAAGTCTGCTTCTTCACATTATGGAAGAATGCATATGCTGGCATCAAGTGAGATGCTCTAACTTCCATGTATTTCCAAGTAATTAAACAGCTTCAGGTAAAATATATATGAATAAAGTATCTTTGTTCCTGTCTTCACAGACAGAAATCAATCATGTATCTCAGCTGGAGTACAGCTGATAATTTAATTTAGTTTTAAAATAGAGAGAGAATAGAATTTGATATTAATAGTTTTGGCTTGACGTTTAGATGTACAGGAACTTTTTAATGTTTTGCTTCTGTAAAACTGCTTTTAAAACTTGCACGACCCTTTTCACCGTATAATTTTTTTTTTAACAGTTGAGTCTTTGTTTTAAAAAGTCTCATATCATTGTACATCAGAGTAATTTAATCCCCAAACATTTAGCAGAACTATTTCAGAAGGCAATTATTATCCTATTCATCTTAAACATAGGAATTAAAGAATACAGTTTATATAATAACAAGTGGTAAATATTTATTCTATTCTCTGACATATTGGAGAGATTATGCATGATTTCTGATCTTACAGTAAGGTAGGGTCAGCAAAATCACATCACTTTAAAAAAAAAAATCTTACTTCCCTGTCTGAAAACAACTTATTTTTTAAAACGAAAACAGCAAATTAAATAAAGGACACATTTTAGCACTAGATTTAACCATATTTGTCAGATTGGTTGTGCTATGCAACAACCTGTACAAAGCAAAGGTATAGACATTTCTCACTAGTTAAAGCACAAAGCAAGAATACTGGTTAAGGCCCTTTAGTTATAACTTGATCCCTTGCAGACAGAGAACCCACCACTTTCTCCCTTTGTTTTCAGCAGAGGATTCTCAGATTACACAAGACTTGCAAAATTTCCCACCCAGCTGCTCATAAACCTCTGTGGATCATAAAATCTGAGCTATCCCCCCAAGGGTTTTGCAACCGGCTAATGCTTATTCCATTAAGGACTCAGAATATGAGGACAGGTACCCTGAACTGTGTTTATGGGCTCTCAGTTTATGAGAGTTCATGACGACCTCCTTATTTTCCTGTCAATGAGGGTGGGATTTTGAAATCTCCTCCTAATCTGACTGTACTGTGGTTCAGCCCACCATGGTACGTAGATAAAAAAACATAAAGCACAAAAGTAAATTTGCTTCAATTGCTACAATCTAAAGGTGACCTTTTCATTTCCCTGGGGGCAAACAAACCAGGAGAAGAAGGAAAAAAAAAAAAAAGACATTAAAGACATCGCATACTTCCTTTTCATTCTTCACTGAAACAAATATTTAATTCCAGGGCTATTTCTTTACTTCATTTTCTTTGACTCCTGCATTTTTTTTTTTAAGTGCTGTGTATAACCAGGCTTTTCCTGCATTTGTATTAATGATATGGTATGGGGGGAAATATATATTTATTTTTTACTATAATTTTGGTTACATACATATATTTATACAGAAAAAAAAAAAGTCTTTAAACTTAAAGTTGAAGGAAACATTTTGATGCTCAGTAAATAATGATCTGCCCATGGTAACTGGCATTCTCCACTATATATTTACTATGTTTTTATATTCCTGTGTTACTGAAACACCTTTACAAATTCTTATTCATTGCAGCCCTACAGATCCCAGACAAAGCTCTAATGTACCCAACATGTGGAATGCTACTATCACTTAGCTAGCCCTCACTCCCAGCCATTTTTCTGGCAGATGTGTATGGACCACCCCCCCCCCCCAAAAAAAAACAAAACAAAACAAAACAAAAAAACAGAAACCACTGAACTCCATTTTTACCCTGCAATCTTCCATTTTCATCCCAGCAACTTTCCTTTGATCTTCAAGGCAACCCTTTAGTTTGTTAGGTTCATTTAGCTGCAGAATGTTTTGTGGTTCATCTAATTGCCAGTTGACGTGCAGCAAAATGCTGCGCACAACAAAAGGTTTTGAATTCCAGCTGGAAGCAAGAGATGAACCCTTCCATTTATTTAGTTTGTGGGCAGACTTTCCAAAGGCATGGCTTAGCCAGCAAAACCTGTTCAGCTGCTGAACAAGGAGCAAAAACTTTCTACCTGGGCTCCAATAAACAAGAAGTGCAAACATTTATGCACCAAGACACCTCTGCATGCAAAGAAGAAACCAGCATCTCCATTAGCTTTGAACTCTTCCCACAGTCTTCTGCCCAACACTGCTTAATTTCAAAACCAGATGAAAACATAAGGCCCTAGGGGGACTGAGTTGCTTGCACTGCAACATACTGCATAAAAGGCCACACGCAAAACCCTTTCAGCTTCAGAGAAGCTCCTGTTAAGATGTAAACATATGAGCTTTCAAGCCTTCAGGTCAGCTATCACCTTGTACCTCAGCCACACAGCAATAGTCGCAGCCTCAGATGCGGTGAGGGAAGGCAACAGTCCTTGTTTTGAGAGGACAAGGAAGTCTTCAACAAAACATGACCAGCAGAGCTGAGGGAGGTGTGAAAACCACCGGGCTCCAGATCAGCAGTGCCTCACGTCCAAGCCTTGACGTTGGTGCTTACAAAGCCGACAAGAACTTTAGGAGCCTGCACAGAGTTCATAGTATTTACTTCAAAGGAACAGGCTCAGAAACAAATTCTGCAAATTTACAAGTTAAAAATGGCTTTCTAACCAGCACCTGGTGGCTGTACCTTGCACAGCAGTGTTTCTCCTGCAAGTCAAGCTACCTCCAGACGCAAAGGCAATGCCGACCAAAGCAGTTGGTGATTTTCATTCCAGGAGCATTCACCCTTGGATCACCTCTTCCTCATACCAAATATCTCCACCAGTGCAGAAGGCCAGGCAAGTCCCCAGCTTGGCATTTCTCCTCAGCCCCATTGAGCAGCCCAGTGTCACAGAGCAGACCTAAAGGTCTAGTGGAGGACTAACCCCCCCTTACAGCCTGATTGGCACAGCTCTCCTCCCCTTCCCCAAAAGCTTTCACAGAATCACAGAATGGTTGAGGTTGGAAGGGACCTCTGGAGATCATCTAGTCCAACCCCCCCACCAAGCAGGATCACCTAGAGCACATTGCACAGGATGGCATCCAGGTGAGTTTTGAATATCTCCAGAGAAGGAGATTCCACAGCCTCTCCGGGCAACCTGTTCCAGTGCTCTGTCACCCTCACAGTAAAGAAGTGCCCTCTCAAATTTACATGGAACTTCCTGTGGTTCAGTTTGTGCCCGTTGTCTCTGGGCCTATCACAAGGCACCACTGAAAAGAACCTGGCTCCATCCTCTTGATACCCTCCCTTCAGATATTTATACACATTGATAAGATCCCCTCTCAGTCTTCTCTTCTTCAAGCTATACAGGCCCAGCTCTCTTAGCCTCTCTTCGTATGACAGGTGCTCCGGTCCGCCATCTCAGTAACCCTCCACTGGGCTCTCTCCAAGAGACCCACATCCCTCTTGTACTGGGCAGCCCAGAACTGGACATGGTACTCCAGGTGAGGCCTCACCAGTGCGGAGGAGTTGGACAGGGTTACCTCTCTCAACCTGCTGGCAACACTCTGCCTAATGCAGCTCAGGATACCAGAGGGGCCCATTGCTGGCTCACGGACAGTCAGAGTCGTGGAGTGTTTTCAGATTTCTGAAATCAGATGAGTTCTGTGCTGCTGGAATAGAGAATTTGGAAACCAGGAGATGGACTACAGAACAGTCACCAGACAGTTTTACTCAATATGCTCAGAGGGATGTTTTATTTTTCTTTGCCTTATTGCTTTTCTTGCCTGGTCATGCAGGCTCTCTCCTGCAGCCATAAGTGATATGTTTTTGTTTTTAATGGAGGCTCTTCTATTACCAAGTTTTCCTATTTCTAAATACCTGGCTTTGTAACCTGAATGCTTCTTTGCAGGGAAAGGTGCTTCCAATTCCATCAAAACAATAAGATGAAACAAAACCAAAAAGACTCAGGAATTTTAATATGCTGAGCAAGACAGATCCCTACCTGCATCGTTAAGCCAGTTAATTCATTCCACAAACCTCAACTGTTCTGAGCTTACAGACTACTGAAAGCTTATATAACTGCTCTTATTTTCTTCTTTTAAATAAGAAATACTTCAGCCGAGAGCTTGACAACTTTCTGTTGACAGCTCCAGATGTGGATGGCAGCCCACTCACGCCTTTCTCTGTTACCCTATCTGGCTTCCTCCCACCCCAGTCCTCTCATACTTTTCCAATCTGCTCTACTCCACCTCTTTTCCTCTCTGGATGCCCTTCGCTTCTCCCCCTGACTTTTCAAACCTGTCTCATGTCTCTCTTTACAGTCACAGCAACACCTTTTTTCTTGGCACAGGCTGCTGCATGCCCACCCTCACAGCCACGCATGCCTCAGGCTTTGCAAGCCCAATATCCTCAACCCACTCTGGCCTAGAAGAGCCACAGTTTTTAAGTAGCAAAGCTTTACCAAACACATCTATACCAATTTCCCAAGATGTACAGCCTGGGCTGGATTTTCAGACAGATACCTTTAAAACACCAAGTCTTTAAGACTACAAGTTCCTCATCACATTTAGTAAATGGCATTTACTTTCTAGTAAAACTTCCAGAAAAGTCTCTGCTCAATAACAAATTTCAACACGAATGCTTAAATTTTCACAACATTGTAAGCAGCTCTACTGAGCAAGCTACCTGAACAACCATTGTCTCCAAGCCTAGCGACATATAATAAGAAAAGAAGAAGAGCAAACCTCTGTCTGGGAACCACTATTTTTCGGCCAGTTTATTTTCAGGCATAATTACTCAAAACTAACATTACTGATTGAGGGCAACAATCTAGGATTGAGGAATAGGTTGCCAAAGTTTTTGACTTGCAGCTAAGTAACAAATGTATAGTTATTTACATATTCATACCCATATGACCTCTATCAAGTTTTGTATTTTTTCCCCATGTCTCAGCTCATTTTCAGAAGGGATAATGGTGCCTATTTCCTTAATTAGCCAACACTCAGTTTAGACATCCTTGAAAGAGGAGTAATGCCAGAATTATTACAGAAAGAATTCCAGCAAAAATATATTGTCAAATTTAGAAGAAAAAAAAGACTCACGTTGTGATCTTTTAAACAAATTTAGTGCATATATTCAACTAGCACAGGAAAAACAATCTTATTTTATACGCTAAAAAAGCAAATAACTGAAGAAAAAAGATAAAATGAAAATGCCTATGTAAGGGAAACAATGATGACTAGTAAACCAAAGTGGGAGAAAAATAAGACTTCCTAATGCATTCTTATCATAGCTTTCTTATAAAGTTTATCCTTATATGGTTTATGGAAACAAAATATCCACCCCAAGCAACCCATGACTCATAAACCTTAAGTACAAGTCTTAACCATCACCTAAAGTGAAACTTGTGTTGTTAGTAGTTTGAAATCCTTCCTATACTTCTATTCTTCTAGTGATTCCTTTTTAATTTATTTCATTGTTTAATTATAACTTTACTTTTATTATAAGAACCTCTCCTGACATTTTATTTAGCGGTTATACTGTTTCCTCACCTTTCCATGGAGACTATTTAAACTTTTAACCTTTAGGACTTCTGATTTCTGTAACAACAGCTAATCCTGGCTCTTGGGATCAGTGGTACCATTTCCTCCTGCACTGCTGATTTTTATTTTTGTGAGACAAAACAGTTTACAGCCAGGCTACATTAGGGGAATATTTTGACACCTAAGGAGCAAAGCACTGAAAAGGTTCTTAAAACTTGGTCTATATCAAATTGTCTCACTTCCCTATTTTCAAAATGGAAATGAGACTATCCATTTTGTCCATATAATTTGTCAGAATACGAATTACTCACAGCAAAAAGCTCTTCTTCCTGTGCATTTCCCTAGCATATCAGGGCTCTTGACAAAATAAATGGTAATATCATTTCATTGTTTTTTATTAAAAGCAAGACTGGGAACAATAAAAATAGTGAGTAAAAAACATACAGAGCTAGTCTTACTGCAGACAACCCTTTCTGAAATGGATAAGTTGAAAAACGAACTTACAAAACAGAAATCAAATTATCCATAACAGTTTTTCCTTATTACCCCACCGTAAAACATGAGAATTTCAGATGTCCTTAAGCTGGAAGTCTAGACTTTGTATTTCCTGAAAGAAAAACTGAAAAGATGAGGGAGAATACTGTGATAAAGATTTCATACTCAGGAGAGAAGGTAAAATAAATGTCACTGTTTTTAGTACGTGGGCTTAGCAATTTGTAGAACCCAGCCTTAAGGCTCATCTGAACTTTGGTTCTGAATTTGTCCTGCCAACATGGACATCGAGATTGCCCCGCAGGCTCTAGCCTCACACGAGACTCTTGGACAAAACCAAGACAAAAACACATAGGCGTTGATTGCATTGCAACAACCACGTTCATTTGCAATCCGTGAAGTCAACTGTTGCAGAGGTGGAAGCAGCATTAGAGTAACTGCTCACGGCTCAGATACAGCACCCAAAAAAGACTTCTGAAGCACTGCAATATAGCGAGAGAGCGTTAAATAACCTCAAGGACCCTCCTTCCTTTCATTTCTCAAGCCAAATGATCCCAGTGCCTTATGTCCTATAGGGCTAAGTTCTTAGAGAGAGATGAAAAAAATTTAATAGCACTACCATTTTCTCACTATAGAGATCTGTTTTATGAATTAGAGAAGTTCCATATTATAAAAACAAAACAAACAAACAAAAAAACCCACACCACCACTTTCCAGGCTTTTCTCTATTGTTTGTTTGTTTGTTTTTCTTAATCCCTGTGGTGCTGATTGCCACTGTTTCCAGAATTTTCACAGGTATCATGCTCCTGTGGAAGAGTAGAAATACACAATAATTATTATTCTCAATTCCAAAGAATCATTAAGGCAGAAGTTTGGAGAAACAGTCCCCAAAAACAATATTTTAAATAGGTGATGGCTCTTAGCTTTCAGTAACTTACAGATTTATTTATGGAAGTCCTTGCTAAATTACTGAAGATGAATATATAACCAAAAAGCAAGCATTTGTTTTCCATCTGTCCTCATGGGATCGACAAAAGGGCTTTAACAGAAAAATAAAATATTGGGGTGCAAAAAGCAAGATCTGAGAGAGATCCATACCACAAAGAAAAATTCCCTATATATGAAATGCATTTAAAGTTTAAAAGAAGAAAAAAAAAAAAAAAAGAAAAGCTAAAATCCCCTGTTATAAAAGGGAAAAGAAAATAAGAAAAAACACTCCCTTGTTTTTAAGCCATATCTAGTAAGAAAAATGAACAAATAACATCCCCAAAATATATTTTCAAAGTTTTGAACTAAAATGATAACCTTCATACTAACCAGGAAGAGTTATGTCCAGAACTAATCAATTTTAAAGACAACTACCTGAAAATAGTTCCCATCACATGGAAATATTAGGCACCTAGTGCTGTACACAGCTGTCAACTACAATTTTATTTATTTGTATTTAAGTAATCTCCAAGAAAAGTGGGCTTTCAATTATGACAGCTCTAATTCCAGTTCTTTCCAGTGGCAAAGATAAAGTATTTTAAAAAAAACAGCATGTGATATTTGCCTTACACGTGAAGAAAGGAAGCTTTCTTTCTCCCTTCAAATATTATGCTAACATTCATTTACAAGTTACAAAACATCTAAATTGGTCTTCCACAAGAGGTATGTGAACATCTGCCTCCATAAACATACTCCTTTCAAGCTGTAAACAAAGCTTCTGAAGGCATTGCTTTAAATACGCCTGCCAGGCTAACTACTTCTTGCACCTTAATTTCTTTCTCTTCATTTTATTTTATTTTATTCACTTTGCATAAGGAACAGGTGAAGTCAAGTGAAAACCTGATCAGCAGTACAAAGTTGTAACAAGTTAAAATATCTATAATATGGAAATTGGTCATAAGGACTTGTTTCTGTTGTTTTTGCCACATATATTCATGAAGTTATATACATAGACATAAAAGCTGTAACTATATAAAATAAATTTTATTTTCAACTAACAATTGCTCTGATGATTTTAATTATTCTCTCCCAAGCAAGCTGCACAGCCAGCCCCATTGTGAGGCAGGTCATGTACCCAGCAATTTTTCCTCATGTTGCAATTATTTTCACACCACACTAAAGTCTGTATGACCACATTCACTTCCACACGCTCAAGATTACATAAAACAGCATCCGTAGATGAGTGTACAGTACTTCTTACTATTTATCTTGAACAAAGGTTATTGTTACCCCCAGAAATGTACCAAATGGAAAAACATTTTGGTTCTTATGACTACCTTCACCAGAGTTCTTTCACATCTTTCATAAAACAGTGCATGGACATGCTCATGCTACAAAAGCCATTAGCTCAAGCCGTAACAACCTTCCAGTTTTCTTGGTACCCAAAGTAATGCACTGACCAACTGACCATTGTTTTCGTTTAAAACAGCAGAAAACTAGGAACACTATCTGGAAATTTGTACATATTTTTAGGACTAACCTCAGCACTCTCACATCATAGCTCAAGCAATCAGTAGCCTATGTAGAAGTATACAAAAGCGCAAGTGTTTAAAAGGAAAAAAATAATTACAATATGTAAAAAAAAAAAAAAAGATTTTCCGTTTCTATTTATGACACCAGCAAAATTTAAAAACCAACACTGTTTTCACATTGACAGTATCTTCTCTTTAATCTTTCATGGGAGCAATAATGGCTCAAAATACTTTATTTGGTTTTGTTTTGTTTTAAGAGAAGAGACAGCAACAGAAGAATACTATTATGGAAATCTCTCAATATTAAAATGCCTTATCTCGCCACCCTGTTTATACCCTCAAGTCATCCTTCCCATGGGCAACCGGTATCTGCAGTTAGTTTGAGTCACCCCAGCTTCCCAAAGCACTATCTTCCAGCCTCAAAAAATAAATAATCCATCAAAGCAAATCTTTCACAGGCAGGGGAGCCAGGAGTGCACTGCCCATGGCTTTGGTTTCATGGGATCCAGGCAGAATTAGAATCAGCTGAGCCCATGGGAGCGCAGCACAGCCGCGAGACAGGACATCTGTCCCACCCCCAGATGCTGGGAGCTGAGGCTATTTCTTTGATCTCTGCTAGTCTGAACCCAGCTTAGCCTTCAGCTGTCAGGTAGCAGACGCCAGTGAGTCACTTCCTAGGCAGGGTAGGAAGGGTGAGAACAGGAGGGGACTGGGCTAAACTCATGATTAATTCGATTTTCAAACCACAGAGCAGTCATCTCTGCACCCAATCAGACAAGTTACTGCCTGAACGGGACACACCTGCTATTCCTTTCTGATATCTGATATTAACCCTGCCCATCAGTTTACAATGGTGGGAGAAAGTGGGTCAAACCCCCACACTGATGGTTACCTGCAGGGGTGACTCAGTGGGATCCTGGAAAGTGCATTTCCAAATGACCTGCTTCCCTTGTTGAGAACCCGAAAAGCAAATGACACACTCGACACGACGCATGATTCTTCTGATGAGCTGGTATAATACCTTTGTTTCATCAAGAATCTCTTAATGCCAACTTTACAAGTTTCACTGGAGAAGATGCCCCAGGCATGAGCCACGCCACAAGATACTCCTTTCTTCAGAGGCTGAGCAAAAGGAATCCCTTATTAAGGGCAGCTAAGGACCAAAGTACAGCAGGACAACAGACAAAACAAGAAACAACAAGCAAGGCTGAAACTGTACCCTCTCAGAAAGGAAAGCGCTCAAACAACTACTCAGCTACATGTCATGTAGAGCTGGGAACAACCACCACCACCCTGGAGAGCCGGACATTAGTCAGACCTACAGCCATGTCATCTCTTATTTTTGCCCTCTGAGAGGGGTGTTCCTTTCAATAAAGGCAGGATAATATTTCAGGAAAGGTAATAACTGTTGAAATTATATTGTTATGGGACTTAACACTCACTGAAGAACTTTGCACTGCTGAAGGAGGGCACAAGCAGCAGGGTACAACGGCTGTTATTTTCTTTGATAACAAGAAAAGATGGTTCTCATTATGCGATGGCTTCAGGGGCCAATTTTTCTGCAAGATGCTCACTCGCATCATTAAATAAAAATAGCAGTCTTCTAATAAAAGCCAATATTTAGCCCCGGGAGACTTTTGAGAGTCTAAAGGAATTTCTTGTGCTGCTGCTCTTCCTGCTTCGGTTCCACTAACCAGCACATGAGCATCCAGCTTCCTTCTTCCAACCTCACCCAAAATATAGTCCCATGGTAACAGCGGTATGCTGAAATTCCAGAAACAGTACATTTCGGAATGGGGAGGTTGGCCCAAGCTCTAACTTCTATAGTAGAAACTGCAATTAGCAAAAGGAGGCTGCAACTTTGAGTAACAGCAGCAGCATTTTGGGAAACATTTCGCTCCAACACTGAGCTGCAGTATTTTCATCCATGTAACTCAAGAGTTGACTGTTTAAAAAAATCCGTGATTCTGTAGCAGGGGGATTCAAATGGAGGTAATATATTGGAAGGTAATGCTTAAATAAATAGACCTATGAAGAAGCCAACTATTTACTAAGACGACAGAATTCCTGGAACTGGTCAATGTTGTACCTCACTTTTGTCTTGAAGAAAATTGAACACACTTCCCCTCAACCAAAATCCAATGCACAGTTCAGTTTTGTGGAGCATTGAGTATTATATCTTGCTTCACTTTGACTGCTTTTCATACCTTAACTTTGCCTTTTTGTTACCATTTACATGCAACATCAACTCATTAACCAAAAATAAGATCAGATCTTCTATTAATAGTGTTCTAATGCCTCCTATAATTTCTCTAGTAGTAGGTCCTAAACTAATTGTTTAAAAGAACATTTCACATTTTGTTTCGTCATTTTCAGTGCTTGTTTGTTTAGTGACCAGATAGTCATCCTATGCAATAGTGCAATCTCACCACTAATGGTTCAAGAAAATTTTTATTGGAATATACTCAACCAAAACTATTGCAGGACTCTTGAGGGGGGAAAAAAAAAAAAAAAAAAAGACTGATCTGCCACATTAGCTGTTGTTCCAAATGCAGGAAGTTCAGAAAGGAAGCTGAATGACACTATGGCAGCCAGATGTAACGGGAAGTTTACAAATAAAATAATGATGTAGGACTTGACACAAAAAGATATGCCCCTAGTCAACTGGAGGAAGAGAGGGGAAAAAGCCTGGTGAAACCTGTTTTTAATTAAAAACTGTTAATGAAACTGAAGTTCAAAATGAAGAGGAAATAGACTTCTTACAATATAGAGGAGGTGACAGAAGGTTGGAAAAGGTCTTTGTCTATTCATGTAATTAACAACTAATAAGTTTTCTAAAATGCTATAAATCAAGACATGTTTCAGGCTACAGCAGTGTATCTTTCAATCACAGCCATTTAACTCTATGCACTTTGCCAAACCACTTACATGCTTTTATCCTCCAAACAACTGTTACGATGATGATTAATTCTCCTTCCAAAAAAAAAAAAAAAAAAGGAGAGAGAGAGAAAAGCTACCTTACCTTTGCAGAGTCATGTTCAGATTGCCTGTACATGCCTTGATCTTGTTTTGTGCTTCTAGGTGAGTCATCCCGTCAGTACTTATCCCATCAATGGTGAGAACCACGTCGCCAATCCCCACGTGTGCTCGGGCTGCCTTTCCACCGTCACTAAGCTGAAATACCATGAAAATGGCAAATGAGAAACTTGAATGACTTATGTTTATATTCCTTGAATACAGGACCTCAAAAGATTATTTATACACTGTGATGCTCATAGAAATGGAAACGGAAAATAAAAAGTTATCATTTCTCCTTTGTGAGTATGTTCCTGTGGAAATTACAGTATATCTACAATCTTTTTTTCTGGTAAAGCAATATTTATAATTTCTTATTTCATGTGAATGACAGGAAAAGCATTGCACAGCATTATCCATTTTTCAAAATCAAACTCCACTTCTACTTCACTGGCTGACAGCTGTGCACATTCACTAAGAGACACAAGCAGGGATAGGCACACAAAATTTCCTGGATGCTACATTTCAGTTTCTTATCTCTTCACTTCAGAAATTTCTCATAAAGGAGGAAAGAGGAAGGCTAAACCATTTTTTTCTATACTAGATTTTCAATGTAAGCCATCTATTCAAAGTTTATGTATTTGTCAATGGCTGCTCATGTGTATGGAAGACGTCATCAGTAGTGAAACTGACTTTTCCCCAGCTGCAAATACTAGAAAGTCAAAAGTTCAACACTGCAGACAGGCCAGTTAGAGGATTTTGTTTTGCCTTATTCTTGGTAGGTTTATTAGGGAATAAGAAAGGCCTCTTGAAAAGTTCGCGTCTTTGATCAAGGTCACTGCTGAAGTTCAATTCAACTGCCTTTGGTCCACTTGAATGAAGCACTTTAACAACAGAAACCTTTGTAAAGTTCACATTATTGACCCTGACTGAACAATAAATTAATCTTTTCATTTGAATTCAACTAGCTTAATTACCAAGAATAGAAATAAAAATAAGGCAACACATAGCAAGATCTACGCACTGACATACCCATGGTACTCAAGCTGTTGATCACTTCATATCTGGCTACAGAGAACAGTCCTGTGTGGTGCAAATTCCCTTTTTGTTTCCAGTTGGATTCCCTCTCCTACAGCCAAGAAGCTGTAATTGCTTCTTCAGGGAATTGAGTGCACCCTCACTAAGTTTGCAGACAACACCAAGCTGGGGGGAAGTGTTGATCTGCCAGAGGGTAAGAAGGCCCTGCAGAGGGACCTAGACAGGTTGGATGGATGGGCAGAGGCCAGTGGGATGAGGTTCAACATGGCTAAGTGCCGGGGCCTGCACTTTGGCAACAACAACCTCATGTAGAGCTATAGGCTTGGGGCAGAGTGGCTTGAAAGCTGTGCACAGGAAAAGGACCTGGGGGCGTTGGTCAATGCTCACCTGAACACGAGCCAGCAGTGTGCCCAGGTGGCCAAGAAGGCCAGGGGCATTCTGGCTTGCGTCAGGAATAGTGTAGTCAGCAGGACCCAGCAGGACCAGGGAGGTGATCGTCTTCCTGTACCCTGCTCTGGTGAGGCAGCACCTCGAGTGCTGTGTTCAGCTTTGGGCCCCTCACTACAAGAAGGACATCGAGGCCCTGGAGCATGTCCAGAGAAGGGCTACGAAGCTGGTGAAGGGCCTGAAACACAAGTCCTGTGAGGAGCGGCTGAGGGAGCTGGGGTTGTTATGTCTGGAAAAGAGGAGGCTCGGGGGAGACCTCATTGCTAGGCCTACCTGAAAGGAAAGTGTGGGAAGCTGGTGGTCAGCCTCTTCTCACAGATAACTAGCGATAGAACTAGAGGGAATGGCCTCACATTGCACCAGGGAAGGTTTAAGTTGGAAAGTAGAAGACATTTCTTCTCAGAAAAAGTAGTCAGGCACTGGAACAGGTTGCCCAGGGAGGTGGTGGAGTCACCGTCCCTGGGGGTGTTTAAGGAAAGGTTGGACGTGGCTGTTAGGGACATGGTTTAGTGGGTGACATTAGTAGTAGGGTGATGGTTGGACCAGATGATCTTGGAGGTCTTTTCCAGCCTTAATGACGCTATGATTCTATGCTTGGAAGTTACACATGCAAAACCTCACAACTCTTTTTTTTTTTTTGCATGCAAGTGTGAGTCTATTTCTTGAAAAAAAAGTGCTATGTTTTTAGAGAGGTGCTGAAGTAACAAAATTACTTAATCTTTATTTCCAAAAGTGGAGTTCTCCTTGGACAACAATCACATACTAGCAAGTGACTTCTCCAGGGGAGGCAGAAGTAAGCCTTTCATCCACATTGTCTACAGCCTCTCTTTTAGTGCATCCAGTAGCCACCAAGAAGTTACCCCTTTCAACAATGACCAGCCACAAACTACAGTCATCAGTCTCCACAACACTTCTATAACAATTGAAGTAAGGCTAAATCTTGAAAACAGTCTTTGGCAAAGGGTTAGATACACATAGAATACAAGGGACTTTTTGTATTTGTATATAAACAGTATATGAGAAGGATGTCACCTGTCAATAACCTTGTGGAAAGTACACCATCAGCCTACTAGATGTGGTTAAGTCTTTCTTAAAAACTCAGGGACAATACAAGACAGCTGTGATATGTATCTGACAGCATCTGAAGACAAACACTTTTGCTTAATGCTGCAAGACAAGTGCCAATAGAATACTCCAAAAAACTTATATAATTTGACAACATATTTTTTAAAGCAGATTTCACACTCAGTGGGTCATGGCTGGCATTTTCCCACATCAGTCACTATTAAACAGACATTCATAGTAGCAATCATTAGTAAGTCAGAACAGCCAAAAATTCAAACAAACCCTGAAAAATCCTTCTATCTGGTGTTAATTGTATTTTATCAAGTACATTATCTTAGTGAAAGGGGAAGCAGGAAAGGTAGGAAGACTTGTCATCTCGTCAGATTCAAAATAGCAGTTAGTCCCTCAGCATGGTAGGTGAACACAAATATTTCACCCAGAGTTGAAATTGAATGGTGCTAACAAGTGGAAGGCAGCAGAGCAAATGCCATACAAGGAAGGCAGACAGAAAAAGAAGATGCACTAATTTAAGAAAACTTCTGGGCTTGCTAAATTCATCAGAATTGCAATTTCTGTGGTGGATCATTTTCCAAGAGACTTCAACAACAAAGCCAATACTCCTCAAAAAATTGGTGTTCAGACTCAACTTTTGAGGTAAGAGAGCCAATTACTATAAAACCCAGGTCAGGAAACCCCATGAGCACACAGAACACTATGACCAACATAGCTATTTATAGGGAAGATCCTCAAACCTTGGCGGGGGGAAAAAGGCCATAAACAGTTCTCTAAACTGCTACTGACATTTGACAGCAATGTCTGGAAAAGGGAATGGAACGTAAGGGTGTTAAAAGCTAAAGGTCAGAAGGATCACCATGCCTTGTAGTCGGACTGCTAAAGTGAATAAAATCCAGATTTCTCAGAATATAGGCAAACGAGCACAATCCACATACGATGGATGAGTGATGAGAAAGCAACCTATAAGCATTCGAGCAGCAAGACTCCAAAAGCAGGCTTCTTAATCAATATTTTCGGGGGGGGGGGGGGGGGGGGGGGGGGCGGGGAGGAAGAGACACCTTCCATGTAAGTGTAAAATAGAACAAATAAATAAAACTCATTTTTTTCTTTATGCAATTCTAGTGGCCAACACACAAGAAACCAGATGATGTGCTTTTCAAGAGGTCACTCTTAAATAATTGCCTTCTGGCAATGAAAATCTGCATGCACAAGTGGTAGAAAGCTGTAAAATTTTCAGCTGAAATTGCATTAAAAATAGGACTGGGAAGCATGTCCTGAAGATGGGAAAAAAAGCAGACGTCCCAGGAAGCAGGGAGAGCTTCAGGCTGTGTCTGTGAGAGACCTGCCGTGCAAGCAGGGGACTGAATCTGCTTTATAGATAGCGAGCGTCACAGACACGGCTGAATTAACAAATTACTGGACTGTTATTTCAAGAACCGTATATGCAGAGAAATGCCAGAGCAGTAATCTCCTTATCTTTATATAGCGGATAAAACTTCCAAGTAACACCTACAGATTTTGGGATAAGAGATCTGACTGATGAAGGGAGGTGAGGTTGGTACTTCTAGGAAATCTCATCGCCAGCACGAGTCTTCCCTGGCAGTGCCGGCCAGCATCCCTGCTTCATGAAGCAGCTGTAACAAGCTAGTGGTACAGCTATAGGGCACAGTTTTATGGCAGATACTGGAAAAAGCAATACAATCAGAGCAACAGATACATAAACATAATGTAAAATAAGCACACACTGAACACAGCGGTAGGAATTTGAACACTGAAATAATTAAGATCACTTTCCTCACTGCAGATATATTTTTATACCCAGGAGCCTTATTTTTGACATTTCTTAGGTTCTCTAACTGCATGTTATCATTACAAACAACAAGTTCATATACATACTGGGGATTGTATGTACAACTGTTTACATATTTGAACCAAAAATAAAAGAAAGGTTCCCCATATTCCTTATCACAGTGGAAACTAACTCCATTGATTTCACTTTTTTTTCCACCCACATCCTGAAAAATCCAACAGACAGAGAAGCTTAAAAAAAAAAAAATAGGTGCCATTGTTAAAAATTACAAAACAGGCTACCTGTGAGTCAAACTAATTTCTAAGCAGCAGAAATATTCTTGAAATCCTTGATGTATCTGTTTTAATTCTGTACTTGCAGTAAGAGGAAAGTTTTTTAAAATCAAGAATTAAATACAGCTACATTTTTTTTTTAATGTTACGCAGCAGACTTCTAAAACCACAAAATTGCCAAACCAAAAACATTTCCTCCTACCTAGTTGCATGTCTATATTTTCTGGGAAGCTCATTTTGAGACAGAGAGGGAGGCAAGCAGGAGAGACATTTCGTGATCAGGCACCTGCTGAGACCAATCACTCCCACAGTCCCCAGCAGCAAACCTCTTCTCATCCCTCAGCAGCCATCAGCTTCATGGCTGAAAGCCAAAATCCAGTCTGCGCCATCCAGAGACACTCAGGACGCTTTCTAATAAACACTTATAAAATCACCCATCTAATAATAGACCTGAGTTTTATTTGAACCCAATTATTTCACTGCTGTTTTTTTTTAACATCAGAATTCCAAAACTGCAAATATTGTTCGAAAATACGTTCCAAACGTAGATATCTCAGCACAGTTCTACCCCCCAGATTTTTAAAAGCAAATGGACCAAAACATACCGCAATATGACCGCTTTGTTGAGCTAAATTTTAGCTAGCCTATCATTTCACTTTGCAATAAGCAACATAAAGAAATAATAAAAAAAAAAAATACTTTCCACTTTCACAAGGTATTTTAATAGATTCTTTCTAGGGAAATTGTGTGTGTGCACATACATGCACACCTATCTCTGAATCAATGCAATTTGTAGCTTAACTCATTTCTAATTAGCATATAACCATCTCTTTTTCCTCACATGACTAAGAAGAAAACTTGACAAGAATCTCTTCTTTCGACCATATCATTACTTAGCTTTTATGCAGTACTAAATTAGACACTCGGACTGCAGTTACTCATAAGACAAAGGTCTACTTGAATAGAGATGGAAGCTTTTATCTTTCCCACGCCGCCTGCCTTGAATCAACCGTAGCTACAACCGGCTCGCGTGGTGGTGCATCACAACCACTTTTCCAAAGAAACTATTTTGTAGTCCAACAGCAAATAATGCTCCCCTGTGACACAAACATCCTTCAATGTCATCTGTAACTTCCCCTCTCACAGAATGGCATTCATTGCACCTAATTTAAAACTCACTGTGCTCTCTGAAATCCCTCCAGCTTGATTTTTACCCCTCAAGCATTTCTGGTGTGTGGTTGCCTATAGCAATTCAGTTAAAAAAAAAAATGCATAATCAGAACAGAAGTCAACCAGACAATGACCTTTAATCACTACCACTCTTGCTTCCCTTTCAGCCTGCATTCTTCCTACATTAAAGTATTAAAAGAAAAAAAAAATGTACACCCACATACGGAAATAATGTTACAGGAGAACTTTGCAGAACCACAAACTAAGCAAATAGACAACCTCCCTTTATCAAATATTTTGCTCTTGCACGCAGATGTTCCAACCGCAGAGGCTTTATCTCCCTGCTATAACACACTTGATGCTACCATTTACACTCGTGACCTGTTACTCCCCTGTTTATTCCTAACCTTGCTCAACCTGAGCAAAGTACCACCTTGCTGTGGTATTTAACAGCATGCTCTCAAATGCACGTAGAGCTGCAAGTACACCAGGAAGCACCCCTTCGGTGGTTCACTGCAAGCTCAGGGAAGAAACCCTTGCTGTCATTTTGGAGCACACAAGCCTGCCCCAAAACACGAGGGCATGTGCCCTGCACAAAGCAACCCACAGACACGAGAGCACATTGCCCTGGGGTCTAACACCCAAATCCTGGAGCGCAAATAGGGTAGTGTTGTGCTCCAGCCAGCCCTACCTCCTGGGGCAGCTCGCCCAAGCTGCTCCCCTTGTTCATTCCCTGCAAGTCAGAAAGCAAAAACCCCACTTACACTCTGGACTCCTGACAGGTTTGGTACCCTTGGGATCTAGCTTACCACTTCTGCATGATAAAAAGTACTGAAAGAGTCAGGGGAGCACCTGCTTTTTGTGGCAAATGAGCTTCCTCTGCTCTCGCTGGAAACTGAGAGCTGTATCATATTCCTCACAGCCTTTACTTATGGCAGTGTTATTCACATAGCCAACAGATTAGCCAGCCAGCCTTAATACTCGCTTCCAAATCAAGAACGTACATGCCAATTTTAAAGTCCAGATCAAATTTATACAGCTGAGGTGTAAGAGCTGTAATATAAGGTTTGCAGTGGAAACCGCTGACACGACCAGCTACAAAATGGGTTATGAGGCAATCCTGTAAATATGCTGAAGGTTTCCCCCAAACCAATTGGGTATCAGCATTAGCTTAGGTCAAAAAAATTTTGATTACCAGGGTATTTTGCTATGTCCCACTGCCAGGAAACCCTGCCCTTGCCTCTCCCCAGAAGACTGCCCCAGGCTCCCCATCATCCACCTGCCGCCTTCTCCCTGTAACTCTGAAGGTGCTCCCAGACTGATGGATAAACCTGTAGTCCAGGGTGATCAGAGCACACCAACCATCACTGAGGACAACATGTAACATAAAAGCATAAAGCAAAGCATTAATCATGCTTCTCAACCTGGTTCTGTACCCCACCATCGGCTACCATCCCAGGGAGAGGACTACCTATGCCTCCAGCCTGCCCTCCCAGGTCCTCCTGCTTTGCTTCATCCCTTTTTTTCCACTCTCAGCAGCTCCCTTGCTGCAGCACAGCAGCTGACAGCTTGGCTGAAGTTTCCCCAAGACAGCTCTTCAACTTATTGCAGCCCACAGAGAAAGGCTGGAGGGAGCCCACAGGCATTCAAGCCTTTCGCTAGTGAGGAACCCACAAAACCACATCTCGCTTTTCATTCTCAGTTCTGCCATTTATCCTCGGCAGTAACCCTGACAACAACATATATTTTAACGCGATTGTGCCATGTATCCCTATCATCCCACATTCAGGAGCTGTGTCAAACAAAAGCTAACACAAAGCTGGAGTTTTCTTTCTAAACAAACATGGCTGAGAATGAGTGTGGGTTCATGTGTTCTGGACATATCGTTTACAGACATAAGACATATGGTTTCAACCCTCTCTTTTCTTCTTAAACTTTTTCTCTCGCTGTATTTCAACCTTTGATATTTATCGAGTCCTCCACAAAAAAAAAAAAAAATGTAAACTGTCACATACATGCACACATCAATCACTTCATCCATCCCTGCACGCACCAAACACAGAGCTACACACCTACAGAGGAGCACAAAGAAGATGGTTGCTGCAAGAAGAGGCACCACGCAGCATCACTTACTCTCGCACACAATTGGGTTGATGCCAAATAAAATCTAAAACCATTGATTGAGTTTACAGAATAGGATAACTGCACGATGCATAGGTCTTTTGGATACGCCGTCTTCTGTTTTTCATCAGCTGATGCTAAACAGATCCACCTGAATGCCAGGGGGATGAAACAGAAGAACAAGCCCTCAACTTCCTGTGCTTGCCCCAGAACAGGTTGCTAATAAGCAGGAACAGTTTCCACGTTCTGATGCCAAAGGGTTATTAGCTAGTGCCATCCCTCACTTGTCACGGCTTGACTGATCATGGGTGCCTTGCAGTTCTGACCTGCCATGAGCAGGTTTCATCTGTGCCTCCCCAGCTGCTGCAGATGTCAGGAAGCAGAGGGAGACGGCTTCACAAAAAGTGTCTTCTTCATCTCTAACTTCTCTATGAAAGGGAAGCAATTAACTAAGCAAGCAGTAATCAATTCTGATATAATTTATGCATTTTACATGTAGCTTAAACATGTTATTCAGGTACTGAGATATAAGCTAAAATCGTATATACCCTCTGGGATTCAAAGGATTATTAAAATGAGTCAAAACTCTCATCCACTTCATGTAAGGAATAAAAAAACTATTCTATGCAAGCGTATCTCTACTGGCACTTAACAAAGCTAAGCATCTGGTCTTGCTTTTTTGAGCCACCTAAGGCTCTGAAAAGAATAAAAATTGTCACTGAGATGGGCAGTACCTGTGTATCCTGATATTCAGGGGACCCAAGTAATATTCTGAGTTGGGGAAGAAATAAAGTTGTGATGTCAAAAATCAAGCTGCTGAAAGGATGATGGCAAAACAATTTGGATATCATGGCTACAGTCAGATTTAAAAGAAGAAGGTGGTGGGCAATTAAAAAAAAATACATTTTCTAAATACTTCAGTGACGGAAAGTGATTTACAGTTAAGTGCCAGAATGTCTGCAGATATTTCGGAGCGTAAATTAGGAGCTTTCAGTAAGCCTTCTCTCAAGGAGCTCAGTTGTGTTCCCATACTGCCGGCATGCCCCAGAGCCCTATTTATTTTAACTGGCTGGCTTCTCTCTGAAGATTATTCTTCTGTTCAGAGAGTTTACAGAACTAATCCAGGTTTCTCCCTGGGAGACTATATGCCAGTGGGTAAAAATTATTGCCTAGTTAATTTCTCAGAGAGACAGAAAGAGGAAATGGAATGAAAATGTAGCTAGAAATGTAATATAAACTTTGTACGGCTGCTTTAGCTCTTGTGAGCTGCGAGTCTGTAGAGTCTCTCTTCCAGGGCTGTTTTTTTTTTTTTTTTGAATGCCCAACACATTAATCCCACAACCGAAGCAACTACTTGGGACTGCTGAAGAGATATCACTTTAGGAGCCACCTGGCTTGCATCAAAACAGAAGTTTCAAGTACCTGACATTTTTACAGCAAACAATGAGAAGTGCTGCTGACACTGGCACGTCCCTGGCAGGCAGCAGCCAGGGTCTTGGCCATCAAGAGCACACAGCATTACACCCAGAAGACTGCTATTGCCTCTCTTTTGGAATGAGCAGTTTAGAAAGTTACAAAATTAGTGTTTTTTTTGTTTTGTTTTGTTTTTTTCCTGGAGTTTCCTGAACTAACCCAAACCAAAGCTTTTCTCTAATTGTGCTTAAGTTGTGTATCAAGTGATACTGAGCTCAGCTTCTTCCAGAAGAACAAAAAATAATAATAATAAATCATTTCCACAGCATGAAGGCCATACACATGAAGATCCCTGCAGTGCATATAGTTGTGTACTTCCTCTGTTCCCAAACAGGATTATTTTTATTCATTTACAGATGATAAAATTAATGCAACTAACTGAACATCCATCTCCCTAATAATCTTATTAGCCTATTGTGTTTCCATACGGGTTTCAGGGTCCCTCTCAATAGGATATGCCTTTCTTGCATCAAATATAATGTCATTGCCCCATATTTTCCAGAATACACTCTTTCATAGGAATACAAACAGAATAATATTTTATTCTGTGTAATTTAAATTAAAGAGTTCCTTGTTTTTATTGCCTTGGAGTCCCTCTTATGGGAAGACGAGTTGAAGGATGCAAAGAGGAGTCTCACACGTGGCAGTGGTGAGAAGGAAATACAACTCATGAAGCAATCCCACACATGAAAGCAAAGTGAACAGATGAAGTACATGGGGAAGTGTGAACTGAAACCTGACCTGACAGAAACTAATACAGCTTCACCAGTGGCAGGAAAATGCTACTACAAATCGAATGCCTCATCATATACCAACTGCTGTTTCACTTTCTCTTATCCACAAAGAGAACAGACATGAATAAACATGTAAGAAACAACCTACTTGCTTCAAAGACTGTATAATTTAGATAATGATAATCTGCACCACATAAGTAAAGAGAAAAACAGGGGCAAGTTCAGGCACCATGAGTATTCCTTATGGGCAAAAAATCTGTCTAGGGAGTACAGCTCACCTAACCGTTATCCCAAACCAGGACTCTGCTAAACCTCTAGCAGAAATCTACTTTCAAGTTTAAACCCATAGGCAGTAATGGGTGCCACTGCATCAGCTCCATAAAAAGTTAGGACATATATAGAAGTCATATATAGGGGGAAAAAAATAAATAGATAAATAAATTCTGAGTTAGTGACATAAATCCTGACCAGGAGTGACACAATAGATGTGAGAAATACAAATGTGACTGAAAGACCAATAAATTTTTACTAAATGATGGAAAGAAGAGATCATTTCAGAGACTGCAGGAGGATGGTGATGTAATTCAAGCAACAATGAAGGAAGATGTCTTGGCAACCACACGGGAAGAACTTGGGGACAGCCAGGACAGAAGAGGAAAAATTTGTATTAGCTGAGAAAAAACAAGAAAGGGAGCAGCTGGCAGGTTTTGCAACCTGGTCAGAGAATCAAAGTGCAGTCTTGCAAACATCATTAATGAAAAAGCAGCAACTTCTGAACACAGCCTGAAAGAAGGAGATGATGTACTGCCTCAACATCACAGAGTTGATTTTTTTTTTATACAACCTTCTCCAGATCAACAACAACAGCCGTACATGTTTGTGCCTTCATTTAAAGCAGTGGACAGAGAACTCCTCAGGATTAGTCAAGCACAAACTTCTAGCACGAAGAAATAAAACAGAAATAGGAGGCATTAGTAAGTCCTAGTGGATATCTTGCCTTTTATATGTCATGGGAATATTAGAGCAGACATTTACTTTAAGCCAGACACTTACTGGCTAAACACCCAACATATAAAATACCGCAGAAAAAAAAAAATCCAATAAAAAACCCTCAGAAAATAAGAAACACATTTTAAAGGAGTTGCACATTGTTTAATAAATTCATTCCAGCTGTTTATAGCTAAGACAAAAATCTTTATCACAAGCTAATAAAGCTCATGAGAACATATAACAACTTCAGATTTAATTTTGCATTTCTAGCTTACATGTATATACAGAACATATATAATTTTCTATGTTCTGTTCTGTAACAGTTCTAGATTGCTTGACCTCAAACATGACAATTACATGACTTCAGATTACACAGTTGCAGGGTTTTTTTGTTGATGTTGCTTTGGTTTTTAATATACATTTATATATACAGACACTCAAAACACTGAATAGTTAACAATCGATCAGAGGCCAGTGAGGCCCTGGCACAGGTTGCCCAGAGAAGCTGCGGATGCCCCATCCCTGGAGGTGTTCAAGGCCAGGCTGGATGGGGCCTTGGACAACTTGGTCTGGTGGGAGGTGTCCCTGCCCATGGCAGAGGGGTTGGAACTGGATGGTCTTTAAGGTCCCTTCCAACCCAAACCATTCTGTGATTCTTTGACATATATACAAACAAATAAAATTTTAAAATAAAAATCTATGTATTTTTAACACACAGACGTACACCTAGAAATGAAAAGGCATTCTTCCCTCTCTGCTGACGACCTGTATGAGAAGGCCATATGAAGTTTATCAGCATTTTCTTCAGGCAGCTTGTGACAAAAATACACTTGTCCAGAGAAATTAGGATGAATACTCTCACTGCAAAACCAAAGACCCTTATTTTAGGCGAATTCTCCCAAGCATCTGATTGCCAAACGCACTGAAAATTAAGACTGAATATAAACCACTGCAAAATTTCCTTACTGAAGTTCCAGAGAGGAAAACACTGGTGTATTTGCTGCCACTATGAACCTTGTCTACATCTTTTGCAGCCTTCTGAGTTTCATTGCTGTGAGTTGCACTGAGTTATGCCACAACATGTGTTTTGCTAGTTGGACATCTGGAGATCCAGAAAGTAACCCACACAGCTAAACAATGAATAAAGTTGGAAGCTAGTTATCAAATAACTCTGAGAAGAAAAGAAAAAAAAAGAAAAAAAACACCACCACAAACAATAAAGAAAACTTAGTCCTTCAAATCTACTCCCCACAATGGTCTATCACTTGCTCTCAGTGTATCACCGTGCAGTGCAAAGTGCCCAGCCACTCAATACCTAAACTTCTAGAGGAATCCTGTAAAAATAGAGCCCCATAGTCATGTCAGCTCTCTGGCAAATTTGTATTTATTTATTTATTTTGATTATATGTCATGATCTCTGGACCCTATACTACAAAAACTCAAGTCAAGACATTTTGAAATTCCATTCTGGAAAAAAAAAATAATATATACATATCTACCACAAATATTCACTGTAAAGTTTACATCACAATCACATCTAAGGAGAATAAAAAATTAAATAATTTCCAGTCTTGAATTTTGGTGCTGAAAACAAGACTGTTTTAGCATTTTGTAAAAAATCTTCTCTTCAAGGCTGATTATAGACAAAGCAGGGCAACAGCTTTGTCAGGTTAAACAATGCACCACCAAACCCCAGTATCTGCTCATTTCTCCAAAGTGATCAAGACAGATGGTATAGAAGGTCTGCAGGTTTGAACTTTTTTTTTCTTTTGTTAAATGCTAATAACAGTACTAAATATTGACCACTTGCATAACAGCCACCGGGTTCCATATGAGCAAGACTCTGGTGCAAGCTGAAAGTGTAAAAGAATTTATGCTCTGTACACTCTAATAAAAATAAATAAATAAAAAGATACTTCCAAATTAAAATGGTATTTAGAATAAATCTTCAAGTATATTCATTGCTGAAATCTTAATCTCAAACGATATTCTTCACTGTTTTCCAAATTCAAGAAATATGATATAACTAAGGGCCTCTCAAGAATGAGTCTTTTCATCTACTGGGGAAAAAAATATCCAAGAAACATCTTGGAAAGTGGAGGAGGAGAGCTGCCCTAGCAGAGTTCTTCCAGATTCACGCTCCTGCCCATCTGGAGGTTTACCAAAGCTGAACCTGTCACCCAGTTCAGCAAGGGATGTGGGTGCCCATTGCCTGAAGCGGGGGAAGATGGCTGCTCCCATAGACCGGTGAGATGGGGAATGCAAACCGTTTCCAGAATGGCTGAGGTTCCACCTTTAGGTTACAGGCACATAAAAAAATAAGTGGTAGAAATATTTTGGTCCTTCCCCTTGCCCAACCACCACGGGCCAGGATATGACACATTGCTCAAAGGCTGCCACAAAATGGCCGCCAGAAAAATCTGATGGATTCCCACTAAAGACCACTGCTGAGGCCATCAGCCCCCAAACAGCAATAGCATACTGACTCCCACTTCTGTGGGCAGAAGGCAAGAATAAGCACATGTACGGTAGCAGAAAGGGAGATATAACATGCAGCCGGTGACCTTTGGCAAGCCGTGCCCACCTGTCATATGAGCTGGTGACACTAAGGGTCATGCCACTTCAATCCTAAAACGCACTGTTTGCATATTTGCTGCCTGGTTAACAAACCAATTTTAGGAGCAGGCTTTTTCCTCATTTATATATCTATGTCATTCTTTATTCAGCCAAATGGGTTCAGCAGGGCAACGAAAGAAAAAAAAGATACAGAGAGACTTGAGCTCTTCACACAGCCATTCATCATGCCTTCCTTGAAATTAGCAGCTTCATACATTCCTCTCCGGCCACCTATTAGAAGGCATCACATATCTTAAAATTACGTAAGCCACCAAAGGAAGGTCCTAGATTTACAGCACACGGTCCTGCCTGGCCATTGCGGAGGCTGAACGATCTGGAAGCATTTAATACCTCTCACCCGTGTTTGGTTACAGCCCCACACCTCCAACCCACTCAAAAGTTGGCTTTCCCAGGCAGCCCAAGGATGGTTGCTCTGTCTTCTGAGCTGCCAGATTTAAATGGCAACATAGCACAGTTACAGCATACCTAAACTTACTTTTGATGCTGGCAACATAGGATTTTCACACATTAATAACAACACGTTGTGATAAGACATTTGAATAAATACATAAACACCTAAATAGCTACAAAAATATGAAGATATATCCTCACTTGAATTTGTTACCAGAATTATTTTATTATGTACGAATTTTCACTTCAGAGCTTTGTTTTACTAACAAAATAATTCAAGCTAACCTGGAACAATCACATCCAAGCTAAGCTCCTATTACTAGCAGCGGGAGTCTTGCAATTGTTAATAACAAGCAGTGAATCCTGAACAAGAAAGACTGCAATATTGGTGGAGGTGTTTTTTCTTTGTCCTCCAGTTTTCCAGTAGGATTACCCTTAAACCTCTTCAGGCAGTAATTGTAGAAGAATGCAATACACTTTCAAGAACCATGCTTCTCATCTCTGGACATTGTGATACAAGCCACCAATGTATAGCCACGTGGCCACAGGAATCAAAGGAGATGAACATCTTCTGCAATCTCTTCTTGACCAAAAAAAAAATCAAAGAATGCTCTAACAAAATGTCTATTTAGTTCAACAGGGCTGATTTCACAGTAGATAAAATACAGCTTATGTCTCAGAAGAACGTTATCCAAGTCAGCTTTCAGCCTACAGAGCTAACTTTGGCACTGCCTTTTGAGTAGAGATAAGGAACAGAAGCAAACCATACAGGTGAGAGCCACACATAAAATTTAAACAGACCAAAGCAGGAAAATGAATAAAACTGGAATCCTTGCAAATAAAACTATTTCTCAGAAGCATCCCTTCATTCCCACTCTCAGATGAGGTAAAGGGATACTAGGCTAGTGTGGCTTTAGAGTTTTTCTCTTTTCCCATTCACATAAAAACACCCTGTGGCCTGGCAGCGCAATCAGACTGAACTAAAACACTGATCTTCCTTCTTGCAACACAGATTACTCGGAGCATGAACTGAAACGGCATTCGCAGCTTTAGCCTGGAGTCCGGTCCCTTACCACAAGAAAACTCCTGTAACTGGCAGTCTCTGTTGCAAAGGAGGGCTCTGAAAGTCTAAGCCACTACAGAAACACAGAATAAACAGGTCTGAGCACACTCCCTGAAACCGCGACACCAAACTACGTGTTTCTGCACAGAACCTGAGCTGATGTTACACAAAGCTTGGGCATTTAGGTGACAACCCACCCTTGCAAATCTGATACCAGCTGATTAGCTTTACACTTAATCTCCCCAACCCAGGTCTGCCCAGAGCCCTTCTACCCCACAACACACTCCAGAGACCACAATGACATTAACGGCTGTGCTGCCAAAGAGTTCAATACAGAAGGCTCAGTGCTAACACCAGTGAAGCAAAAAGCAGCACGGCCTCCTCCAGGCCCACACATCGACTGTAGCACATTGCTGCACATATTCCTAAAATCTAGAAGATGGCAGCAACCAAGTTAGGGATGCCTTCCACAACATGTGGGGAAGGTAAGTCTTGCAAATGCTTCCAAGTAAACGCATGAACACCGCAAGCAGACACAGAGGATGATGGATACAGCTACTGCAGCACTGTCACGAGGATGATGTTCCTCAACAAGAGCAGCAGCAGCAAGGACAATGTTACACTCCATTGCACACATGTGAGCTTCCACTCTTACTAATAGCACAGCAACAACTGGATATTTGCTGGCCTGACCAAGAGTTATTGGTCAAATGAGGCATACAAATAATTCCCATCTAACATTGGTGCTGGGTTGCCTGGTGGATTTGAAGCTTCCATCCCAGTTTTGGCCATGCTGGCTGCCAGATGCTGATTGTGAGCCCAGAAGAGACCTTCCTATGGCACAGGCCCTCGTTCATCCAGGAGCACAAACAGCTGAGCAGCTCTTGTTGCCTTCAGACATTTTGCTGCCCCCGAGCACTCAGAGGACCTCAGTCTCCCATTTATAGGAACCTCTCACTACCATGAAGTTCACTAAGCATTTAATTACCTCTGAAGTGCTTCTCTCATTAACTAAACAAACTAAACATGCCAAGGGAAAGAACAGTACTGGCAGCACAGGATTTTGTAGCGATGACTCACACTGAAGAGCATGATACCCCCATGCTAACTGCTGAGGCAGTTACATTTCAAGCCCTTCAGATGCATAAGTAAACCAAGTACACCTCTTTAATCCGCAGTGCTTAATTGCAGTGTGGAGGCTCAAGCCTTTGTGAATTGAAAGCGTATAAAATGCAGATATAATGACACAGGATGTGTACCAAGGGTGAAAGTTCCTTCCACATTCCGATTAAATTGAGGGGGAAAAAAATGTCTTTTCTGAGTAAACAAAGCTTACAGCAGAACATGATCTTTCCTTTTTTTTTTTTTTTCTTCCAGATGAGACAAAGCTACTAATACAAAAAAAAAAAAAATACCAAGCAGATACATGAAAACCCTGGTGCAGCTGAAAGTTTGCGTTCAAGCATCAACAAGCGCAGAGGTGAACCTCCCTGCGGTTGGGCCAGACCTCCCTGCATCTCGGTCAGTGTCATGAGCACTTCCTAAACACAAAGCGCAGCATCCCCAGAACATGAAATAGCTGTCACTTCTCCCGCTGTTGCGGAAGAGACTCAGGCAGGCTGGTGTTCATCAGCCTGAAGACAAGACTGACACAGCAACTCAACAGCCTACGGGGCAGGCTGCAGCAGCAGCGATAAGTACAATCTGCCGGAAAACAAAACAGCTCGTCACATCCATCACAACCTGTTAATTATAGCTCGGAGGAGAGAGGGACCTGCATACAACAGTGGGTGGGCAACCCAGCCCACTGCATTCAGAAGGGTGTGCAGGAGGATGAAGAAAAGTCAAGTTCTACAGGAAATAAATATTTGTAACGAAGCGTCGCTGCTCAGATGTGCTGCAGAGCATCTCCCTTCAAACCACTGAAGCTAACTCAGGCCAGGAACAATGGAAAGTTGCTTTCCCGGCACAGGAGGGGAAACTCGTGTCCTTGGGGTAGGATTAGGCAAACATCACCAAAACAACAGAGCGTGCTAACCTCCAGTTTATGCTATTAAAGTGTCAATGGTAATTATAAAAAGCCTTGCAGTTACAGGTAATTCTCCCAGAAACGTAATTTTTAGGGTACTAATTGAAAAGCTGACAGCTAAAACGAAGAATAGTGTCAGCAGAGCATGCGAACAGATGAGCAGTGGCATATGGGCCGGGGGGGAACACGGGGTCAGGGCCACGGCAGGGCTGCAGCCATACAGACTGACTTCAGACCGTGCCCTCCTACTTAGGGTTATTATTAGTGAAGGGGCTTAGGAACTCTCTGAACTATAAAGGCCGACTAATGACACTTGCAGCTGCAGAGGAAGCCACCCCAGACTGGAAGAGAGTTTTGGGTAACATCATGAGCCACATGAACGCAAATCATTCAAAAGCAATCCTAGGCAAACCCTTAGTTTCTTAGGATTCTGCCTGAAGAAATTAGTGCTAGTCTCACAGCCAAATAACAGCGTCCCCTGAAGAAAAATATTTTTATTTATCTACCTTATCTCCTTTTTGATTGATGGAATGCAAAATTTACTGGCATAAAAGTCTTCTGATTTGGTTCTGCACAACTATGTATTTTTAAATACTGTTTTTAGATTTTAAGCATCATCCACTGGAGACATTTTAGCATGGCGACCTAAACACCTGATGTCAGTCAAATGCTGTTTTACTCCTATTAAGCATCTACAAATAAAAATAAACTCACTCTAGCCTAGTCCAGTGATACCTGGGGTAGAAAGCAACAAGGATGAGTAGTCATTTATCTGGGGGAAGACACAGAATAGGAAATGAGCTTGCCTCCAGAGTTGTCACTGTACCTCAGTTTTGAAAAGGAAAAAGCAGCAGCAAGCTAGAGCTAGGGGCAGGGAGAGCCTCCAGGAGGGACACACATGCCCCCAGGAGCTACGTGTTGAACGACAAGCTCCAACTTTGGTATGGGCTGCTCAGCAAGGGTCTAAACTTTCCTCTGGTACTCTGGGGAGATGAATGCAAGCTATTTAAAACCCCGGCACATCAAGCTGGTACGTCACGTTAATACATTGCTGTTGTATTATGTTACAAGGCTGCTTGATAGCCAACCTTTAGGTTCGTCTCCAGCTCTTTGGTGAAGCAACGCAGGCAGAGGGCCACAGTGCTCAGTTTTTGAGAATGACAGGTTTTAGTTAATGCTTCTGCCAAACCTGAATGTGCAGAGGTATCCCAAGGAAGGGGAAAACACAGCAGATGCTTGGAAGGGGTCTCAGATTGAATGCAGATAAATTTTAGAGCAGACAAATGAAATTCAGTTGCAAACTGTTTATTTATGGTGTTCTACATTCCTTCATACCTCAGATTTTCCTATAAATGTTTTAACATTTAGTAAAACATGTTAGCTCTCTCCCAAATTACACAGTCTTTTCCAATTTACAGCTTGGGTCTTCACAGCTTCCCAGCAGAAGCCCCATTTTAAAGCAGAAATGCAGAAGGCATGCAGGTATCTAGCACAAAACGAAGGGCTCCCTCACTCCAAGGGCACAGGGAAACGCAGGAGGACAGCAGGCGGAGGGCAGGGAGTGCCAACACGGCTCTCAGCAAGTGTGCCCATCACATGCAGTGCACGAAGCCAGGCCGGGCAGGGCAGGAGGACACGACCGGGGCAAGGGACAGGCTGACCCACGGCAGTGGCACTGCCAAGAGTGCTACCTGAGTCAGGGGTGACATGAAAAAGTGAAATACCAAGACCGAGGCATTTCAAACCACTGCTGCTTCACGTGGTAAATAAACTGTGTGATTTCATATTAAAAACAAACAAACAAAAAAAAAAAACACTAAGCAAAAACAAATTATATGAAACAAAGCAGCATCCTGCACAATGCTGCCAGTGAAGTGTGGTGTGCTAGTTCCCCTTAAGGGCTGGTATTTTATTCAGGTATTGCAATGATCTTGCCAGCAGGAGGAAAAAAGGTATAATTATTATTTTTTTTTAAATAAAAATAATAGAGTAGAACAATCAAAATGAGAAAAAAAGGGGGACCTTTTCTCGCTAAGTGGCATTTAATTTGGCAATGAAACTCATCACTCCTCCTTTGAGACCCCAGTGAGAGACTGTGAGGAGGGTGCTTAAAAAATACAAAGAAAGTTTAACAACTGTCAAATACGCTGGTTTTCAGAGTATATTCAAGTACAATTCAATCACCATTTATGACATTGTTGCCAGGTAGGAGAAGGGTCAAGCCATAGGAAACCACTGCATGAATGAAGCTGTCCTGCAGGATGTGGCAGCCACACTCCCCCCATTCCCAGGGGGTTGCCAGTGCATGTATTTTTTTTTTTTCCCCTATAAACAAGCTTCTGGTCTTGGACCAAGAGCTGCAGTGGGTGCTTTCCGAGACAGAATGTGCCCCAGACTGAGCTGCTCACCTCAAAAAAAAAAAGTCTATATTTTGGTAGCAGTAGTTTGCTGAAAAATTCTTTAAGAGAAACCCTGTCGATATTTGTTACCATCTTTGTTACTGGTAGGTATCAATATAAAGCTGTGCTAAGGAAACCACCGCTGATTTCTCCTTTAGCAGATCCTTACATGACAGCTTTCCAGCCTCTGCTGGCGGCAGGTCAGCTTGTGCTTTGAACAAAAAAGCTAGTGTTGCAACATCTCTCCTCATCCTTCTGCAGCACTGAAATAAAACATGCAGAGGCACACGCATACATATTTTTTCATGTCTGTATTAAAACCTAGTAAACAAAAACCTACCTATGTCAACATGGGTCTCTTTAATCCTTGCAATAACTTACATATTGACTTCTGATGAATTTCAACAAGATATTTTTGACAAAAAGAAAATAGTGTCCTAAATAAAGTTTCAAAAACCCATTTCAAAATCCACCTTTGAAAATATTTTAAGTAAATTTTTCAGTGAACTGCCTGTTGGTGTTATCCTTGTCCTCCCTCAAGGGTGTGGCTGTTCACATTTTGGTCCTTTTTTTTTTTTTCCTGTATCCTGGCTCAGCTAATCAAAGATTTTTCCCCCCCAGGTGAAATATTTGAGGTCTGAGGAGACCTCCAAGCCTTAAAAAAATTGGAGGAAAACAGACAAGATGAGGAACAAATTACAGTTTCAGTAGTAAAATGGAAGGGCAAGGCATGCTTACAAGGCTAAAAACACCTTTTTTCAAGCTTTGTTTTAAAGAAAAAGATAACCTTTTTCTTGCTTGGAAAGCTAGAGTTTAGCAAAAAAGGCATCTTTAGTAGAGAAACAGTTACTGACTGAAATCCCAAAAATTTGGAGTTCTGGGCTTAACACTGCATGTTTTTAATAAATAAACTGTTAAAGTGGGTTAGCCAAGGAAAACTTTTAGAGAGGACTCTCCATCTGCTGTCAGAAAACAAGGTTTGCATGCTTTTCCTCCAGGCACCTTCATCACCACAGCATCCATCTCTGTGCCAAAGGTGAGACCTCGGAGCTACTTTCAATGCTTCTCACTGCTCCATCCCCCCAAAAACCCCTCTGCTCTACAGCAAGGCTGTGTACCAGCACTGGGAAAGCTCTAACTGCTGAAGAATTTGTGTGCACAGTTAGTATTTAAGTGCCCAAGTGGAGAAGAAAAAGAGAAGGTAAAGCTGTATCATTGTAAAACCATCGTAAGGTGATTACTTACTGGAGGAGAGCTTGCCAGATCACATGTATAGATCCCAATACCTGAGGGCTCAAAAATTCAGCATCTGCTTAGACTCTAAAGCACTACGGCAGAGTTGGCTAAAATCGGGTATTTGCCCATAAACAACGCAAAATACTTCATGTAGCCTGAAGAAATATAAAATACTCACTCATCTGCCAAATCAACTCTATGCCATATTCTTCATTTGTCTGCAGGTTTCTGAAGCCAAAACACATTAGTAGAGGTGAATAACATTCTCTTGAAAACAAGAGTTATATTCACCTCTTTTAAAAATATTCGTTTGCTATCACCAAAATACATTTTAACATGTGGAAAATTTGGGATAGTCTAAACCTTTTTTTTCAAGGCAGTCATCAATGAAATCACAGAAGGGTGACAGTTTTAAAAGGAGAGGAAAACCCTTTGTAGGCTGGCTGCATCTTGACTAGGAAATCTCCAGAAGTTCTAACAAATTTGCTTGCAAAGACATACGGGAAACATCAGCAGCAGCATTGCAATAAATACAGAAAGTAAAGCAGAAAGTAAAGTTTCACTTTAGATTTTTGTTTCGGATGATGGATAAGTTCCATTGCGCAAGTTTTCTACAGTACCATCCCATGTAGCTGCTTGGTGCTGTCCTGCAAAACACCCCAAGCACCTTGGGGAGATGCAGCACCTTGGTGAGGCTCTGTGAGGCAGCAGGGATGGAAAGCATGAGCTCCACACACAGAGACAATGTACAGGAAATGCTATAGTAAATTACTGTCTGGGTGAGCCAAAGGAGGAAAGTTCAGTGGGTATTAACATTTTTCCATCTGATGAGAAACAGACTACAAAAGGTATGAGAAATAGATTTGTCACTTTACAGCTTTCCACACGTATCCAGCTGCCAGAAGTGTTCAACTGCACGACTCAAAAAGGAGGCATCATGCCAGCTGTCATATTCCTGTATACAGAAAGTGAACCACATGAAGAAAGGAAAAGATATTAAGGTTAGAGTTGCACTCGAGGGGAATGTATTAATTCCAATTTTCCACAATGAGTTAGTTAAAAAAAAGTCTAAGATAGTTTAAACTGTACAATATTGAACCTGTTCTTACACTGAAATTCAATTTGAATAAACGTGTTAGATGAGCCAGTCAAAAATGTGTCTGAGCAGTAACTGTGGTGTGCTACTTGTTACACTGCTGTTAGTTACCTCATTTTAAACAGTCACATATAGAGAAATAAAGTGCAGACTCTAGACATTATTCATTCCTCTCTGCAGAAAGTGAAATTGCTAGTTCACCTATATTAGTCCCATACAGTTTACAACGTCTGGGCCCAGCCACCAAAGCTAAACTTAGATATTCATGTAATATCATGCAGACTTTTCCGTACCTTCTTCCAGCATCTTTGTTCTATTGCCTTTTAAAGGATTACAAACTTATAACGAAGCAAGGTATTTCTCAGACATCTTAAAAAGAAGTTCTGGTTGCTATTATCTGCGTATCTACTTCTCCCCACATTTGCTCAGCATCTTGCCTGCCACACTATTCCTAATTCCAGGGATTTCCCACGTATGACACATACTTGTGAAAACAACAGCAAACAAAACAAACAAAAATTTTCTGGAGCAACACCTTCTCTAGCTGAAGATTTGTCCCTCCCAGTCAGGAAAAAAAAATAAAAAATAAAAAAATAAAACACGTGAAGCATGCCCAGAAATTCCTGATGGACTGAGGGCTTCTTCTACCTTTGCACCTGGGACTCATCCACGCACCACCACACTCATGATGAACAAATTATAGAAATAAGTACATATTCATCCTCTATTTTCCATCCCAGTATAGAACCTTGCTGAGCCCATACACTGCGGACAGGACAGAAGAGACCCACCACCCACTGCTTTCCACCTGCATTTCCATCTTGGCTGGTTTACACACACGTATCTGGTGATCAGAGAAAGCAAATTCGCAGCTCAAGTTCTTGTTTGAAAGCACAGAGGAACCCAGTTAAGGATTCCTGGCAAATGGCACTGGAGAAGTTTATGAGGTTGCCCACTCCTCCCCGTGCTGCCAGAGGTGACCCCGCGCGTGACACACCAGCATCTCACCACCTCCAGCCTTCAATGCTCAGGGCTTACAGCTGCGTGCAACGCCTTGGGACAGCTAATAGAAACACACTTCCCCCAAAGGGCAAATCATTTACGACTTGGCTGAATGAGTTTCAGGACACCCAAGGCTCAGTGCTGGTGGACAAAAACAAATGTTCAGACCCCACGTGATTCCCCCTTCTCCCCCTTTTACTCGCTTTGTATGCACTTCTGCAGACTGGAATCGCTGCTCCCGAGCAGACACTTTGCCCTACTTCTTTTCCTAACAGGGTCAAATTCTACTACACATGCCACAGACTGTTTATTTCTGCATGTCTCTAGCAAGCCAGCTGCTGTGCAATTCACTTTAACATACACTGGACTGCATGTACCACGTCCCGATAAAGCAGCTTTTAGACAGTCAGCAACACTTCATTCACTATGTAATTAATTTAAATACTTAGATTTGATTCTCCATTTTCAGAAATGGAGATTTTACATTCCGCCTGTTAAATTACATACAGTCCAGGTTATAAGAGAACTGCAGTAGTTTCAGGAGTTAGGAGAAAAAAAATAAAAAATATTTGGCACAGCTCTGTGCCCTGAAGTCCTGAAATATTTATAATGCTACTTGACCATAGGAGCTAGCATTGCCACCCTCACGCATTCAGAAACCATGAGTCAGGCCCTAGAAATAAGGAGTGTTTTTTAATCTCATGATTTTGATGCCAAGATACACTCTGAGGTTTCCTTGGTTTTTTAAACTTACTTTTCTTGAACGCTCAATACAACACTGTGGGACTATTCAGATGATTTAAATTGCATCCAGATTTTGATGCAAGCACGTCAGTGCAAAGAACTTGGGGTTTAACAGCCCCCTTTGCTCACCTCCCTCAATGATGGTGAAAAATTCACCATCACTGTGGCATCCAAGAAGGGCACCACTAAGTGGAAGGAACTCTGGGTTTCTCTGCAATTTTGACCTGGAGCAATCTTGTCTCCCTCGAAAGGGCTGCATTTGGAGCATCAAGCATGCGGGGTGACAGCAAGAGACCTCAAAGACAGCTGCGGTGGTCCTCCATGATGTCTACTTTCAGTTACTGCTGAGATGCTCACAACCTTTCCTCCTCCTTACCACGCGGTTTGCATGCACAGCTCTCCGCGTTAGCAAAACAAACTTGGCTCTGCTGCATTACAGCATGGAAAGGAATGGGGACAGCCCAAGTGGTATCTTCTGGGTGATTTCAACCAACACCTCACTTCTAGACTGCATTAGTCGCTCCCTAAAAGAGCAGCTTGTTTCTGTGCTGAAGCGTTTCCTACAGCTGTACCAATAACACAACCCTGCCTGCTTTTCTGGTTAACAGAAACCCAGAGATGGGCACAGTAAAGCCAGGGGAGGCCAGGACATATTATAGCCTATCAAGGATTGGCATGATGAGAGAAAAATTGGAAAAGGATGGATACAATCTTAAAATGTAGAACTTATAAAACTCAAAACAGAGGCAAGAATTTTAAACAGGTAATCCCTAAAAATACCTATAGCATTGGTATGGATGGTCTAAAGCTTTTATCAGTTGTCCTTTAAAGCTTTCTGACAAATATCCTGTGTAGATATTCAGTTTTTAATGGTTTTTTTTTTCTTTTTCTTAGTATATCTGTATAAATGAACACCTAGCTCCTATTAATCCCATAGTTCCCATCTCATCATATGATTTTATCATCTTTAAATGCTGCTGAATGCTACAAATAACATGGGCTTCTGAGTGGAATTTCTCGTATAAAACAAATTTAGAGCAAAAACACCTGGTAAACTTATTTCAGCAGTAAGACAGGTGCCCCTAGGCTAAGAAAGGCAAAGGGAAAAAAAAATCTGAAGGCAATATAGGTTAGGTTCTTGCACAACTTCCTTTCCCTTTACTCTAAAAGAAAAGCAGGTGACAAATTGGAAGACCCAAACCTATTTGGCAGAAAATCAAAAAAAAAAAAAAACCAGGCCACTAGAAAAGCACGTTTGAATGAGTTTGAGAAGTTAGCAGTTTTAAATGCCAAAGTAAAGTAGTTCTTAACTCGTAATACCCATTGTTATGCATTGCATTTCCCAGAATTGATGCTAATATTACATAAATGTCAGTGCACTTAAATCTAGATTATTTGCATGCCACCCTTCTCAAGTCTACAGTTCCCTGAAATGCAGCAGTTACACATTGCACAAAGCTTGTCTTTATCCCCTTTTTCCAGATACTTTACTCCATGAAAGATTACCTCTTGTAAAGGCTCAGCTCTCCCTTTTATTTAGCCCCCCCCCCAAGTTACCCAGGAGCTTCTAGCAAGGGAACAGGTCCCTGCTGTGGGATAAAGGTGTGTTTGTAATAGGTAGTCTGAAGGACAGGAGAACTCCAAAACCTCATTTGGCATTCTGAGGATTGCAACAGCCCTTTGGGGGCACATGGTCCTTACTGCAGAACTTGACAGAAGCCAGAGAGCAGCAGTGAGGTAATTACTGAGCTATCTGAACAGGCGTAAATTAGGGTATGCAATAAAAAGTGAGGTACAGAGTTCAGCACACAGCAAGCGAGTGACAGAGGTGGTGTTGGGAGTTACCAGAAGCGCTCACAGCACACCATCCTGCCCGTGAGGTCAGCAACCAGTTGACATCGAGGACCACAGCATCCCAAATCATTTGTGTACACCCTTCTGTCTCCGTCACCCTGCCAAGAGTGTGCCTTACATTTGCAAGCAGAGAAAAACAGCACATTAGCCTTCCCTGATGGCAAGTGATTGAAAAGCAAATTGCCAGTGCAGACTGATTTGCCCCAAATCATTACTTTGACTGCTGTAATCAGAGTTTCCTGTGAGCAATTTCCAGTTATTTGTTCCCACACCATCCAGGACAGAGTTATAAGCTGAGCTGGGCTGTCAACTGCAGCAGCAACAGTTTTCATCAGGTTGCATATATCAAAACAAATCAATGTCATTTGAAGTTTCAATAATCAGCAGTTGCTACATTCTGAAGCGTAGATGTGTCGATAGAAAAAATACCCTCACAGAGAAGCTACTCGACCGACCAGAGAGTATCATATTCCCTCCAACGTGAGAAGGTCAGTGATACTTGTGTCTGCAACAATACAGCAAGTCTCCAAGATTTAAGTGCACATCCCAAGGAAAATATCACTAGGTTTTCACACTGCAAGTGGATTGCATTTCCAGACATATATACAAAATTTATTCTTTCAGCCAAAAAAGCCATTCATCTATATTTTGTTCGTGAGCTCAGTTATTTTAGTAAATAATTCAGAGGAGGCAGCTTTACAAAATTACCCAAAAAGGACCAGCTCTGAGGTACTGATCTGTCACTTTAAAAAGCAATAATTGCATACAGGAAAGATAAAGGTGCTAGAGCATCTCTACTAGGCTTCCAGAGCAAAAGGTAATATACCATGTACGTGAAAACTCCTCCACCCCTTGCTTTAGCACTATAGTTTCAGTGATGGGGATTGACTGGATTGTTAAAGGTCTGTTTGTAATTAGCGCTCAGGATATCATACAAACATCTCGGCTAGCCAGTTCTTTCACGGCTAATGCACGTCAGCTAATGTAGATTTGAAAGAAAGCAGAAAGTTGGCTGGGAAAGGTCCATTCTCTCCTCCAAGCAACTCAATGTTTCCTCCTGGTGAGAGCAGCCTGAAGAGCCAGCACAGCAGGGCGTTGAGCAGCAACGCACACCAGCATCAGCTGAGCCTTCAGCAGAAGTCACCTTGCAGACACAGCCTGCATGCCTAAAATTACACTGGTACTCAAGGACCCAAGCCTTGGTGCCGCAGAAACACTCGGCATTAACAAAATTACACACAATCTGCACAACAACAAAATAATTTCATTTACAAATTGAATATGCTCTCAAAGTAGATTCATATAAATCCCTGCTACAATGACTTTTGCTTACAGCCAGCTGCCAAAATGCAACAGCTGGAAAGTAGAGAATAGACTGCATCCATAGCTGACAAAAGTTGTAATTTAATAAGCATTTGGTGGCAGTTTTCACAGCTTAGTACACCGACAGACATGTCCTAGCAAGCCTGGCTTCAGCACTTCCAGACAGTATTGTCCCAGACACCTGCCTTGAGCCTGCTAGGCTAACCAAGACTCCGCTGCACCAGTCCCACCTACTGTTCCCGCTTAGGGCGTTGATGGAGGTGAGCTTGGTCCATGGAGTTGGCTTTGAACCTTCCCATGGAGATATAGGCACAGATTTTCCCTGACAACCCTCTATAGCCAGCGAATACCACCAGCAGAAGGGTGGGGGGCCAGTTCTCGTGTAGGGAAAGTGTTAGGTATTACATGAGCTCATAAGTGAGCTGCCAATGTTTTTTTTCCAGTTTCGTTATGTTCCTCCTCCCTCTTCATATCTGTGTGTAAAGGCAATTTATACAGCATCTGAAAAAAAATTAAAAAGGATAGGAACTCAGGTTGCCAGATAGGATGCAATGTTGACTGCTCCCCAACCACTACTGCTTCCTTTGCAAAGTTGATTGTGTCCCCTGATCACTATCTACATTATGAGCCATTAATCCAGACAAGTCCCTCAGAAAGGACTTGTACGCTGTCCCTTGAGGGTTGAATATCCTCTGCTTGCCAAAATACGTATTTCTGGAGAGGCCTTTTCATTCCGGAAAAATTGCTAGCAAGCCACCTTAAGCACTATGTAGAGAGCACTCTTCTGCGGCATGGAGGCAAAACACTGAGATTTGATGAGGAGCTGCAGATAGCCAAAAGGAAGCAATATTATCTACTCTGCCGAGATGCCTTTGATGTTTAAAGGTTTACAAGCCTTAAATTCCTCCTTTCCTCTAATAAATGTAAGCTGAACCCAACTGCCACGATCTCTCTGGCTTACAGAGCTTCTCCACTGGTCTTTAAAAAAAAATGCATTAAGTAAAAATATAGAACACTGCAGAAGGAATTGTTTAGATACATCAACAAATTGGTAGAAACAAACCTTCTCAGCAGTTACAGTAGCCTACTTCTTCATGTCTTTTACAGTGCCAAGCTAAGCCTAGAACTGCCTCCCCTCCTTCCCCCTCAAAATAAACAAACAAACCACAAAACATTTTGGCCTCCACATGAAAGAAAAGCTAGCTGCATTGGACTCTGAACTATGCCTGAGTTGTCGTGCATAAGATGTACATTAGAAAGAAAAAGCATTTGCAGGCGTACTACAGATTTCACCTGTAGATTAAGCCATTATGCCATGCTGTCTGGAAGAGGGATTACCCAACACAGCAAAGCTGCTTTTTCTTCGTAAAGGTTCAGAACAAAGGTGTTTCACAGATGGAACTTCCAGTGAGGCGAGATAATCGTTTTTAATCACCAAAAATATATCTGTATTTATGTCTGCATTCTTCATGCTAAGTTAGTTTTTTTTTTTTGTTTACGGAATTCTTTTTTAAAAATCCCAAATGCTATTGCTACCAATACAACACCACACTTAATATAGGCATTTTGATCATTTGCTCTGCAAATTCAATACGTTTTAGGTGTAAGGGTATCTGCATCTGATCCCATTAGTTCATAAACACAGAAGCTTGACAGGGAATTTTACCCTCCTGAAACTGATACACTCACCATTAACCTAGGTTTTGCACCTCAGTCAATATTCATAAGCCTCCAAGAGAACCATGAAACAATTAACACAAAATAAATTTCTGGTGTCTTCCTATTGTAAGTACTGGACATCGCTCAACCACTCGCTAGAGAAAGAACCAGACGCCATGTTTAATACAGAGCAGGGTAAGCCAAACTTCTTTCACATTCAGTTAACACGCAAATCATTTGACCTTTCCAACAGGACTACTAAAGACCTGACAAGATCAGCTTTTTAGCCTATGGAACTTCACACAAGGCATTACATTTTACTTCAGAACTCCGTCACACACAGAGCTGACAGCAATTGCTAGAGCTCCATTCTAATACATTCAGCTATGAGATACTATTTTAGTCTTGCTTTTACTTTTGCTGAACTGTTTAAGCAGGTGTTTCTAGGGCAATAATCTAACTCTGAATAAGTTATAATAATATTCTATATTTTTAAAAAACAATATGGTTTATTCAACCAAGAAATTTCTTGCCTGCTTTAAAACAAAACCCAATCTCTTAAGGACCGTATAGCACCTTTTTATTTTGAGTGGAAGCTCAACACTTGATGCATCATGAAGTTTGGCAGGGAATAAAAGTATGCAGAACAGTCATCCAGGTGTCACAGAATCATTAATTTCACTCTTTTCTTGATTACAAAACACTGTCATTCTCCCTATGAAGTTAAAATAAAGGATCAACAGCAGAAATCTACATACTTCATGTCTACTGGCCATACTTTACACCAAAACTACTGAATGTATTCCACTGGTGCAGCACTTATTCAACTGTTTTGAGGGTATACATTATGGTCTTCAGTTTATAACATGCTATTCTCTGTACACGAGAGACTATATGGTGGGACTGCACTGGTGCCTGTAAGTGACAGAAGACAAAACGCCACTGCAGGGTGGACCCGATCCCATTAACTGACAACATCGAAAGGTGAGTGACTGATGGAGCACAGAAATGGAAAAAGAAGGTGGGAATATCCCTTGTGCAGTGTTAAGCAAGCCATTTAAATCAGACTTAAAAGAGGAGCGGCCAGCATGTGGAGGGAGGTGATTGTCCTGCCCTGCTCTGCCCTTGTGAGGCCTCACTTGGAGTGCTGCATCCAGGCCTGGGGCCCGCAGCACAAGAAGGATGTAGGCCTGTTAGAGCGAGTCCAGAGGAGGGCCACAAAGATGATCAAGGGTCTGGAGTACCTCTCCACCCCTTACAATAAGGGACCCTAAACAGATATTTTAGTTGTATTTTCCCTCTTTTTATCAGCCTGAAGGCCTATGTCATTCACAAACTTGGGTAACGCTAACCTCAGGAATGGTTTCTTTATCCCAGTACCTCTGTGTTTGTAACAGAGGCCTATACTTCCATTCCTCATATTAATTCAAACAAATTTCAGCCCCATTTTTCCCCTCCCTTCTGGACCACTGGCAGGAGGAATATTGACCTCCCTGTATTTCCACTGCTTCAGGCACAGGAGAGACAGTTTTCTCTCGCACTTTCCCTTACATTGATAACATATGAAATCTATTCTTAAAAAGTCAAAACAAACGCAAAAAGCCAACAATGTTATCTCCTGGCTCCATACCAAAAACCAAACAAACAAATCTTTCACCACCATGTCTCTTCTCACAATGCCTTCTGATAGCCATCGGCCAATGAATAATGAGAAAAACAGTTACACTAAAAATAGCAGCTCCAAGCGGTGGGGAAGTAGACAGAAATTGTCAGGCCTCCAGGGTCAGATATTCACAAGAAAACAAGTCTAATTTATTTATTTTCAGTTACTATTCAATAAGTGGTTCTACCTTTTGGGGCTCTGGAAAGCCTGCCTATTTTGCATCTGCTCTGACTTTCTAATCAGAGTTTAATTTTTTACCGCATCTGTCTTTGAGAAGCAGACACTGCAAACAAAATCTGTAGTTTTCCCATCATAAAATATTTAGTTACAGTATGAGGAATACAAGCTAAACTGTCACTTACAAGGGAAAAAATTTACCAGCATCCTTTAATATAAAAAGAAAATGTTGACATGTCAGATATCCCTTAGCCACAAACATGTATTGGAGTGTATGTGAAGAACCAACAACAGCCAGCTTCAATTTTCAGGGGAATGACATCAGCAAAGGAACTATTTTGAATAAATTTACTTCCTATTAGATCTGAGGAGGTTTTCTGGCAAATAAGACCATGAACAGATGACATGCAGACACTTTCCTTCTGCCTCTTCTCCCCCACAGCCTCTCTTCTGCTTTGACCCCCCTTTCAGGGACGCTCTGTCTTGTTTTAAACTGCATAGCAAGAGAAGGAAAACAAATGGTCTGGGAAAACACAGCCCTTTTTCCAATTTTCAAAACAAGCAGGTTAAATAGCAGCGGAAAAGGGGGCAACTGGTAAATTATGGCTGTAGAAAATGATCTCTCTTCCCACCTTTAAGTTAAATTGAGGAGCTCTCTGAAGGAAGATGCTGCTTGCAGGCAGCTCTGCAAACCCTTAAACACTACTCTGTGCACCTAGGACCTTCAGAAAAGTCACTCATTTTAAACCATTTGTGTAGCGGGGAGCTTTATTATTGTCCATATTCCACTTCGTTCCCAAAGAAAAACAAAACAAAACCACACAACTCTGCTCCTTTTGGGACTCAGTGCAGAGAGGATGAAAACTGGCCCTGGTAGCTCATTTGTCATTCTCAGTATTTTTTCAGTAAACCACATCTCATGAACAGAATTAAACAGAAAAGAATAACACTTCTTGCTTTATTGGTCGGCTAGTCCCATCCATTCTATAATTTCCTGTAAAACACAGAATTTTTGCCCTAGGAGCAGGACCAGTGGTAACTGCTGTGACCTCTGCAGGTCCCCCCCCAGCTGGTGCCAGGAAGCACTCCTGCTGAGAAACACAGCCCACACGTAGGTGAATCCAAAGCTCATTTCTAAGGACAGAAGAAACTGAACAGGATAATTCTCTGGAACTTCACTTAAAAAAAAAAAAAGTCAACTGAAGACTAAATACAACTTTTACACAGAGCATAAAAAGAAGAAAAAGCCCTGAAGTTAACCTTCATCTTTCTGGCAGCTCAAAGGGTGCCTGTATAAGTAGATATTTTCAGTTCCTACCAAGTTCTTGGTTTTAGCAGTTCCTACTCTAGTATCATACTTAAAAATTTTGCTAAACACTTCAGAATATTGACACTTTTCTTTAAAGTCCCAGTTCTTGAAATCACATTATTATTTCCATTTTCAAAAGGATCGTTATAATTCAGCTTTCATTGTTGCTAAGAAAAAACTTTAAACCATAAAAGAAAAAAAGAGAGACAAGACAGAGACCTGAAACAAGATAAAGTTTGTAACATCAATCTTCTTAATCTCATCTGGGAAATGTCAAACTCAATTTCTGAAACACTTCTAATCTGTCATATGGCAGTATTTTCTTTTGAAATATTTCCTCAGCTGCAATAAAATTACCCCAAAAGAAATTAAAAAAAAAAAAGTCTTACTACCCATTGCTTTATGCCCACTAATAAAAATGCCCTAGCAAAGTCCAAAAACTTCAGATAAAAGCATTGTCTGCCTGGGTATTTACCTTCTAGATAGCTATGATGACTTCTTACATTTAAAAAGAAGCCCTTTGTACTCCACTCCTACTCCGTGAGCTTCTCTACAATTCATAAAAATTATCTTTCATGATCTAATACCCTTTGTGAATTTTAAGAGAAGCAAACTGACCATTTTTTACCCGCATCTCTTACCCTACCTCCCAGCTTGACATGCTTTCCAGGGAGGGCACAACACTCTTACTCTGCAGCTCTCATTTCACTGGACGTGTATAAGAAAATGTGTATTTTAAAAGGCGTATTGTGTAAAGTAAGTCTACCAGAAAACCAGAGCAATGCAAGTTACGGTAATGGAAAACATCTGAAGTTGTATTTTGTGGAAACCATCACCACTCAGTAGCATCTCACACCAGTGCAGCAATGCCAGCAGCTGCCAGTTAGGGCTTAGTTAGTAGCTCGCTGTAGTTTCCAGGATGGAGCATAAAGTTACCGACACAATTATCACTGGCCAGGCCAGCAGTTGTTCTAGTGTTTCTCTCCTATTTCACATGCCTGCTTGAAAGACCATTTCCCAAGTCCCCCACTGTAATAATTTACTTTATACAGACACAAAACTTGATTTTACTAGGAATGACACATATGGCTTAATAAAAAAATCATGCAAATCAAAAGGAAGGAGGCCCAGCCAAACTCTAATCAATCAAAGCTCACATGCTGTGGGTCCATTCAAAACATCATTTTACTTTATTCTCATTAATGTTATTATCAAAGATGTAAATGTCTTTGAACAGGTCGCTTCCAAACATGAGAAAGACCAAAGACCAAATTTCTACATAAACAAAAAGTGTGCAAATGTCATATACGTGCTTGATCGATGCAGACAACTTGCTGGTACCTGGGCGGGAAGGATGGAAAAATGGGAGTGAAAAGAAGACATCAATGATCACCTTCATGAAGAGTTACACCATGCTCACGTGGGACGTATACTGAGCAGCTGACATGCTGCACGTTCGTTCCCTGCTTTATCCCAAGGTGGGCTGCTTTTCTACCCACTCCCTGGGTGTGCTGCTTGCTGACAAATTCATTATCATGAGTCTTTCATCAGCCATGACCTTGCAACAATGCACAGAAAAACATACTTGGAACACGAAAAAAATGAAAAACTGCATAATCAAGAAGCTATTTCTATGAGAGTTTCAGAAGCAGCAAAATGACCAGCGAAGAAGGAAGAAGATAAAGGGAGGGGAAGGCGATGAAAGTACGCTGAAGAAAGTTGCAGGTAGAAAAACAGAGCTGTCAGTCAGGTAAAACATTTCAAGACCACCATATTTCACCAAATTCTTATAAAATGAGAGAGGCAAATCAAGAAACATCTGAAGGAAGGTGGCTGAAGCTACCACCAAGACTGAACAAAAAAAGTAACTCAAGTACACACAATTGTCAGATACATTTGCTTTAGTTAGGAGGGCGTATACCACACAGACTACGTTACTGTAATTTCACTTCAGTATTTCCTTGTTTCTTGGTGGTAAATACTGCCATAAAACTGAGATAAACAACGTTTACAGACTTCACCACAAGACTTGAAATGTTTGTAGCATATCAAAATAGGGACTCAAGCATACGTTTAGAACAAATACCTAACTACTAATACCTCTCAGGTCATCTCAACATAATGACTAAACAGTCAATACCAAGCACAATTCAATTCATTCTGCAGAAGACAGAAATTTTGGCAATTGTAATCCTACATTCATGCTTACTGAGTTTATTCTTGTTATGTTAATTAACCATTTAGAACTAACCAACTGTCTCCAAAGTAAACATAAAATTAATGCAAAGTCTAAAAGAAATGAGTATGTCCAACTGGACATATCACAAGCATCACTAAGATTTATCCAAGACCACAGATCTGCATAGATATCAGCAACAGCAGATCCCTCATTACTGGTAATCATGACTAAAAAATAAAATAACCCCATTTCAAATATTTTGGTCTGGATCAACTTTTTTGGTCCAGCTGGTATTTAGCAGAACATCCTCCAACTTGGGAATAAACAAATTTTGCATGGAAAAAGTTGAGAAATAAGGAGGGTCTATGATGTAAGTCTCATGGCGGAGCTAACACCCAAGTGTTGGGACACTTCCTCCAGTCCCAGAAACCTACCAGAGACTGGTAACTGAAGCTTGAGATGGAGGTGCTGAATAATTAGCTGCCTTTTTAGTATTCTGTGTTGATTCAGAAGTGATCAATTAATTCATACAAAGGTAAGTTGCATGATGGTATGTGTCATTTCACGACTGCATATATTACACAGTGATGGACAGATATTAAGCTTTTTCTACCATAGAATTAATTATTTCCTACAATAACTACTTTACATCCACTAGAACGTTGTTAACTTCAGAGTACTCTTTAACAATAATTTGTTCTTATTTGCTCTAGGCTTCCATCTTTCAGTTTTGCATTACAACATGGGTCTTAAAGAAACAATTGTTCTCCTTGTTCCCTCAATTAATATAAAATGCCACAGGAACAACTGAGGATAGCAACTCAGTAATGTAAGCTTGCATACGTCAGCTGCAGTATTTTCTGCTTTCTTCACCAGGGGTTAACTAGCCACAGTTTGCAATCTCTCATTATGTGAGTACCACTACAGAACCTGGAAGCCCCCCAGTACAGCTGCATGTGGTGACTTGAGCCACTTCAACAGTTTATTGTTAATAAAAGATGGAGATCTACCACCTCAACCTGCCTTTCGTTCCTGGTGGAAGGGTAAAGAACAAATTGTTTTATTCTCATAGCAGCTTCCTCCCCACTGAGGACTCTTTTTGCAAGAGCCATACCCCTGCTCCACACCCTGACCACAATCCCACCCCAACCTCTCCCAGCACACCTTCCTGCCTTTGGATTTCTGACCCATGTAATGGCACTCAATAGGGCTCAACAAGTCCCTTCCCAAGGAGCCACCCAGCTGAAGTCCAGCCTTATAAGAGTATATGTAACCACAGATATTGCATGCATTGATTTCTTCCACTACCTATAAGGATATTCCCAACATTGCGTACATTATATACCATGAGATGTGTGCAGCTGTATTTGTAGCAATTCTGAGGCAATAAAGCCATGCTATTGCTTATGACGTTGCAATGAGTCTATAACATGTTGTGTTAAAGTGTTATTGCTACCCCTGCATTAATGTTAGCCTATTATACCGTAACACTAACTGACGCTAAAAATTTGAACTGGAGAACACAAAACAGACTGACTTTACCACACAGAGGCAACAACAAATACTCCCATTGAAATGACATTCCATGCACTGCCTAATAGCTTACTGAAAACTTTCTCCAGGAAACATATGAGATCTTAATTTGTTCAAATTATTAGTAATAAGAGATGAGCTTTTCAGATAAACAGCATTAGAAAACAGTACAGTTTACAAAGCACAGAAAATGCACTTTATTTGAACTTAATTTCAAGGAGCTGAAACTAAACTAAAGCAGGAAATTAGCCCTCAGCAAAGCAGCCAGAATCGTCCTCAGCATCCAGAGCACAAACTGAAGGGGAGGGGAAGAGGTCCTCCTTGCCAAAGAACATAATTCTGCTGTCTCATTACTGTTTTGCTAAAATAATTTAATTAGCAGTCTTCAGATGCAGGAAGGCATTTATGCTTCATCAGGAAAAGAAAGGGTGTGGGGGGGTGAATGGTACAGGCTGTTCCAGCATACCAGGAACACAGCACTGAATTCTTCCAGCTATCGGGCCAAAGCCGGATTGGCTTACCAGAACTAAGTACTTTTTTGATCCAAAGGTTTAAAAACTAAAAAGGCACCAGGCAGTCCAATATCTGCACAATCTTAACTCCAAATAAAAAGAGATGGCTCAGCCGTGGAGCAGAGCTGAGGTACACCATGTGAATGAAATATTGTGCTTCCCTTCCCCATGTACTGTCAGAGCCCTAAAGCCACCCTGGTCCCCACCTTTCCTTATGCTCTGCTCATGCGGGCATGGACGCTTGTCAGTAGGGAATTCCATAACTTGGGCTTTTATACATAGCTATTTAGGCTGATTCCTTCACACTGCTCCCTACAGTCAGCACACAGCACATTCAATTAATGTGATAAAATACTCATCTAGGCTAATTAATAAATATTTTCTCAGAGTCAAACCGTATTTTAATTTCACCAGCATAATCCACAGGTAACTAAGATTAGCCATGTCTAAATGAACTGGCAGGCTTTGAATCGCTAGTTGAGATTAGCTAAAAATATTGCCATGATGCATAAACCCAAATAGAAACCTGGTCCCTCTCCCAGGGCAGTATCAATTCTGCAGTCCCAACAGGTGTAAAAAATAATTCATCTTTGTCACTAAACTGCACGAATATGCAGGAGGGGGAGGCGAGCTGCTGACAGAGAAGTTGTCACTTATACATAAACACTTCCACAGCACAAATCACAATTTAAAGGTGCTAGGGTCAAGAGCCACGAGGAGCCAGTTTTGTTCACCCACAAATTTCCAATGCTCCTATCAATTTTATGATGCAAATTCTGTTCCTATATAACGCACATAAAGTGTTTCAGTTGTCTGAGGAAGGTTTTGAAACTCAGCCCACGTAGAAAGAAAATTCTTCACTGAAAACAGTTTTAAAAGTAGGAAACCAGTTAGACAGCACCTGGGTACAAAGATCACATTTGTTTTGACTTAGTTCCTTAAATCCTTTGAATAGCAGTTAAGAGCACGTACTCTATAAACGTTCCTGTGAATATCAGTTAAGAGCACATACTCTATAAAAAAAAATCATGAGAAAGTGGGATGTTCACCCAGGCGCACGCTGATGAGCCGCTATTCATAAGTCCTGTCACTTAAGTGCCTTTTTATTGCAAATAGTGGGATTTGCGAGAACAGACACCAGAAGATTCTCTAACTGTTAAGGGCTGAATAAACAATGGAAGCATGAGCATTTTTTCTCTGCTGCCTCCCATGTGAACTGCACAGGCTCAGCCCCATGCAGAAAACAGCCCGTTTCCTGCCAGCCTCCCATTGCTGTTCTCTAAGGGTGCGCAGGGAAGGGAATTCAATGGTGCTTTCTGTTTGTTTCATTGCACAAATTAGAACGCGGATAAAACAACCATCTCTGATGAAAACGTAGTTTCCTTGGAGCCTTCAAACTATGCAGAAGTTGTATTTTACCAGCTTTGTTCCCCCCCGGCAAACAGCCCTCTGTGCCATGGGGCAAGCTGAGCCCAGCACCCGTAATTCATGGCTCTGCAGTCCGAATGCTGCAGGCAGACCACAGCACAACAGACACGTGCATGCAAGCAGAGAGGTAAATGCACTCACCCGAGAGATGGACAGGGGCATGTTGAAATCCTTGCCACCTTGGAGCCTGAAACCCCAAGGAGCCGGGCCGACAAGAGACACGGTGTAGTTGCTCATGATGTTCAGTGTTCAAGGATCCAAGCCAAAGAATCGATGCCTGTGGAAGAGGATTATGCTTTTAATTTAAAGAAGATAAAAATAAAAGGCACTGTCTACCATTTTAACATCCTTATTTCCATACAATGAGAAGAGCCAAAAATCCACACCAGGTCTGTTGTTACTTATGCTTTTATTCCTCACACTCTGTTGTCCTCAATAGCTTAGGAAGAAATATATGGAGCTGTTAACATGGGCTTAAGACTTCAGATCTCTGCTGCTGAAGTATTTGGATCTCAAGAGAGGCACATAGACATTTGTCAAGTACTTCTTACTAACAGAATATTGGGGGGGGGGGGGGGGGGGGGGGGGGGGGGGCAAACCTCAATATTGGGAGGAGCATGAATTGATAATATCCCTTAAATCCAAGTACAGAAGAAAATCCCAGCACCAACACATTCATTTCTAACAAAATAAGTACCACATGCTGAAATGTCATCAGCTCAGAACTTGCTTCTAAACACATTATGGTCTGACAGCTTTAAAATGATGTCAAAATGTCACAACTTTGAGGTTAATCAGAAGAAAAAAAAAAAACCCTGACTTTGTTTTTATAGCGTAACTTTATATTGGTATAACAATGCTACAGATGAAACACATATTAACAAGTCTCAGATTTAGCAAAGTTAACATACTCACAGCTGCATCTTAATGTTGGGGAAGAAAAAAATAAAAGAAAAACAAAGCAAAGCCCAAGTACCTTCCTCCCCTCCGCACAAATGTGGGCAACAAATTACCTTTAAAAGGCAACCTCTGCACTTAATTGCCGCTCAGAGTCAGAGATAAGGGCTTCAGTTTCACCTCAGATAAGTAACATTACAATGACATCTTAGGTAGTGGATCCCGTCTATTTTTGTATGGTTGAAGCGAGGCAAAGTACACACCAGCGTGCGCGGGTGTAAGCCTACACCGTGGCACAGCCGGATTCCAGACTTGTGCATTGACATTTAAGGTGGCACTCCAATCAAACTGGAGAAAGCAGGCTGCAAAGCCACCAAGCCGTGTGTGACCTCTTCATACACAGGTGGGAGATTTTATTTTTTTTATTTTTGAGGCAAGAGATTTTGAAAAGGCAGCCCGGCCTCGTGGGCTGCCCAAGGTGCCACCGCAGCCATGTAGATGCATGGAAGGACATTTAAAGTCACTCCCCAAGAGGCGTCGGTAGCACATGCTTCTGGGTTCACCTCACAGAACCACAGAGACCTGCTGCTCTAAATCATTATTTCTAAATCTGACAGCAGAGCTTGCAGCCACGCTCATGCTGACAGCCGTTCAAATAAGCCAAGCACAGCTGCTGGCCTGAGGTGGGACAAGGAGATAGCTCTGAGGAAGCAGAAGCTGAGCTACCTGGGCAGCTCTGGCCCCATGCGCTGTCTCAGCCCACCCCGAAACGCCTCAGCAGGCACTGGCGTACGGAGAGGGGAGCACACACCCTGACCCTTCCTGCAGCTGGAGAGGAGGAAGGAAAGAGAAAGCCTCCGCCGAGTGTGAGCTGGGTCTCTCCCTCAGCACTGAAGCAAGAACTACAACTCCTCTAACTCCTCCTGAAAAGTGGATTTTAGTTAGTCACAGACTTCTTTCCGTAGGAAAGTAGGAATGCCTTTCGTTCCCTCTGAATGAGGTCCACCCCAGTGACAGGTCACCACGAACCACAGCCACATCTAGCGAGCAGCACACATGCCACAGGCAGAAGGCTTTACCTATCCGCCCAAACTCGGGGAAAAAAACTGCACAAGCCTTCCAAGTATAACAGCTAGTTACAGTAACAGCGTTAGCAAAAGACTAAGTTACATTAGGAAAGGATACAGGTTTTTTTCCTCTCTGTTCAAAGCGAATAGAGTTGGGAAGGAAGAGACTGCCGGCTGAAATGCCGGGCACGGCTCTCAGCATCCCTCACCTTTACTTTCTCACCCCCTCGATGCTGCCGTGCCCCCACCTCCAGCCTTACGAACTGAGCAGGAAGGAGCGGCAGAGGGGGGAGACCCCCCAAATTTAATGCCACGCACTTCTCACAGCGCACCAGGGCAGCACCTACGAGAAAGGGCTGCAACCCACCAACCCCGCCTTGCACAACCGACCAGCCAAGGGCGAAATTGTGCAACTTGCGCTTGTTTTATCAAACTCCCGCTGGCTCGGGCCCTGGCAGCGGGGGAACTTCAAAACGCGGAGCCGCGGGGGCAGCCGGCACGGACCCCAAGCCCCCAGCCCTGCTGCCTGAGCCCCGTCTGCCTCTCCGAGGCGGTCCCCGGCAGCTCCTGAGCCCTGTGCCGAGCCGTGCCAAGCCGAGCCGAGCCAGGCAGCCCGCCCCTGGGGCAGGCGACCCAGCAGCACCCCGCATCCGCATAGACACGGGGCGCCCCCCCAGCCCCGCTCGGGACCACGGTAACGTTACAGCCCAAGGTGAAATCAAGCTACAAGAAGTCCCGAAGAGTTTCAAACCCACGGCCCAACCTGCCGGCTCTCCGCTCCTCCTCCTCTTCCTCGCCCCTTCGCCTCTCGCTCACCACCCGGTGCAGGGCGCGGAGCGGCGAGGACACCCGCGGCGTCTGCCGGGCGGCGGCTCCGTCCCCCCGCTCTTGTTTGCACTTCCGTCTGCTGCTGCTCCTCCCCCGGCACGGCTCGGCACGGCTCGGCTCGGTTTGGCTCAGCGCGGCTTGGCTCGGCTGGGCTCAGCACGGCAGGGACGGGGGCAGGGGCGGGGCGCGCCCGGAGCGGGGCGCGGAGCTGGAAATCCTCAAATGCACCGCTCCCGGGCGGCCCTGGAGTTCATTATTATTGTTAATTATAAATAATAACTATTTTTGAATAGGGAAATGCGCTTTTTCTTTTTTTTTTCCTTATTTTTTTTTCGTTTTGCTTTGCGCACAACTAAAGGCACACCTGTGAAATGCAAGGGCCAACGAAGGGGTGTTGGGTCTCTGCACATTGCCGCCCCCAAAAGTGCCCCCCCCCCCCCCAGCACACAACAGGCACAGTACATGTAGGCTGCCACAGCTGTCTTACAGGGAAATTTCTACAAAAAGGGCAAAACTTTGCTTTATTTACAACAGAGTAACATAACAGGGATATAAACAGGGATATAAGCACCTCCCAAAGTACATCAAAGCTGAGAACAGCAGTGAGGCAGGAGAAGTGCTTAACCAAAAGACAATGCTGGCACGAGAACACATGGGTATAAAGTGACCACAAATAAATTCAATTTAGGAATCAGGAAAGGGAGGTTTCTGGAGGAGTGGGTGCAAGGAATCAAACTGGTTTTAAGGTGAAGCTTGATCAGATTATGAAAAGAGTTATACCATGGGCTTGCCTGCCAGCAGGATAGTTATTTATCACAAAGACTTTCAGACTGACAACCCACAGCCTCGTTTGGTCAGAGGCAGGCCAGGCAGCATGCTGTAGTGCTTTGCTGACCTGCTGGCTGATGCCTTGCAGTGGGGAGAAGCAGGGTGAAGATGCAGCAGCGATACCACTGCAGGTTCAGCTGTGTCTCACACCTGGGGGAGGCTCGAGGTTCCCTCCCTTCTCTATTTCACATTCATTAAAAGTGATTACAAATGAAAGTGGTTGGGAAAGAGACAGGCGTCTCATTAGCAGTAGCACCACAACTGGGATAATTTCAATCTGCTCTTCAAGCATAGATTTGCTGTGGAGAAAGAGTGCAGAAGAAAGTTTTAAATCTGAGTTTATCACAGCCAATGCAACACAATTCTTTACCATGATCCTGCCCAGCCTATCTGTCCTTGTTTAAGAATAGGGTGGCACTGTCCCTCATCTTCCCAGTCCTAGTTTTGTGAGCTTTAATAGGGGGGTTTTAATGTTGTCCCAGGGAGCTGTGCACCTCCTCAGCTGTCCTGACTAAGCTGAGTGCCCCTCACACCACATCTCAACAATAAAAGCATCCAAGACCCAGACTAATATACCAGAACCACTCTTCTGGAAATCTGTCTTCCTTACCCTGCTCTGTTCACATTAAGAAGTGTCTTTAATCAAGCAAAACTGAAAATCCCCATTACACACACACACGGACTCTCTCACATGATTTTAATTCACAGAGGTAAAAATTCCCCATCCCAGGGATTTTTCATTGTGTCACAAGGGCCTTAGGTCACCCTCACGCTGTTTCATTTATTAGAGGAGAAAGAGCTCCAGGCCCCCGCTCCCCAGTGTGACCCACGTGGTGCCTCCAAGGTCAGCGTGTCCCTGTGCCAGCCAGTTGAACAGCAAGCTGCTCACAGCTCACCAGAGCACATAGCCCAGAGTTTCGCACTTATCCTGGGCTACTAGCTAGCCACATCAATGAAAAACATCCTTTTCCACCTCATTTCTCCTAAAGCCTGTGGCTTTTATTTGTAGATGAATCGCTTGCCTGAGCTAGGTGGGGACGGGCCATCTCAGGACTAATTCAGCAGGACTGAAGGGGAACTCTCAGGGAGGCTTTGGCTGGTGGGCATCCCTAGTACCACCGTGCCCACCTTGTGTTGTGCCCATACATCACATCCTGGCCAGCATTGCTCCCAGCTGATGGTCTTCAGGGCCATCACCACTTCTCCGCAGCCTGATCCCCTTGTGACAAATGAGCCTGTTTTCCCTCACACTCTCCAGAGGCCGTTTGAGATCCTGTCATTCTTGGTCTGTTTTCAAATATTCTCCTCTTTGAGAAAGCTTTTCATTAGGGCTGAATGGTGAAAAGAGAGACAGCGAGTGGAGGACAAACCTCGGCAGCAGCCAGAACCATGGCCTGCCTGTTCTTCCTACTGCTGCCGTGTTTCAGACAGAGCTTGCATTTTTTCCCCCCTGAATGAGGAAGGAAGAAGTCTGGAAATTAATTAAATGCAGTAGTCAGCTAGCCACGCAGATGCAGCCTATCTCAAAATTACTCAGGCACTTAAGTCTTGTTTAAATGCTAATGAAATGCCTTAGGTGCTGGGTAATGGGTACTGCAGAACCTGCTGGAGAACATCACCTGCGGTCCTGAAGTACACAAAAGAACTCATAAATGCAAAAAGAGACCATAAATTATGAACAGATTAACAATTCACAGTGAAATAATTCTCAATTAAACAGCAGTTAATCTAACACTTGCTTTCTGTGTGCTGAGACAGAGAACTGCAGGCTGTGCTTGTGCTGCGCTACTACTTTCACTTTTGCTTTTCTTCCAGATGTAATGTTACTGCAAGTTGTAGTCAGTGTGCAGCTGGATCCAGCGTGAAGTAACCCTCTCCTTAGGGTTAATTCACTCTAAATGTGAATTAAGAATGCGAATATCATTCCTGGCCTAAGAGCTTATTCCAAGATAACTCTCTGCCCAGCAATGAAATACATTAGGCATGTTCTAAGTGTTTCTGAGAAGCTGAGGCTGCAGTCAGCTTTTTGACAGGGCAAGCTTTTATGCTTCAGTCGTGGTGAATCCTAAACCGCCTCAAACTGGTATCACAGAAACACTTTTATTTTTCTGTCTTTTTTTCTTTTTCCTGTCCCTGGTTTGCAGAGATACCCAGCACTGAATTACATCCTCTCCCATGCATCCTGTCGATCACCCTAACTCCCTGAAGACTTGTTTCCTTGTGCAGGAGCAGGCACTGAGCAGCTGAGCCCACACAATTCACTTTGTGTCAGCTTTGTTAGTCAAAAACAAAACAAGACAAAAACCAAACACAGTCAAGTTTACCTTATCTCTCCTCTCACTTCTCACCTTTTTTTATTTGTTCCTCCCTTGGTTTTCCTCTGGGTGTGCCATCCACCCTGACTTGTTCTCAGCCCGTTTTTCCACTGGCTGCATATTCTCACCTTACTGCTTCAATTTCTATAGCAGTTTCACTCATAATGGTGCTGCTCAGTCCAATTTTAAGCCCGTGGCTTTCATCAGATTGAAATGTTAACAACATTACTCTTCCCAATTCAAACAGACAGCCATTCAAGCTCGTACTGCTATAAGCGGATTTATGGTCTTTTTTGCATCCTGATTTCTTCTTTATTCTAGCTTATCAACCCTTCTTTATTTTTTTCTTTAATAGTGCTTTTCTTTTTAAAGAAAAAGTGATAGCTGCTAATAAAATAGCCCTTATTCACTGCGTCCCCCTGAAATTTGGTAAATCATGCAAACAAAGGAAATAAGTATGTCATTACCTGACTCCTTTGCAGTGACTGAGCAGGCACATCCAGAGCTCGGTCATTCATCCAAAAACTGGAAGCTACTCCAACCTATTTTATTTCTCCATCCCAGGGATAGGAATGGCCACCTACATGCAGGCAACAGCCTGTGCTACAAGTTAAAAATTTCTTCCCTTCTAGCCCAGATCAATGCCACTCCAACCCACTGTTTTGTTTTGTTTTGTTTTGTTTTGGGTAACACGAAGGGCCCTTTGAGGAAGTCCAGATTACATCCTTATCATGTTAAACCTGTGTTGTTTTAGGGGCTGAAACCTACTTCATCCTCAGCCCTGTGTGGTGGTTTTACTTAGCCGAGCTCCACCACAACCGCTCTCTCAATCCCCCTCCTCAAAGGGGGAGAAAAATATGACACAAAGGGCTCGAGGGTTGAGATGAGGACGGGAGATCTCTCAACAATTATTGTGACAGGCAAAACAGACACAGAGTAGGGAGATAGTAAGATTTATTGCCTATTACTAACAAGCTAGAAAAGTGAGAAACAAAGGAAAGAAACCAAAAATGCCTTCCCCCCACCCACCCTCTTGCACCTCCTCCCCCTGAATGGCCCAGGGGAACAGGGTATGGAGCTGTGGTCAATCCATGATGCTTCATCTCCAAGGCTCCTTCACACTCGCTCTTTGCCCCTGCTCCACATGGGGTCCCTCCCACGGGATGCCGTCCTTCCTGAACTGGTCCTGTGCGGACTTCCCACAGGCAGCAGCTCTTCGAGAAATGCTCCAGATACGGGTCTATACCATGGGGTCCATCCATCAGGAACAAACTGCTCCAGCACGGGTCCCCTATGGGCAGCAGCTCCCCCCAGACCCCCTGCTTCTGTGTGGGCTCCTCTCCACGGGCTGCAGCTCCAGCCTGGGGCCTGCCCCGACAGGGGTCCTCCACACGCCACAGCCTCCATCAGTGCAGGTCCACCTGCTCCACCGGGGGCTCCTCCACGGGCTGCAGCGTGGAGATCTGCTCCGTGTGGGACCCATGGGCTGCAGGGGGACAGCCTGCTCCACCAGGGGCCTCTCCACAGGCTGCAGAGGAACTGCTGCTGCGTGCCTGGAGCACCTCCTGCTGCACTCACCTTGGGGGCTGCAGGGCTGCTTCTCACTCCTCTCTCTCTCTCCCAGATACTGTGTAGCAGCATTTTTTTTTTCCCCTTTCTTAAATCTGCTCTCACAGAGGTGCAAACATCATCGCTTATTGACTCGGCTCTGGTCAGCAGCAGGGCCCTTATCTAACATGGGGCAGCTCCTGGATTCTTCTCACAGAAGCCACCCCTATGGCTGCCTGCTACCAAAACCTTGCCACATAAACCCACTGCATTCCACCCCTCACCTCTGAAAAGCATATTTAAGAATAATCACAATATACTCTTACTTTACTATCATCACACTCTTCACAAACTTCTCTTACATCAAAAAGAAAAAGAATTCCCCACACCAAAATAAGCATAACATTATCACAAAACCAATGAGGCGGACAATTTACGCACACACCACCCCTGGTCCCTGTGAAGCATTTGCCACCATTTACATCTGGTGTCCACAGGCAATAAATATTTATATGTGTAAGGAATCAACTCTCAGAGGAAGAATTGAAACCAGTTCTTCCAAATTCCTGTGCAGATCTCGACTACCGGATTACCCTACCCCAGACTGTTATATCCCTTGCTGTTCCTTAAACCACACCAATGCATGGAAAAAAACCCTCAGACTTCATGTTTCCCATTCTTGACACAGCATAGCATGTTACAGGAGCAGCTACTTCAATCATCTACCCTCTTCAGTCTTTTAAATTTCCTTTTCCTTAATGGCAGGGAAGGGTTTCTACAGGAATCCGTGGCTTGGTGTGGTTTAATTGCAGTCCATCAGCTGCGCGGGAAGGGCTTGCTGAGTGATGTCTCACAGCTAGGCTTGACATCCGCCGCAATCACTAATTATGTAGGGCTTGGCAGGTAAACATCCAACCCTTCAGAGCGATCCGTGCAGTTATTTATATTAATTAATGCCATGGGAGAAGAGGTGCAGCTCAGGCTTTAATCTTTTATGTAAGGTATTGCAAGGGAGGGGATGGGTGCAAGCTGGAGCATGACAAGTGCTTTGCCTGGCAGCTGGGGAGCAGCCTGGCACACCTCAGCCCTGGCATCGTTTCTCCTTTCTTCCCACCAGCACCACTATTTCAGTCACCAACAGCAACAGGCAGCCTTTTCCCAAGATCCATATGCAGTTTGGCCAGAGGTGGTCTGAAAATGCCCTTTGGGGCTGTCATTGTAAGTCAGTCAAACCACTGCAGCTGATTCTGTATGGTGTTTTTTGTTTGTTTGTTTTTTATACAGAAACAAATATCAAGGTAGTCCAAACTGGTGAAATTTGAGTGTATCAACAGGTCCAACAATGCATTTACAAATGTATAGAAATTAACTAACTAACTAAACATAGCTTGCCTACTGCACTGACTGATCTAACCATTATAAACATTTAGGTAAACCCATTAAAAAAAAAAAAAAAGGATTTAGAGAAGCCTCTCTAGGCCTTTGCTACCACCTCTAAACTTATATTTCTCTGAGGAAAAATAAATAAATAAATAAATAAAATAAACTAACCGTGAGAGCAGTGAGACCTGAAAACATGTCAAGGAACTCTTATTTTAGCCACTGGCCACAAAAAATATTAAAGCAAGTAATAGCTATTCCCACGGTAAATAAAAGACATCTAATCTTTACTGATGAAGGAAAATGGAGAGAAAAAGAAACAGAGACATTCATATTTATATATCTGAAGAATTTGTACCAAATTTACACTCACCAGCACCATATTTGTGTGAATTATGTTAAAGTGATTTATATCCCTCTTGCTGCTTGTGAAAACTCCTGTTCCTTGTCGGTTTTGCAAGGTTAGCTGCCGCGTAGAACTGGGCGTCACAGACAGAAAAATGAAACCTGGACTGTGCCAATATTTTTGGCTGAAACACTGGACATAAATGAAGAATAACAGAAGGGACCAAAGGGACAACCAAAGGGACATCCTGCATCTCTAGCTGCCCGTCGAGACTGTCACCTCCCTACACGTTCCTCGTGTGGATGCAGGAATCAGATGAACACAAAGCATCACTGAGCCCCTGCCTCTCCCTCCCAAGGTGCTATAGCATTTTCTTCCCTACCAAAATTACATCTTTAAAGTGTTAGTGCTTTTTTTTTTTTTTGGTCCCAGCTGTTCCTATTGGAAGGCTGTCCTTGCCTCTGTTTGTTTTAATGGTCAGGAACCTGCATCTGATTTCCAGCCTAAGTTTAGTCACAGACAAATTTAAATAGTTCTTCTCCCTCTCCATGGTTCCACTCCTGCGTATTTTTAGATGGAAATCGTATCCCCTGTCAACCTTAATTTTCCTAGGCTAAGCGAGTTGAGCTTGCCTCGCCTCTGTTTGTAAGGAAAGATCGTGGCTCTCCTGGTGATCTCAGTAGCCTTTCACCTGTTCAGATTTGTATTTTCCCTGAACATGAGACATCAGAATCATATATAGCATCCTGGGAACACCTTGCCAATGTCGTCTTCTGTAACAGAATATCTCCACTGGAAACATTTTGTTCAACGTATTCCAGGAGATTTCCTTGTCTGAAGAAAATTATACCAGTGCTTCAGAGGTACCGTGCGGTTGCCTGCTACATTTTATGCCCACTTTTCTTCTATTCTCAGCTTCTGCTTTTTCAGACTAACAGCAATTATTGATGATAATCTCCATATGTGTTCTTTAGCCATCTATGCTTCTGAAATTAATTTACTTTGGTTTATTTTCTTCCCATAATATTTTTCAGGTTTTCCACCCTCCTGATAGTGCCTCCCAACTTTTCAAAATCCACTAGTCTCACCAGCAAACTTGTAGTCTTTATGCCTAGTTCACTAATGAAAACGTTAAGCAAGAATGATTTCCAGACCTTTTAATTTATCTATACATATATCTGTATAAGTTTACATATATGAATGCATATAAACTCCATCAACTGCTTTCTGCCTGGTCCTTTATTTCGCAGTATTGCCTGCTGTGGTCTTCCTGCATACCTTACGTAAAAATGATGGTCTTCAGCATCAGAATTGGGGGAGGACATCAGATGCCACACTAGAGCTGGGAGAGGACACATTTCTTTTGTTTATGCCAGCTGTTGGTAAGAAAGTTGTGAGGTTGGTCTGATGAAAGCTGCCTTTGCCAAGCCCAATAAGCTGTGCTTCAGAAAAAAAGAAAAAAAAAAAAGCAGAGAGGTGCTGTTAGCATGGTCTGTAGTGAAGTTCAGAGCAGAGCCATCAGGAGTCAAAACCCACCCAGAGGTCTGCATGAAGAAGGAAACAGTGCTAGTACTAAAAAATGAAGATATTTCACAATGTCTTCCTGGATACCAAATGTTATGCTGCCAACGTTGGCAAAGCAGCAGAAGTAAAGAACGGTGTCAACAGTGGCTTGTCATAAAACAGGATAGGAAACCAAAAAGAAGATGGGGAAAAAACAGTATGGTAGACTTTTTTTTTTTTTTTTTTTTAAGTTTTGTTAGAGGAAGGCTTACATAGATTAAGGAATGAGGAAAAGAAAGAAAGCTGTTCAGAGGCAAGTCTCCCTCTGTGTTTCCATCAGTGAGGTGGTGGCACAATTATGGATAACTCCAAATTGTGGAGACCTAGGTGACTCTCTAAGAGCACATTTACTGTGTTTTTCCCCAGCTATGGAAAAACGTTTTCTGTAGAGGAAGGGCAATTCAAACACCTGCAAGTGAAGCCGGACCTACTGCAGCTGCCTTGTGCAACCCACAGCATCTGTGTGGCTACAGGTGGGACTTGCAGCCTGCACCATCAATCCAGGGATAACCAGGAGCTGACAGCACTTTGGAGGAGCACGAGGTGTCTGTGGTACATTAGCCAGGCACCGGCCTGTGCTTGCCTTCTCTTCCTATGAGAACAACTCTCCGAAGCACAGGGATACAACCCCCTCACCCTCTAAGCTCGTGTTTTAGAGGAAACTTGACAGTGACAGAAGGGTGGCATCAATCATCTGTGGCACGGCATACATGTCGAATGCGTGACCCCACTTGCACAGGGGTAGCTGCAGTGTCTCTGAGACGTGATATCAACGTATATTAGGGACTAAGTAAAGCAACAAAGTGGGAGGAAGGAAAAAATAAAGTGAAAACGGGAGGGGGATAAGTGAAAGGTTTTAGCCACCACCTATTGCCTCTGAACTCGTATTATGCCTAAGAAGATGAAACCAGAAAGCGGGCAGGAAATTTTGATGCTGACAGTGAGGTTTCACCAAATCATGGTGTCGGGTGTAAATGCCAGCCTCCCAAGCACCAGGACTGGGACAACAGCCCTGTCCTTACCCAGCTGCCCAGGGCCACCGTTGGTCGGTGACCCAGACCTTTCACCATCCAGTGGAAACCTTCCCCAGCTCCAGCTCCGGAGTTTAAAATTGGCACTGGGCTTTGTCTCGCATTTCGCATCTTCCCCAGCACTGTAGCTCGATACCCCTTGTTAGCCCGCCTGGGATGGTTGCTCTGCATCTCTCTGGAGAACATTTGTCAGCCAGGACCGCTCAAGCACCGGCTTATTTTGTGAAGGAGGAATGTTGGCAGCGCGTTTCTCTTTGCTCGACCTCTGGAAGTAGGTGGCCGATTCAAGGACAATGGCCACAGCCGCCTTACCTGTTTCCAGCATGAAATCAGTCGGCAGAGAGCAGGAGTGAAGTCAGTCTTTCTGTTTTGATAAGAGGGTGGCCAAAGATCTCTGGAATGAGAGGCACTCCAGCAGCCACCCAGGCGGCTATTTATACACCCGGGGGCAGGGCTGGGGAACAAAGTGGTTCTTCTGCTCCCCTCCGATTTACGTGCTTGAAACTGGAAGGGAAAGGGACAGCTTTTATCATCCAGACGCATTCATGGGTGACAGTTTTGTGGGTTTTTTTCTTTTCCTTTTTAGTTAAAAGGAAAACCTTACCAGTATATTTATGTTTCATATATAAAAGTATTATATGTTACACACATACATTTACCATATATATATTGTGCATTTCATATATCTCATGTTATATACATTTCATATATAAATACATCATATATATGTTCAAACATTATTTTGTCTTTCAGAAACCAGAATCACCTTGACAATTTTTTTTTTTCCCCAAATGCACAACGAGTCCTCTATTCCATTTGTAACGGTGATGTACCTACCAAAACCAGTCTGTGCCCTGCACAGCCAGCTGAACAGCAGGCTGCTTCAGTCAGGAGACGGTTGCCTGAACGACACAGAGGGACATGGATAGCAAAGCAGGACAGCTGAGAGACATGCACTGGTTCTGGTTTTACATGATAAAATTCAAATTAACAGTGTTTTGTAGAGTTTAATTCACATGCAGGATTATATTCGAAGCTGGATTGTGCACATATTTAACCGTCCCTCATTGGAAGCAGATCCCAATCAGCCCAAAGCTGCGGATTTGTCAGACTGACCCAACACATAACCTCTGCTCAGCCGTCCCAGTCTTCTCTGCCCTTGAGGAAGGGAGCGGTAGCACTTAACTTTGTTCTGGAGTGACCTCTTCCTGTTGACAGAGATAAGCCCTAAGAGTCGCATCCCATTCTCCTGTGCTAAACACGACATAAAAGGGACTTCGGGAGAAGAAGAAGGGCACAGAACCCTAGGGAACACTAAATGAAAGCTTATTTTAGCCATTCTGCGTCCTTGCAATAGTCTGTAAGGCTGTTTCAGTTTCTGAGAAGTCAGAAGTCTTGGTAATAAAGACCCTTGGGAAACTGATCCATCAGTTTTACAAGTTTACAGAGCTGCTGGAAAAAGGCCAAGGAGCTGGTCCGTGGAAATGAATGGAATATTTCTGTATTACCTCATATAGCTTGCAACACTGCAGTAGCTGAGTAGCTCCCAAACATGACCGCATTCATTGTTGCAGTATCTGAAAAATCCAGGGAAGCGCAAACGTAAGTGGTTATAAAAATAGTTTTGCTTCTCTTTTGTGGGCAGCGTTTCCACCTCTCCTAGCAGAACAGGGAAAAACCTTCTTGGAAAGCTTCCCCCTGTGGGGCACAACACCGACCCCAAAGTGGTGCCTGGCCTTCTCCAAGGCAGGCTACTCCCCTGGTCCTCCCACCCAGAGCCCAGCTCTGGCAGGGCACCAGCGATACCCTGACCTCAGTTCCTGGTTCTCAGTAGGATGACAGGTGAATTAATAATGGTTTGCTGGGGAAACAGAGGCACAGGCAAGAATCATCAGGTTGGCCTCTGTGGGCTGGTTTCCCTCATCCCACAGGCTGTGGACACAGGACCAAACATGCTGCAAAGGATGCTCTAGGAGCTTCTCATCGTTCCAAAATTTCATATTTTCATCATGACCTATAATGCAGGCTTTCTCATAGATTATTACCATGATGTTATATTCAACATTAGCAGTCACTGCGTATATATCTACATTTTCAAACGAAAGCATGGCTTCAGCCCAGAGACCTTTTGCAAAACAATTTGCTGCTCCTTCCCCCCTCCACCTCCTCTCTTCCTTCCCTCTCCACCCATGAAATTTAAATTGAGATTCAGTTCTCTCTGTTTAGCTGACAGGAAGAGCAGAGAAAGAAAATTGATGATAGATTTAAGAAAATAGTATATTATGCATACAGTACATTACATACCATGAAGTATTTTAAAATGTTATAAGCAAAGTATGTACTAGGAGAAGTCTAATCAAATTTATTTCAAAATAGCTTATTCCAGTGGAAAATATATATTTAAAAAAAAAAAGATGAGAGAATCTGATTGTAAGGAATGAAAACAGAGCACATTTTCCACGCCTCACCAAAACTTCTGCAAAATGCCTCTAAGAAGCTCTAAGAGGGCAACCAGCACGAGGAATGACTTTTTCTTTCTTGCACAAATCAGGACCTGACGGCAGAGAACAATGTGCTCTATTCTGCAGCCCTAACTAACCCTGCAGCCTTGGGATCTGGGCTTGAAAGGGCTCACAAAGCAAACAAACCAATCTCCAGCCAGCCACATCCTTATCTGTTTAGTAAGAGAGGAAGAGGTAAAGGATGAGCGATGTCAGGAAATTCGCATTTCATTCCAGTGACGAGTTCAGACTGCCCTCTCATTCCTGTCATGGTAGACGCAAGCGCCCAGGAGGACCACAAAGACCAGGGAGAGCTCACAGCTCCATGTATGGAGGAGAGACGCTCTTTTTGGCAAATAAACGTTTCCACTGCTCTTCAGTCATCAGGATCACCAGACAGAGGGTGTGGGGCTTTGTTTTTTGTGTCTGTCTGGCCAGGCTTTTGCATAACTTCCCCCGCCCCGCCTCGCTGATCTCCTCCTGACTGTGTGGGTAAAGCATCTGCACGCCTTGCATGTTCTAGCTAACATGAGGAGTTATTTCCAAGGAAAAAGGCTCATTCAGGCATGCTTCATCCTTGTGTAGGTCCACTGTGGATCCAGGGGCTGTGGCAGGTCCTTATCCACCAGGGACAGCTCTTGTCACCAGAGCCACTTCTTGGGGCTGAAGCAGCCTTGGGCAAGGTGGGCATGCCAAACGGTGGCTACCAAAATTGTGGGCATCTCTAGTAATCTAGGGATTTAATCTAGTCATTGGAGATGATGCTGATAAGGGCTGATTGATAAAGAGCAAATGCAGGCGTGGGAAAAATGTGAACTTTAAAGCCAAACATAGTTATTGAGAGCCCAGATATAGAGAGGACTGTAAAGAAGCTTTTGATACAAAGGAGGTAGATACAGATGTGAATGAAGGAGAGAACAAAATGGAGCATATTTTCTAAAAACAGGTGCTGTAGGACTCAGCCCATAGCCCTTCGAGGTAGGAGAGTTAATTTCTGTAGTCCAGCAAATTAAGTAGATTTTATCTTCCCACACTTCAGGAAAGTATCAGATCTACCACTGCTTGGGAAGCTATTAAACAAACTGCAGGAAATGAGGATGGCTACAAAAAAAAAAAAGATTAGGAAGCATGTTGGTAAGAAATTCTCAAATGGTAAACTTCAAAGAAACACACGAGTCTGTAACAGCACTGAAAAGAGAGGTATGGAGCTGCAGAAAGCCTTGGTATGGCATTCCTTGGGGGAAGATGTGAAACTGAAAGCATTACACGTTCCATTGGCTGTGTTAATGCAGAAAATCTGTTTTCTTCTTTTTGATGAAAAATAGCTAGGGAGGATAGTCTCGGCCAGGAGAGAGAGTGGAATAAATTAAGGCTGGGCTTTGGAAGCATCACAGCAATCAGGACTCAAATCCTGGAGCAGACTTCAGAGCAGCTGGGAAAGGGGAACCTCACTGAATTTTTTGGATGGTGTTTGATCTGTATATTAAAGATACGTGGTATGTGCAGAATAGGAAAGTGGTGAATGAGGCTTTGTAATGCCTCTTAGCTTAGTGGAGGAGAAATCAATTTTTTTTAGCTCTCTACCTGCTTATCATTAGATCCTCCTCCCACCCCTATACAAATGTTTCTACTTAAGTGTAGATTCTGAAGCAACTTGAGTTTTCTCCAAATAAAAAGAACATGGCCCATCAAACTTACTAATACCTCCCGATTCTCAATCAGAAAAACTATTGAACCTGGAAAAAAGTTTGTGCTGTTTGTTTCAGCCCACGCCCTTGATGATCACTGGCCAGCCTCTGCATGGATGGACATGGCTTGTGAACCAAGGCATAGTCGCTTTAGCTTTAGGGAGAGTTTTTCCTCTTTCAAACATCTTCATTTTTGTGTTGGGATGAGATGGACAAAAAGTTGGTGTGTACTGCCAGCTGTGATGCTGGTTTGCTCTTTGTGAGCAGAACCGGGACTGCCTCTTTTCATATCACCTTGCAGCTTCCCAGTGGAAAACTGCAATTAGTCCTCAGTGGAGAGAGATTACAAAGCCCAAGACAGAGCCTGACAAATACATTGTAAAGTGCTTTGGTATCTTTCAGACTTCAGGCATCAGCAGAACTACAGTCTATTTTATCCATTATCAGGAACACACACTTCATAAGCATTAATCAGTTTTGGAGAACAGCTGTTTTCAGATGGCAATGGCTTGGAATAATTTTACATTTCCACTCTGTCTTAAAATTGTCACATTGAACATAGACTCTTATCTCTGAAAGATTTAAAATACCAGCAATAAATTATTAGCTTATGGCTTTTCTGTCTTCCCCATATCTTTGTGGGGTATTGATTTCTCCAGCTAAGGAGAAGAGAGGCAGTGTATCATTCCAGTAGTGATATTTCTTCACGTTAAGCTTTATTCCAACAGCTAGAAACCTAGTTTGACCCTAGCTAAATTAGAAGAAGGGACTAAAACAAGCAGGAGTTTTAATAAAGAAACATTGCATCAGGTGCACAAACTTTCTGGAAGAGCTAAAGTTTGCAAACAGTCATGGATTTTGGCAAAGCACTGGCATGCTTTGATGGGGTCACCAAAGGTGTAAAGTGACCACAAGACATTGTATTTGATTATCTCTTAGATTTACGGTGGATTTGCTCGCTCGGAAAAAATTTTTAGAATGATTGGCATACACAATTTGTGTAAGCTAACGGTGTTGGGATTTTACATACAGTTCTATTTATATACAGACCAAGAAGAGCTTTGCTTCTGGATCTAAGCTCCTGCGTAGGCAGGGGGTGTGAGTCTCCATTTGCTGCTTGCACATTCGTTTGGACACAACCACACAGCAAATGCAAACTGATCCCACAGCAAAAGGGCAGCATTTTACTCCCGCTTCAGACTGCCAGAGATGTAGTCAACAACCACGTTTCAAAAATGAAATTGCTCTATGGAGAAATGGAACGGAATAGGATTTATTAGCAGCTTGTCTGTAATGGACACAAAACTGAGTACCTTTATTCTAATAATAGCTTATCCAAGTAACGAAAAGGCTGTAGTGGAAAGTTAGCTGAAGGCCCTTGGTGCTTCAAGCAAAACGTCCTAGGCTCTGAGTATTTGCTCTTCATCTCTTTGCTTACCCTCATCTTTCAGTTCTGTTCTAAGTCACGTTTAGGCCACATATGTGCATGCCCATAAATTCCCTGAGGCTTACAGCAAAAGCAAGGAGGAAAAAAAGTAGACATGTAAAGGTTTGGAAGGGACCAGCCCCAGGACCTCCTGGGGTATATAAAATGAAAAAAATATTGAACTAAAGCTGCACCTAAAGGAGCAGACAGAGCATAACTCAGCAGAACAAAGGAACAGTGACAAACGGCTGAACAAAAACACCTCCTGCTTTAAAGGTAGGGGTTACCTAATAGAAAGTGGCAGGAAAAGAGGAGGACCCTGCCATTTTTTTTGTTTGTTCATTTATTAAATTAGTTATTTTTTAACATTAAAGGAAGTGATCTAACAAGGATGGAAAAAATGTAGGAGGGAAAAGGAAGACAGGTTGATAACGAGGAAGCAGAAGAGAATCAAAAAACAAAGCCTCTTGCCAGTATGCTGAGCATGGTGTTGGAGGGAAAGACGACATGGGATTTGTAGGCAAATTTGTTGGTTTCCCTTCACTGCCTATTGCTCTCTAGCTGGGGCACCTAGGTGCTGGGTAACTGTCATCCCTGTAGATAGAGAGCTACAGAAGTTTAAAAATTATTTATATATATATATATATAAATTAAAGATATCCCAGCTAAATCTGAGGGAGAAAAAGGAGGTTAAGAAGAGGCCTAGCTAGCACGTACCATAGGTTCAAAACATTTTGGGGGCATCTCTTGTTTTAAGAGTGGTTTGCAAGGCATGTTTTTAGTTAAGGACTACCTTGAGAGCTGAAACAGAGATAGAAATGTGGGAAAAGAAGTGAAAAAACAGCCAGCTCTACAACAGAGAACAGGATAGAAACTCCTAAACATGACCGTTTCCAGTGCCTCCTTCTCCAGATGTGTTGACCTTCTCCCAAAATTAACCCAGTAATTTGTTGCATTCATCTTGAGAACAAGATTACCCACCTTTCCTTTTGATTTTTGGTGGTCCTTTTCCTTATGAGGTCAACCCAAAACTGCTTCTCCACTTAACCATGATAGAAAGCTACGCTAGAAAGCTATTATTTACAACTCTCTAAGCTTTATTTTGGCTATTTCTATTTGTGGCATTTCAGCGTTCTCTCCCACGGATGTCGCCATCTCCTCTATTTACAGCTAATTCCTTATGTAGCGCAATTTCCTGAATGACTTCTTGCTTTTTCATGGTTTAAGTGTACTCTTACTGTCTAATCCAGGATTTGTGCCAGTCAGCTAAAAGGAACTGGACTGGGCTGCACATTCATTTTTCAGACACTGAAGAGAGTTTGCTTTAGTTTTATAGATGCTACCATTTAAGCCCCGCTCCTTATGTAGGTACAGTCTGAGATGCTGCCGAAACCAGTAGTGGAGGCAAAAGGGTTTTCGTTTAGCCCAGAGTACGCACTTTCTTGAGCAATGCAATGTTATAAAGGTTCTTGAACCTAAGCTATGGCTAGACTGCGTGGGTGCCAAGATTAGGAAGTCTCCAGTACCACTACAGCTGACACCTGCAAGAACTTAATGAAGGATTAGGAGCATCTGTGGCGAGTTTAATTCCTAAACACAAACAGATCAAACTCCCTCATCCTTAGCAGCTCAGATTCAGAGGGTGGCTCCCCAAAAAGCAGACAAAAGAATGAGAACTACCTACAGTGTACTGAAAATTCCTTTCATTTTAGTGTTAATGATAGTAATATACATACATGTTTTGGAAAAGAAGTGGAAAACAGATAACATGACCTTCACCACCACCCCCCCCCCAGTTTATCTCTGGCTGCCGCGTCCATCCTTGTAATCTTAGCAGTAAAAGTGACCGGAAGGTAGAGAAAAAGAGAAAGGATCATTATCCAGAATGAAAAAAAAAAAAAACAAAAAACAATCTCCTCCTTTCTGGTCAAAAAAGACCTTTTTCTTCTCAGAGATTTGGAGGACTCAGCAGGAGAGCGCGCCGGCAAAAGCAGATTTTTTTCCTGCCTGAAGAGTTTTAACCTCTTTGAAATGTATTGTTGCAGTTTCAAATCCTTGCATTTGTCTCTCTTTTATTTTATTTTTTAAGTGACTTCTCTGCCCTCTTTGGGGGCAGAAGGTTCCTCTGGGACCAGGAGGCTGAACTGTGCAAGTTCTGTCACTGAGATGTGAACAGTGATGAAAATAATGTTTCTGAACAACATGATAATTCCCATTTTCTTCTAGGGACACAGCACTGCAAGAGAGAGAGATTCCTGCAGAGATGAGAGATCAGAGAGGAAAGAACAAACAAATCCCCAACAAGATCTGACTGATAGCTAAAAAACAAATAAAGGGAAAATCCTATTTCACTTGGTATATTAGTGTTTTCATTCTTTATAAGAATAGTTTTTTAAAAATAGCCTTATATGCACTTAAAAGACAGACTTAATCCTGACATGGTTTTTACTGGACAACCTGAATTCTTGGCTAGACTTGTCTGGGATGGGGATTTCAGAAACTCTTCCTGGCTTTGCTATAAAAATGCACCAAGATCTCGGTCAACGTTCCTATCAGCAGCATTGCTGTGGGTTCTCACACACAGATGTTACTGCTGGAAGAATCAAAACCTCACTGATGACACCTAGTGTTATTCCAAATCACAGCGAAGCTGTCTCGATAACGCATTACTTAGCTGCCTGTATCAGGATCAATGCTCTGCTGGGAAATCAAAGGGAGAGGAGACTGAAATGTGATTTGTTTGCTGACCAAGTACAGGACCCCACCAGTTATAGGCTTTGCTGACTGCCCAGCAAACACAAGCTTGTGAAAATATCAGGCCCCAAGGAGAAAGGCTGGCGCAGCATTACCACCTACACAGAAGTGCCCATGGGAATCACGGGTGGCACAGACTGTGCTAATGGAAACTGCAATGCTGTAGGGCAACCTGTGAAGTGAGAGACCTGGTTTTGCATGTTCATTTTGCACACAGCGAAGGCAATGCTGTCCCAATACCCAGAGAAGCAAGAAACTCAGTCCAGGCCCCTGAATTACACTTGATCACAGAGGTCAAAAAACCTTTTCTTGCACAGCTGGTGAACGCTGATAAGCACCGAATAACCAATTCTCCTAGAGGATGCTTGTGCAAGAAGGTTTGCTTGCATAAAGAGCAAGTCACAGCCTTAGATATGCTATTTCATGCAACTTTCAAGTTGACTACTTTTGCTAAAACCCAAAGTTTGACAGTGATAATCACCAGAGGTGCAAAAATGGCTTGCACTAAAGATCACTAGAAGAAATGGATTTCTGACTGTGGATATATAATGAGCAAGGAAAAAAGCAGATCAGATGCAAGCCCTTTGTACAGGAGTCCTACTAGTTCCTGTCAAGGGACCAGCAGAAGGTTTTGCAGTTTGTGAGGAGCGTGGTCTAAGAGTCACGAGTTTGCGTGTCCACCTCCCCACTTCAGGCAGGTGAAAATCCAGCCAAAGCAACTGAGAAGAGCAAGAAAGGATGACAGAGTGAATGAGTTTTCCCAAATCACTTAATACTCAGACATCAGCCCAAACAAACAGGACCAGCCACATGCATCACAGAAGGCCAGTCAGCGCAGATATTTCCATAGAGGTACAAGTCTGGCAGAGCACCACATTGGCCCAACCTCTGCTTAACAAACGAATTCTCAGAGCAGCATATTTCTGGGAAAGCTTTTGGTCATTTCTCAGCACTCCTCTGTACCCTGAGCAAAGCGATGACTGAGTGCTTGCAGCCTGGCCGTGTCATGGGGTTGACAGTCCTGATTTCAAGCAGAGCTCTACCAACCGTGCTGCTGTGAACAATAACCTCATGGCTTTCTATTTATTGTGACTCACTGATTTCCAGATCAAGTGAACCGAAAAAATAAATAAATTAGTATGAATACAGCTGCCCCCAATGACCTAGCAAGGCTGGGTTCTTTCTTGTTTACCCATCAGTGCCAATTAACAGCCAATGAGCGAAGCTCTGTCTTTATTTGTATACGTGAAAATGAAAATTAAGAACTCCTGTGTAGCTGTTGTACTTTAGCTGTTTAAATGAAATAAATCTCTTTTCAGAGCTACCTTACCTGTAGCCAGGTGTCCTGGAGCCTTTCTAAGAGGAACAGCTCCAGGATCTCCCTCTCAGATTGCAGAGGAGGGAACAGGGGATGCTGTGTCCCCTCATTTCTTCCTTACAGGGAAGGGGGTAAGAACTTCGGGTTCAGTTTTAGCTCTCTTTTCCCCCACAAACAGTCCTGTGGGCTTGAAATGCCCATTGTTCCTTCACCTTAGTCCTACGCTACTAGCTCTATACATTGCATGGCAACATAAATCATGAACAACTCCATCAAAGTACGTGGAACCAAGCCAGCAGAAGAAAGAGGAAAGAAGCAGTCTAATTTTTTCCCTATTAATTTAGTCCATGTGTTCTCCATTTTCTTTTCCATTAGGCAAATAGCCATTTTGCAGCTATTTTTTTTCACTCAATTTTGCACTCAATTTTTCAGTATTGAGTGCTCAATGCTGTATATAATATAACTCAAAAAGGTTACCAGGCAACATAGTTCAGCTGTTTGAATCATGCAAGGCTGTCAATAATTTAAGTCTGCCTTTCTATTTGCTCTTGGACAAACATGAGGACTGAGATTTCATGGACTAGGACTAAATCTGGCCAGAGATTTTTTTTCCTGCTTTTACTTTTATTCCATTTTTGCACAAAAATATAACATAGAACACTATTCTGAGAAGATTTTCCAGCTTTATTTTCCATCAAAGCAGAGAAGTCTGGATTTTCTGTTGCATCCTTTCCCCCTTCTCATCCCCTTCACTCTGCTACATGGCCCAAGGATTCTCTTGCATCAATTTGCTTTGTTATACTGCAGCTTTTCAAAATTTGGCTATGTTTTTGAAAGTGTTGGAAAACAGCAAGAGGAAAAATGAAAAAAGGAGAAGTGCCAAGTTATAGATTTAATTTACTCTGATACCTTCAGTGAGGCAGCATGGAAACCAAGGAAGAATGCTTTTAAGATGTAAATACTTCTTTCAGAAGTATTTCATGAGAGCTGGGAGACAAACAATCCATATAAAGCATAGGTTTAACATGCTTAAGGAATCTCTGCTCTATTTTCTCACAGGAAGCTGAGCTCAAACTTTGACCTCCAGTTCCTCCATCTCTCAGCTTTGGGTAACAGATGGGATCCTGAGACGCTCTTGGAGCAATGTTTCCATTTTTACCAGTTAAATATGGAAAAGAAGGGGGCTCTGCTAATTCCCCAAGGCAACATCACTTCTCTTTGGGCAATGCACTTGAATAATAGCTTATGTCAAAAAAAAAAAAAGTCATCCTGAAGGAGCACAGTGCAAAACCATCAATGAGCAATGTAGTTTCAACTTTTGCTTACTTTGCATTTAGGGTACACACCCACTGTTGGCTGTCCTGCAGGTCAGAGCACATGTAACTATGAACATAGTGACAAGCACCACTCTAAAAACATCTATTTTTAAAAAAACTAATTGCTCTTCAGCTAGCATATGGCTCTTCTCTTGATGAACTCCCTTGTATCACTAAACAAAACTCATGATGAGCTGCAGTTGCTCCCAGAAAAAACGCCAAAAGTGATTAATGGAAAAATGAGCAATTATTACTAACAGTAACATTTTCTACACCCATAGCTTTAATGGCAACTCCTGCTGCTATCTCATCCATTAGCATCTAGCAGCATGACGGGTGGCCACAAATCCTGGTTGGATTGGGATTTTGTTACTGCACTGTAGAATTAGCTCTAGATAGCAGACAAACAGACAAAATTCATAAAAAGACAGAAAGGACACTCTCCCATCTGCTCTCTGTCTTTTCCTCATTGCTGCCAGTATGCTTCTCATTGGCAAAGTTGCAGCCACATGTTAATGGCAGCAGTAATATGGTAACAGCACTAGAAGTGGCAAAGCAGCATTAGCAAAGTACATTAATTACTCTAACACATAACATGACAACCAAGGAGTGTGTTAATTAACAGCTTAACCTGCTTGTACAACTCACAGATACTGACTTCATTTGGCTTCCCAGATTGCTTTTATGCAGTCTGCAAGGAGGCTTTCAAAGCCAGAGCAGTAAAAAATAAAATATATTTTTCCATTTAGTCAATTTCATGATAATTTTCTCCCAAGCTGCTTTGTAGCAACAAGGCTGGTAGAAGCCAGTTCTATCTTTTCTGCTGGTTTCAGCAAAAGTTATCACCATAAGGGAGTTTTCAGAAGAATTCTATGCAAACACCAAGCATTTTTGGTATTTGGATGCAGACAAAGGTCCAGCTGCAGTGAAGAACCAAGAGCTGTAGGAAGGACTAGAAAGCAATGCTAAAGTTTTGTCCAGACCTAGCAGCTGTGGCTTGTGAGCATCTGTGATAGAAAAGCACTACATCCCTTCAGTCTGTTCAGTACTAATAAAAGCAGCTGAAATGCTTCTTGGACAATATACTGGGCCTCAGGGAGGCAAAATTATGCTCAGAGGAGAAAAGCAGAGGGCATAACACAAAGCAGAGCCTGCATAAGCAAGGGAATGGCAGGGGACCCTGTACCCCCAACATCCCCTTTGCTGTCAGCCCCAGGCCACTGAAGGATATGACAACCGCTAGCCCATTCCTATAGTTTACTCCTCGCTAGTTTATTTCTTATAAGAAATAAAATGAAACGATACCTTACCAAAAGCTGTGTCTTCCAGCCACTCCACTGCAGAAGTACCAGCCACAATTTGTAACAGGGAATGAAATCACTCTTTTATTGCTTGCCTGATGCTAACTGGGGACACCTGCCATGGTGTTGGGGCTGTAGCAGAAGGCAGAAGTGTTAAAAAAAAAAAAAAAAAAAGGCTCAAGAGCTGAAAACAGCTGTAAGAAATTTCACAACTTCTTCACCTGCTGTACCAGTTTTAGGCAAGCAACTTTCCATCCTTTATGGTGGCGTTTTCATTCAGCTTACTTTTGTTCTGCATTTGCTCCCTCCCTGTTGCATTGCCACTTCTTGTTCTGGCCTATGCAGCTCTGCCAAGTTTCAGCTTACACCATTAACATTTTCTCTCTCACTTCATGGTCTATACATTTCATGCTTTAAAACACCAACAGCTCTGTTTTCCCTCCAAAACCTCTGTGCTTCCAGATCCAAAGCTATACTGTAGCTTTTAGTTCCACTGCATATTCATCTTAAAAATTAAGTTTTTGAAATGCTGCTTTTCCTCTGGACCAGGCTCTGCCAGACACTTTCTCGTTATGTCAGGCAGATTCAATTTCACTTTCCTTTGGACTAAATATTGCTGCAGATACCCAACACTTTCGCGCTGGTACATAAAAATAGAGAGACCTTTCATCCACTTCTTTTTTTGTTGTTTCCAATTTCTTGCAGTTCATGTACAAAACAATAGAAACTTTTGCAGTGAGCATTTCTGGATTCTTACCAAACTACCAGCCAGTTTGGATGGCAGGAGCTCAGCCCTTTGCTGTTAATGAGCCAAGACGTGTCTCCATGTACCTGGGTGCCCAGGAGCTGGATATAGCCCCTGCGTCACCTGAAATCCAAGAGCACCCATCCGGCACGTGGCACAGGACGTTCCCAGGAGCTGCAGACTGGTGTCTTGTTTTTAATGGGCATGTTTCTTTTGAGTGTTTTAGAGCAGAGAAAGGATAAAAGCTTTTGGTTTTAAAAGGTATCACTGCTTCAAATGGCAGTAGCGTACGTGGCCTTTCCCTGAATAATGCCAGTGAAGGACTTTACAACTTCCTTTGCCCTTCATCCCTAAAACAGCTGCTTTGTTTCCACTGCTCCCCTCTTTTGCTGCTGGTGGAACTGGGAAAAGGCATTTTTACCCATGAGAAAGACATGTCATAGGTGTGGGGACAGCCACAAAGAGCTATGGGTGGAGAGAGGTTCAGTGGGATGTAGTAATGACTTCAACCCCAATAGCCTGCTCAAAAGCAACCCCCTTCCCCAGCACCTAGCGGCAGGCTTTTGCTCACCCTACCTTTTTGTTCTTCAGAATACAAATAACCTGGCAATGCCAATATCCCCGCCACAGCAGCCCCTAGTTGTACACATTACCCAGGGAGGAACAGTGCATGAAGAGATGCTGGTTAAATAGGCTATTACTTCATGCAGCAAATTCCAGGAAAATGCGTTATTTTGATTACAAGCACTCAGAGTGGGAACTGCGAGTACAGCACTTGAGATAAGGAGGAGACCAGATAGATTTAAATAGCACATCCCGGTATGACTTATTATGTAATTATCTGCTCCCCATCACCCTGAGGTCTGCGTGTCTCAGGCAGCTAAAAATAGAGCTGCCTCCCTCTGCTCTGCCGTCCTCTCCCTGCAGCCCGTGGGGGAAAAGACTCGACTTACCCCTTGTGTTTGGGTGGGTCCCGTGAGCAGCAGCAGCCAGGGGAAGCAGCAGTCACCCACCTGGAAGGAATGCTGCTCTCTCCCAAAGCTGCAGCAGTCACTAAGGTGAAGATATACTCACCTGAGTCACACCTTGGACAGGGTGGTCCAGAGGCTGCCCTCGGAAAGCATCGCTTCTCCGTGCTCTGGGGAGGCAAATATCTGCTGCCAAGGCACCCTGTGACTCCAGTCACCCCAGGCTACAGAAAAAAACAAAAAAACAAAAAAAACAGTACCTGGAAATGCTTACCTTTTATACACTTTATTTTTTAATTTAACTTTCTGTTTGCTGTACCAAAAATAGACCAAAGCTTTTCCTTTTACACCTGTCTGTGAGCAGCAGTGATGGATGGGTGCTGGGAACATTAGTGTTTCTCCTATTTCACCAGGTCACTATGAGACATTTATGCAGGCATGCTGCACGCCCTTATGCCACCCTCAGCCATTTCCTTTATGAGACAAAATAACAATAATATTGATTTTTAACAGGACATCCCACACAGCACAGTCACAAGGTTCTGGGACTCTTTCTGTCATTGCCAATGCTTTATAAGACTGGGACTATAAATTTCAGTTACTATGCAAAAATTAAACTACCTGTAGGCTAGAATAGAAGTGTGGGCAACAATTTTTCCAACCTGATTATTAGAAAAGGTTACATGTTTGGGGAGAGAAGGCTTGGAAACCCTGCCCTTACAAATACCATTTCTATTTTAATTTCAGTTTACATCCATGAAGCGTACTAGAATAAAGAGTGAATATAATAATTGATCCAGTGCCTGCTTTTCAGTCGTGTGTCCTACAATGGGTCCCAGCCATATATTTCAGTGGCATTCCTGACTGTTTACTTGAGCCTATAACTTAAATTCACTGTGCTATGCAGGTAGAAATATTAAGCTGCAAAATTTAGGTCCCAGATGAGATTCAACATCACTGCTGTTGCGTTGTGTAGGAGTTTGCTCTGTATTTTTGATGTAATACCTACTGTTGAAATCCAAGTATTTTGGTTATTTTGTTCACGTGCTGCAATGAGGGGGAGTGAAAGGTTTGCTGTCTGCGCTTGGACTGGAGAGAGGAGGAGACTGCCACAACGCTGCTACCACCTGGGCACATGCTCATGCTATGTCCTAGCCTCTACTGATGTTAAATTAGGATAATTACATTTTCATCCTTCCCAGAAGAGCTGGGAGACAGCCTGTTGATAAGTTAGCCCCCGAAGGGCTTGCCAACTGCTTAAACAGCCCGTAAATATTTTGCAGATACCCTTTAACTACAAACACAGCCTGTTTCCGCTCCAGGTGTCTCAGGCCCTTTCCCACACCTCCCTGATGCCGTTGGAAGAGCAGGCAGAGGGCGATGGCCTGCCCACAGGGGCTGTGAGGGGGCAAGGATGAGGACAACAGACCCCAGAGCTCCTTGTGGGGAGGAGCAACCAAAGCAGCATTGCGTTTTGCCCGTGGTATCCAGTGGCCTTACCGCACTGCTAGTTCCTGCTGTTATCTATGGGATGGAAGTCCTGGGTTTGGGGGGACACACCAGAGGAGACCGTCGGTGGAGATATGGATATATTCGCTCGCTCATACCCTACAAGAACTGGAGGGCACCAAATGCAATTACAAGGCATTATCTCCAAACAAGCCAAGGGAGGCTCTGCTTCATGGAAATCCTAATTAAACTGCAGAGCCCCGGGGGGGTGTTGTGGTTGTTAGGCTTTCACACGAGTCCCAGAAGCAATTCCATAAATCCATGGAAGGAAAAAGTCTGTGAAGGCTTATTAAATACAATTTCTGGCATGGAACTGCTGAAGGCTGGGAGAGTAAAGCAGGAAATTATTAGTATATGCTATACTTCTCTTCCTAGACACTTGTTGCTGGCCAGGACATTAACTTAAATGGACCCTAGGTCTGTATGACTTTTTTTTCATTATTTTTTTAATGCAAAAAATCACATTCCTGTCTATTCTGGCCGTAAAGCAAAGCTTGAAAAGGTCAAGCCTCAAAAATTATCTAAACAGAATTCATTGTGGCAGTCCTCTGCTTTTTACCCAGTATCATGATTATTTCAATCTGTCATTTCTGAGTGTTTGGGATCATCCATCTTGAGCTTGGCTGTGGCTGCTGGAGGCCAGGACTCGAGGAGCAAGATGGAGACTTCTTTACTATCTGCTCTTTGCCTTGAGAAGCCCATTGTTTCCCACCCACAAACTGATTTTCTCTCCCTTTTTTTTTTTTTCTTGGCTTATTAAACCCACTGATATCCCTGTAGCCTGTGCTATCAGAGTTTTCAGTATTTTAGCAACAGCAGCATGCCAGCAGTACACAACAGCCTTGTCTGAATCGGCAGCATGTGAAGAGGCACGATTCAAACAGGCAGGCTCTGTGGGATGCTTGAAATCACCCTCCCAGTTTTCCTGTTTCCACCCTTCTCTTATATGCTTTTAGAAACCGCACTGTGGTCAAAATGGAAACACGGCCGTGGGAGCTTCTCGTCTGGAAATCTTAATTGTTAATTCTTGCTGGACATGAAGAATTTCACCCCAAAGCATGTGCCTCGGTGCGTTAACAGCACCGGAGTGCAGCACGAAGACCCAACTGTGAAAGCCTGTCTACCAGGCACCTTCAGCAGGGCTCAGAAGCTGTTCCAGGAAAAATCATCACACTGGAAAAAATAAATTCAGAGCAGCACAGAAACAAAGGCTTTCTGAGGAAATATCCTATGCCAGAAGGGATATATGCCAAGGCATCCACGAGGAAAAAAAAGAAAAGGGGGTGAAGGGAGGGAAGAAAAGAAGAAAAAACAAAACAAAACAAAACCAAAACAGTAATTTCCAAAGTAGGCAAGACAGTGAAACCATGGAAAAACCACCTTTCACTTGCCCATTTCCTGTGTCCTAGCAGACCAGTACATCTGGTAGACCAAAGGCTGGGGGAACAAGGCATGCAGCAGCGAGCCACGGGCTGTATGGGTTTCAGCACTTGCTTCTGGATTCCCCAATGCTGCAAAATGAAGTCTTCAGCTGTACTGCGATTGTAAACAGACTCTGGGGCCAGGAGGAGAAGGCCAAAGCAGTTCAGCTCACAGAAGCTGGAGTGTGTGGCTTTCAGGCAGTGATGGTGAGGAGGGAATAAGAACAAAATGTAGGCTTGGCCCTTCCAGGCAGCTGAAGCTGAATTTATTTCCACATTGCAAAATATCTTAGGGGACAGGCGATTTTTCCACTAAAGTTGGCAAAAAACAGATGACAGAGCCTGCTGGTCATTCAGCAGTGTCTCCCCTTGGCAAATTAGAATCAGCTACTCGCTCGATGGCTGGATTTTGTCAGGACATTTCCTGCATCTCCCCAGTGGGGCTCCTGCCTTGTGCTCGCTCCTGCCAGTCACTCATGTACTGACACCCAAACCACTCCATCCCTTTTAAAACTGGCAGCAAATCAGTCTTGTCAAGACTTTCTTAATACCTGATTTTGTTTCTGCAGCTATTTGGACTTTTAAAAAGTTTATTATTGCTCTGCTGAAGCAATGACTGCCCGAGACTGACCACAGGTAGCTGCCGCTGGGGCTACTGCTGACTGGTATGAGGCTGTGGTGTGGTATAACAGTCATTTCTTTTATAACCCCACAACACACAGGTCCCAGGAACAAAAAATAACCAACACTTAAAACCCCATCAGAATACATTACTTCACAGTTAACTAATTCTAACTTATTCCTGTGCTGAAATTGACACTTAGATTGAAGAGACCATTTTCTTCCCCAGACATGTTTAAAGGCAGCCATTTCCCCCAAGCCTTTTTCTGCTGGGTTTAACAAGACAAACAAAGTGTATATCCATAGGAGAAACTTCTCAAACCCCTTTCCTCCACATACTCCAGTTCATTTTTTTCTGTTTTCACCACGAATGGTGAGAAATGTGTGGAGTACTCCAAATGAGACATCCTTGTTGTGTCATCTATAACGGATGACAATGCTCCTTTCCACCATCAGCTGGGAAATTCTCCTCTGCTGCAGGACTTTTTCTGCCTGCATCCAACAGATGAATACACCCAGGTCTTTTTCTGCTCCCATCTTTGGATAACCCAACAGAAATGGACTCAGGATGGACCCACCAACCACTTCATCACACTTGGATTGCTTTCACCAGGTAGGACCATCTGGGCTCCAGCTCCCTTCCTGCAAAGATGGAGCTGGCCATTTTGCTGCAGCCCTGGTGGCTCAATTTCCATTATAAGCTCTTGTTTTCAGTTGGTTTACACTGACAAAATTCAAATGTGTTCAGTCTCACATTTTCCACACTTGTAGGCTGCTCTAGGCTGGATTTTTTTTTTCCTCCAACTCAGGAAATGGGGATCATTTGTTTCCAAGAGCACGCCCATGGAAAATTAGTTGTTAACGTTAAATACATCCATCTGCTTCTTTGAAGAGCTTTACCACCTGCTTACAGTGGAAAGGAACCTGAAATCTGGCAAGGAGAAACTCCCGGGAGACATCTTCTGCTGTCTTCATGAAAATCTAAGTACATTTAGCACATATCTGTATAAATTTCTGAAAATTCCCATTTTTGCATGCATCTGCTATCATGTGTCTTAGACTGTTCCATGGGGACCAGGTTTGCCTCTTGAGGTGGAAAGACAGAGCTGGGACATGTCACCCTGAGGAAGTTGTGCTGCTGGCAATGGCAGCTGTGACAAATCGCTCATGTTATTGCCTACGTCTTTGCTCTTTCAGTCCAGCACAGGGTCCTGAAGATGACAAGGGCCTTCTGAAACTTTGCTTTAAGAAGGTAAATGCATCTGACTTTTAAACTAAAAATATCTACATGATACACATGCTACATGTGACAAGCACAACTTAAGCATCCCACAGGCAAACTCTCCACTTAACTACTTGTGCATTCAAGGCATGCAGCCAGAACATTAAGGTATAGACCGAGGCTACAGATGAGGTGCAAACCAAGCAATAATCACCAGCTTGCATTGAGATTGCCCAGGAGTGGCAGCTGCATATCAGCTGCTTCCACTTTTTCTGACCTAATCTTGCAGTTTCGTGGCACTTCTGAACTGAACCACAGTCAATTTTTATCTGTTCCCAGCTGAGAAAGGAGTCCGTGCTTAAAATGCTGCATGATGAACACCTAAGCTTCTAGCTCTCCCTTGCTCTCCCTTAGCTTACATGGCTTTCAAGTTGTTGTGACAGGACAAAAAAAAAAAAAAAAAAAAAAAAAAGCCTACAGACCAGGTGTAAAAAAGAAACAAAAAATGAGTAAAGAAATTTAAAAAGAGTGTATTTCCCCCCATCCAGTGCTTTTCAATTTTGTGCATCACATGTCTCTTTGGAAGACAAACATTTCTCAGACAGCAGAGTGAAAGTTTCCTTATTCAGTGGTGCGTTCTGGAAGGAGGGAAGTAAATGGGTGTTTGCAAACTGGATAAGCTTTCTAGAATAAAGTAGTGTAAATCTTGTTTCATGCCAACTCAAGGCAGCAAGATTTATTAAGATTCAAATAATTAATCTTTTTTTTTTATTATTTGAAACCTTTATTTAACTATCAAAATTAATTAATTGTTCACCGGTAAAAGACAATGTTTATACTTGTGGTCTGAACTCGCTGTTACTCCTGAAAACTGGAACACAACCTATAGCTGTGCTATGCAAAGACTTAGCGAAACAATCAATGTTTGGCTTATTGTCAGTCAGATGTAGTGCAAAGATCAGAGTCTGCTGCCACAGTTCTAACGTATTGCCTTGGGCTAATTCTTTCAAATTTATTTGTGTGATTTCTAACATCCCAGTTAAAGCAATCTTATATCAAAAGTTGCTGAGCAACTTCAGATTTTCCCAAGTCAGTGAACTCTAATTTTAGATGCCAACCTGTCATGCTATGGACTCAATTAAGCAAGTGCTTGGTTGCAGGTGAGTAGCCTAAATGACTTGAATGGAGCTGCTCTTGTAAATAAAGTTATATATGCACCTTATTATTCACTGGATCAGAGCACAGGCTTCAAAAGCTGTGACTCAACTTCCATATTCCTCTGGCTGGTTCCTGGAATTAATCATTAAATAAGAAAAACAAACAATGTATAGTTTCATGTAATTCCTAAGAATTTTTTTTATTCTGTTTGAGTGAACCAATACATGCCTTTGTGAAGTGGGAATCAGCAGTTAATATTGTACATTTGTATGTGCCATCTAGTCTAATGTGGCAACAGAGAAGTATGTAGAATTCTTCTATGTAGTAGTAGTCAATTTAAGACCGATTTACTCTGTGACTGATGTTTCCGAAAAATCACAGACTGATGGTAATAAATGTATCTGATATTGCATACAACCTTGTTTTATCACTCTACTGCTATTTAATTTGGCATTCTAGCTTACATCAGTTGAAGAACACAGTAATTTTGACATTAGCTTCAGAAGCAATAGCATAAATAGAGAATAACATCAGCAGTATAAAAGTGGAACACTTCTTTGCACATACCTCAAAAGCCCATTAGTTTTCTGAGACACATTATTAGTACTAGCACATATGCAAGAGATCACTGGAAAGTCAATCTTGCAGGCTAAAAAGTAGAAAGCAAAACTTTGTCTGGATACAGGGGAATTTGTTCACTGTTGCTTTAGGTCTTATTTTCTTCATCCCATTGTAAAATATGGCAATATCCTGTCTACAGTCCTACCGGTACAAGTCTGTGAACACCACAGTGCAAGATCTTCTCAAGGGCATGTTTTTGTATCTTGGAACACTGAAATTCTTTGTTATTGTTATTTAGAGTTAATTACAGCAGTAAAAGTCAGGTACAAGACTTGGAAGGTTTATAAGAACATTTGCTTCCAACATCTGGCTCAAGAAGAAAGGAGATACTGCAGCTGAGGATATTAAAGGCAAGAAGTAAGGTCACTGGCTGCACAGTCGGCATAGGAAAAAAAATATAAAAAAAACAACAAACCACGGAAGAAGAATCAAAGGCAGAAAAGGAGTATGTTAAGCCTCATCCATTTTCCATGAATGGGGTATTTAATTAGGATTTGCTTACTCGCTGTGGCCCAGACCACATGCTGGATGGCAGCCTGGCACTGAGGAGCCGCAGGTGAGAAGGTCCCCATTCCAGTCCCTGGCAGCCGCGCCATACCACCCGCTGACTGCACTGGTCCTCCAGCAGAGGAACTGCCTCTGGAAGTGCTGAGCTGACTGCAGGTGAGCCTGGCATTATGACTGTGCCCGGCAGAAAACCTGGTGCCTGTTGGGCACGGCCTTTGGCAGCCTGGCTGGGGTTATGTACAACCATACGTATGCAGACACACCTATGCTCCACTACCCCTTCCCCCCACACCCTCTCCAAAAAATAAGGAGGTTTGTGGGCCTAATTTCTGGTGAGGGTCTCCAGACACCAAGGTAGCTCAAGTAATAACAGAACTGATGGCTTTAGCATTGCAATAAGCAGCTTGACAGGAATATGGCTTGGCAGCCTGCGTCAGTAATCACCACTGTAACTCAGCAGAGGTTTACCTCCCAAAAAGCGCAACACCTATCCCAAAGTCAAGTATCTCAGTCATCTTGAAGGTCTGCTATGCTGACACTCTGCAGGGCATGGATGTGCAAGGTTGGAGGTATCCCTCTCTCTTCTGAGCTGCTTTGGCCTTCAATTTGTACCACAGTCATGTTTCAACCCTGATCCTCTCTTCTAGTTGCAAACAAGATGTGTGTTATCTTCTTCATTGAAACAAACAAACAAACACAGCAAATGACCACACCCAAACTTTCTATCTTTTTGCCTGTTCTTTACATCAGGAGAACAAACAAGGAGATGGCTTCTCAAGACCAGTCAGTGTGTCCACACTACTTGAAAGTGCTCTCAGTGCTCTCTGCGCTGAGATAGAGTCATGGGAACAAACAGAAAGCAGGAACAGAAATACCCATGTTCAGACACTTGTTGGATTTCTACTTGTTGGATGTTGGAGTGCTACTAGACTCACCGGAGCAAAAATTTGCACTATTATATCCAGAGAAACTCTACCAAGAGAGACTTTCTACCAAGATATACTGATGTTATGTGAAGAATAATGTAGTTCAACTTGTCTGCATTTGAAGGTCAGAGACTGAAAGGGAAGATGTGGAGAACATGTTTTAAGAAGTGAAAATGATTTACAAAAGAAAGAATGCATTTAGGAATAAAATGCTGGGAGGGTCTTGCAAGCCTGAGCTATAGCATAAAGCACAGACAAAATAAACACAAACCACCAGTAAAATGTGACTGCAGATCTTGTACCAAAGACCACAGTGCTGTGGAGCTTTCTCCCCAAGGTGATATCCTACCCACTCTGAAGACCTCTGGTAAGGGACCTGTAGGAGAGGACATCCTCCTGGGACATTTTAGAAGAATAGAGAAGAATCTCCACTGAAGAAACAAGTGACATATAGCAGCCAAGGCTTTATTTCTCACCAATGAATTGTCAAGCCAGTTGTGAAAGTTCACCCTTTTAATCACAGATTCATTAGGATTCAGCCACATTTAACCAACATTGTAAGTGAAGGTGCTCTAAATGCTTCTATAGGTGGAATTATAAGTTTTAGCACATTGCATTTAGCACATTCACCTTGCATTGCGACATTCAGGCGATTGCACTAATGCTGAGGTAAAATCCAAACTTCTATCACTAAACTTTATAAGCAAGCAGTTACTTCCTAGTTACATGGTAAGTCCATCTATTTATGTTTAGGAAGCTGCCTATTACAAGAAATAAATAAAATAAAATAAAAATGCTGAAAATAATTTGATTAAAAGACAGTTCAGGTCATCTAGCAGTATTACCTCTGGGGCTGGTGGAAGCTGTGGACTCATGGTGCTTCCCTTCGCCATCCAGAGGAGAGCAGCCAAAACATGAATGCTGTTTCACATGCAGGTAGCAGAAACATTCAGCAGCTCCCCCTGCTCTTGGTTCAATTATTTTTCCTTCTGTTGGCATTTGTGGTTACAAATCAATGTTCAGGGCCCCATAAAGCAGGAGAACGACTCAACTGATGCTACTCGATCATGCTACCAGATCTTCCACTGCTCATTTCCTGCAGCGTAGTCTGAAAGAAAGCTTGTTTCCATGCCTGAACTGGTCTGGACAAAGATAAATCTGAAGGCTGTCTAGTGACTACTGTATAAACATACAAAAAGCCTGATGATCTAACCTACAAGGCTTCAGTTATTTGGTATAATTAAGTGGAGAAGATGCCAAGAAAATAATTGCTGGAAAGTTTTCTTTTGACACACTTACGATAGAAATTTCTCAACAGCTTCGAGGAACTCTGTTGATGAGCTAAGCCCTTCTAAATCCAACAGATTACTCTTTTTGTCATGGAAGTGGAATAATTCAGTCTCTTCCTCATCAAGTTCCTCTCGAAATAGGTTTGTCTCTGAGGTAGGAATGATAATGATGCGAGGGACTGTATTGGTAATGATAGAGTCCAGGCCTCCATTATTTTGACTTTCTTGAGTTTCCATCCGTGAAGTATCTGAGCCTCCTCCTCTGCTGACATTGTTGCTATTCAAACCAATGGGCAGAGAATCTGCTCTTAGAGAGCTGGCCACAAGTGCTTCAGGGGGACTGTGGAGGACTGACTGCCCAAGCACCTTCTCCAGACAACTGGAAGACAGTGACACCTGGAATGGAGACATAAGCTTTAGTGTCATCATACAGCACAGGTCTATGGAAACCAGTATTTGAAATATTCAGTACCACTGTTTGCTACTCGAGTCACCAGTCCTATTTTCTAAACATTTGAATCACTGACTGGAAGGAAGGAAAATCGTGATGTGTTAACATCTACAGCTTGGAAAGCAGAACGTTAAAAGAAACAAAGGACAACATGCTTTAATATCATCAGAGGTCAAAAAGAAAGAAGAAAAGCTTATTCCTTTATCTGACAAAAGATAATTTTTCCATTTTTGCCATGTCTCAAGGTACTAGATAACTGTACTCTCTCTCATTGAAAAGATCTCAGGAAAGACTCTAGGGCATTGTATTCATGGCATCTTGAAGTGACCCCTTCTACTGCCTCACACAAACTTGGTAGCTTTGTACACTGGACAGTACTTCCACCAACAAAGAAGGGAAGAACAGCAACTGAGATTCTACTTTGCTAATCATTTCACATCTGTTTGTTTTGAAAAAACTCTAATTTCTGACTTGGCCCTGATGACGACTCCTCTGTGACCTTTACATAACTCTTCCTGCACAGTATAAAGAAATAGAGTAAAATAAGTAAACTTCGAAAGTGTTAGTTAATATTTAAACGTACTTGCAATGAAAGGCATGAGTGATTAATTCTCGTTTGTTGTAGAAAATGATAGTTAAAGTCATAAAATCACTGTGCCAGATAGAGAGAGATGTAGAGGTTCTTCCTTGGGAGAATCAACATTTAATATGCAATGCAGAGCTTACTTCATTATATGTGTATTCCCAAGAAGTCTGATAGAATTCAGAGTAAGAGCAAGCTTTACTGAGATTGCTATAGAGCATCTTTCAGAGTTATAGTTCTACCTACTACTCTTAATATGGTTTTAAAGTACGTTAATTATCTACATTGAATATCTCCATCGTGTGAGCCTCTTGTAACAGTTTTATAAAATATTTCCTCTGTTGCAGATATACCTATGGAACCCACAAACCTCATTAATTCAACTTTAGTATTCTTGAAGTGTTCTGGCATGTAATTCCCATTGATTTATAGGGTCTTGATGCTGAAACAGCTTTTAAAATTGTTAGACCAGATTGTAGCGTGATTACAGCCCAACAGGATGGCTCTTAGGCCTCTGTCTCCCTCTAGTCAGTGGGCTGCAGTTGTTGCCCTTATGCTTACAAAATAAACAGTTCCTTAACTCAAATAAGGAAGGATTTATTATTAATAATATTATTTTTATTATATTACTATTATTATTTAGATTTAGGGATTGTCATCTCAGAAAGTAGTTTGGAAAAGTGTATAATTGCATAGCATAGATCTAGTCTGATTTTACAGACAAAAAGCAGATGCATTTGTTTTCACACAAATGTTATGTTTTTGAAAAATAAAAATCAGACTTTTTGCTGTGCTTGTCTCTCTCTGTCAGTCTAGGTTTAAAATTAAATATAGGCATATACTGCCGCATTATGTAGTTCTATTCCACAGGCATAAATCATTTACAAATACCTATTGATAATGATTTCTCTAGCCACTGTATCTACCCACTGGAGGGAAGCATAATATGCTAAACAGTGGTTTAAATAGACCTGACACAGAAGAAAAGTCTGTTCTTCCAAATCAAGACTGCAAAAGAATGAGAAAAACAAAAACAACAAAAAACACTCCTGTCTGCTGATTTAACTGCACCAGAAGGTTGGGTTTCCTCTGCATATGGCTTAGTGGGCATGACACCACTTTCCTGTAGGGAGAGCCTTGCTATCTAAAGCTTTGGGACAACTAATCTGGGGATGGTTTCAACCCCTGCTGACTCACTGTGAGGAGTGAAGAGAGAAGAGAAGAGCTTGGCACTTGTTCATCTGAGTGACAGCCAATCCCCTCACTGCCCTACACTGCTCTGCTGAGGGAAGTCATCCTGGTCCCAGAGGACACACAGCTTTCCCCACAACTGAAGCACTTGTTCATGACAGTGTTTAAGGCAGCACTAAATAACTGGTGCCCACTCCCTTTAGCGCTTCTGCTGGACGACTTCTCTGAGCAAGTGTGAGCCATCTTTGTGCTATCATAGGCATCTCTACAGGGCACATCCACACAAGGTCAGAGCTAACATCCGCCATTTCACGTTGGGTAATTCCCTTGATATGAAACCTGGATGCACCTGGCAACTCTCCTTTGAAATCAAGCATTCAAACCTACATTATCCATATAATAAACACCTGCATTTTAGTGCTTCCAAAAGGGCCTTCTCACTGCTATGCCAGGTTTCCTAGTGTCAGTTTACACCAATCATATTCCCATCCTAATTGCAATAAGCCATGAGGCTACATCATATCTTTGTGACAGTGCAGAAGAAAGTCTTGTGTGTTTTTCTGCTTTGAAAACGATTAAATCTGAGACAGTGAATAGCTTTTTTACTTCCATTTGAGAGATGTCTTTTTTTTTTTTTTTGGCAAAACAACTGCAAACACATATTATCATAGAATCATATAATATCCAAGTTGGAAAGAACCCACATGGATCATCGAGTCCAACTCCTGGGTCCCCAAAGGACCACCCAAAAAAATCAGACCATGTGTCTGAGAGTGATGTGCAAATGCTTCTTGAACTACAGGATTAAGGAATCTTTAGCTCAGTCAGTGAAGAATTTAGAGCTGCATTAATTTTTTTAGATGATGGTAAGGTGGTTTTATTAAAGAAAGCGTAAGATGCTTTTCCTAAAAAATAAATAAATAAATAAATAAATAAAGTATCTGTTTTGTTAAATCAAAGACTTAGGTGACCCTTCAACAAGTTCACACTTGCATTTCCATAAGTGATGACTTTTGCAAGTGCCATAACTAGAATTCAGTCAAAGACAGACCAGCAATGCTATTAAAACACTAAAATAAATACCTAAACATACATTTTTTAAAGCTGCTATTTAGTTACTAGCTAACTGCTAAGCAGTTACTAAAATATTTAATTATTGAACACTTATGCAGACTGCCTCAGGTCTAGTTTCCTTCTACTTTCTTGTGACACCAAAAGCCAGACACTCTCCAGTACCTAGAGATAATCTCTTGTCTTTGCCACTTGCCTACAACCTTGGACACACTGGGCTACTGATGGAGGGCCGTGGAAGCATGCAGAACTTTTGAGCCTGTGTTGCCTGCCACCAGAACTGAAGCCAAGGCCCAGCTACAATCCTTTCATAACAAGAAGTTTTCTTGAGGCCAGGACAAAAAGGTGGACACTTACGCACATCAGTTTAAGTCAATATTTAAATCAATATTATCAATTAAAGTCAGTTTACATCAGTATTGTCCAATTCAAGCAATCAACTGCTGTGACACTTGGGTTTAGCTCTTCAGTTTTTTCCATCCCCTAAGAAGATAAACCACATGTGCCACAAGTAGGCTGTGGTAACTCATCAGCACCTCCCCTTGACTTTCAAGGTGTGAGACCTGAAAGCCTCACCTCTTTGTGACCACAGCATTTATTTTACCAGATCAGAGAGACAGAGGAGAAAGGGAGAAGGAGAGCAAGGTGACTCTTGCAGTCTGCGCAGCACAAGTTTTCACAAAGATGCACTGCTTCTTTGCAGTTCTGGCAATGCCTTTCATGCTATCAGACCTTTGCTTAATGTTACAGCTTTGCTGATCCTCACTGGCAGTGGAAAACTAGCCTTTGGGCAGAAACAAGTGGTTTATAGTCACTTCAGGAGCTTTTAAATTTCTTTGGAACTGAAGAGTTGCCACCAAAAGCCTCTTCAAGCCCATACCCTATCTTCAGCAAGAGCTGAGCCTGTGAACACCATAGAAAGGACATTCAGTAAGCATAAATCTGGGCCACACACATAGCGTCAGCATCATGGAAAGGCGGCTTATGGGCAAGTGGGTGGAAGGCTGCCCCAGAAAACTGACATCCAGACAACCTTAAAAAGTGAAAGAAGATGATACAGGAAGCCTGTGTCTCAACAGTATTATCATCATTGCTGCACTTCCTACATTGCTGTTGTCAATCAATACTATTCACAACATTTAGAGGAAAAGACCCAGACTTCTCAGGACTTGATCTTAAGAAGACGTGACTGAAGACAGGGCAGATGCATGCAGGAACCATGTCATCGGATGGCTGGAAATTTCTAGAACAAGTTCAGCTTTAAGCTACGCTGTCTCTACCACACCAAAGACTCTACATGCCAGAATAGCTCCACAAAAAAGTAGGTGCTATTCAGCCCAGCCAATGCTTGTGTATTGCAAATCCTAAGTCTTTTTGTTCTTGAAAATGCAGCGCTGACACGTGCTTGACATTGTGCCACCATACAAATACTCATTTTGAAACTGGTTATACAGTAGTAGCAGAAGCTGACTTGCAGGTGACCTACTGCTCCCATCCTTAGAAGTTCCTCAGAGAATGGGGAGTTCCTCACAGCAGGACACCAAACCTCCATGGTTTGGGCAAGGAGTGTGATGCATCCACAGAAGATGCTCTGAGTACTCACCATCTCCTCTTTCAGTGAGGGAAGGGTGGCAGCTGCCAGACTCTCCCACCCTTAGGGAGAAATGGGAGTTTCTTTCTCGTCTTCCCCCTCAACAAAAATAAAACATTTTAATGTACACTGAAAAGAATAAAAAGGGTGGCTTCTATCATGTCAAATTCTGGTTTGCAGCCCTGACTTTGTGATGAAAGGAGGCTGCCACAATATCAACACAAGGGTCAGGAAGGGAGGAACCAGAACTGGGGTAGATGAACATGCAAAGAGACAAAGTCAACTTCTTACATGTGACCCTACTGAATCCTCTTTAATTCAGCTTTAGAGCTGTGAGCTTATCTTGGCTTTCCAAAACCAGGCAACGCATCAGTGAAAAAAAATAAGGTATTATTGGCATTCTCATTACTTAAAAAAAAAAAAGTGACAGTGAAGAGGACATTAGAATCAGTGTAAATAAAACCTGCAGATGAAACAAATGGACATAAAGACTGAATTATTATTCTAGAGATTACATGCTATAGCAAGATCAGATACTACAAAGGAGATTCCCCAGCAAAGACAATTTTTTTCCTTACCTTTTCTACAGTTGCTATGTTGTAGCTACAGGTCTCTGGGAGCAGATCTCTCTTCTCCTGACTCAGACTTGTTGAGAAAGAATGACTTCGTTGAGGCTGCAGTTTCTCATGAGCTGGCTCTACAGGGTCAAGCTCTACATCGCTCCAGGTCTAATTACAGATGGTGAAGGATTTCAGACAGTTACACCCTTTCTCAAATTCTAAAAGTTCTCAGACTTGAGTAGAAATCTTGCACACTCACAGGAAACTAAAGCTGTTCTAACATAGGTCTCACATTCAAAAATCCCATAGGGAGTGACTTGATTTTTGATCTTGTCCTTCACCCTGGACTATTTTTGTGAACCAACAAAATCATGAAAAATTATTTCATCTTTTTTCACCACAAAGTTATCCACCCTTTTTTATCTGGTTGCTTGTGTTATGCTTATAGTTGCTTAGTACCTGGTGTCTAAAGATGCGATCCCATTATCTAAGCAAGTGCAACCAAAAATTGTGTTTAACATGCACTGTGGCATTCTGCATGACCGTAATTGGTCCAAAACCACGGACTGGCACAGGTTCAAAACCACATTTATATATGTCTCAGCTAGATGTGCAGACCACCCAGGGCTTCACAAGCCCCACAGGCTCAGTTCCACTCTGAACTACCATCAGTGGACGAGAGGCAATGGGTGGGGTCTGCATCAATCTTCCAAGAACGTGCCAGTAACAGAGCACAACCATGACACTGCAAGCCATGCCATTCCATTTACAGGCTTGGGCAGAGGCCATCAATCATACCTAACTTTGTGAAGATTTTTTGATTGAGTGTCTATGATTCTACCATCTTCTACACCAGCTTTTAGATAGGGATAGACAGATGGGGTTCCACACAATTGGGAAACTAATGCATAATTTCACTGCATCACCTTGCTCGTACATTTAGGTATTGCTAGCTGTTTATTTCTCCTCCTTCACTTAATCAAACTAAATATAACTTCATATGACTCAAATATGTTGGCTCTCTGTACTGACATGTACACAGCACACCGGAAAGTGTTGCTGGGAACAGCTGCAGCTTTTACAGTATTGCTAGTGTCATTCCTGCCCATCAATACTTTATTGGAGCATTCCAAAATTTCACTCTGTGCTGCTGTCATGTGCAAGTCATTGAGCTGAGCTTTTATTTCAGCAGCTGTTCTTTCAGCTGAAAGCCATACAGCTGCACTGAGCTGTCAGTTGCCTTGAGAACAATTACCTTTGGCTGTGTCAGCTCGGCACAGCACAGCGCTGCGCATCGCTAACAGCAGTTGTTTCACTTGAGACCTGTAAGCAAAAGCTGTGCCAAGGGCTGAAGCCTCTTATCCGTGCTATCCCACCTCTTTAAACACCAGCACCAGCCAAACACACACAATAACCTGCTAACCCCAATGGACCAAAACCAAGTAGTGAACAACTGTAAAGGACAGATCGGGATGCATGGATCCAGCAGATATTACTGCATTTGACATCAAATAAAGGATTAATGGGGAGAGAAGTTAGGAACAGACTTCAAGTCAAGGAAAATTAATAGGCAAAAGAGTAGGAAAAAAAAATTGAGTGAGGATCCTCCCTTTTTTAAACTATACTAGCACTTTTCCATGGTACTACACGTGCTATCTACAGTGAGCAAATCAAGCACAAGTCTAAGCAGACAAGTGGTCCCCGTGATCTCAGGGTGGCTCACATGGGTGGACTGTTCGCTCAGGCTGTTAAACAATCCCATACCAAATACACTCTTTCTAGACTATTGGCACATTGATAAAGTAACCTGTCCTTTGTAATAGGGTAGATTCTTTTTATTAGGGCTCAAGCAGTGAGCCTTCCCCCTCAGGGGGGATTAAAGTGTGTTGTTTGTTTTTTTTTGATTTTTATTCTGCTCTTTGATTTCATCGCCATAAGGCCTGAATTTCTTCTCAGCACCCTGGGCGTTCTGCTTACATTGCCTGGTACTGCTTGGTTTCCCAGTGAATGGTGTGCTTTTTGCTCAGGTGTGTTGGCTTTACTGTCTGTCTCTCATGAAAAAGTTCAAAAATCTCCCTGATGCTGTTATCTGAAAGGAGCAAATTTCAGTCTCAAGGAAAAACTCAGTGCTACATTTCCTTTTTTTTTTTTTTAATCTATTAACAACTAAAAAAAAAAAAAGTTGTATAGCTAGTAATGAACCAGAGAGAATGTTGGATATGGATAATTGTCAAAGTCCAGTACTTATCTATCTCCCAAACAGTAAAACAGTAGCAGTATTGATCTGCTCTGAACGGTATCTCGTTCAAGATGGGTGCACTGTTCATGCTGTTTTTCCTTGTGGTCCTAGGTTCATTTCCAATTCAAGGACCCCTGTCTTCCCCAAATCACTCATGATTTCACTGAAGCATAGCTGCATGGTCTGACTCTCAGTGACAGCCCCCTGGAAGCAGCAGCTTGCAGGGTGCAGCACGCAAAGAATCACTTCCTCCTCACTCAGAGCACTGCCACCTGGCTGAAGAGAAGAGCCAAGAGCTCGCTGTTCAACCCGTCATGGGGATTTATACCTCTGTGGAAGGTTACGGATTGCAGCCGCCACTCTGGGCGCATTCTGTGCCAGGGCTGCCACCCAGCAATGCGGGTCCCTGTGTTCCCAGCGCCTCCATGTGCAAGGCCAGCTGCTTGCGACACAGAGGGGCAGGCGAGGTCATGCCAAGAAGGGCTGTGAGGAGCCCCGAGAGACCTTTTTGGTCTTAGCTCCTCCAAACCTCCTGCTATGAGACCTGCTTCCCATTTCATTCTGCTTGGTTGGAAAAGAGAGACAGGGCTCATGCTGCCATTTCTTCCCAAAATGTAACCTAAATGACATGCTGTACATGCTGAATTCCTAAGACATGAGTTTTTCCTTGAAAAAGACCCCACACCGTTGGCAACTATACTCCAGCAAGACCACCATCCCTACTGAGACTTAGGGTACAATGCTTACAGAACACCACACTTCACATCAGGTGCAGGAGCCTTTCACTTCTCTGGGTTAAAAACCAGATAAATAAATGAAAAAGTTTTCTTGAACTTACTTTAAAGTAGACAGGATAGGTTAGAATACTTTATATGGGAGATGGTCCTGTCCTCCATCTCCCTCAGCTACTGAATGATGAGATAAATGGTTGGTAACATGGGGGGTGCCTGACAATGACACTTTAAATTCATATTAAAGACTTAACCCAAACAACCATGCTCCCTGTAAGCATCTGAATCAACCAGATATGCTAGACCCAATATTTTTTCTGATCAAAAATCATCATGGTTGAATTCACACAAAGGCTTTGGAGAAATGACCTCACATGACCAAAAACCTTTAGCTGAGAAAAAACTCAGTTCCATGCTCTAATTTTGCGTATGTATTTATAGTAACTTATGCTTGGAGTTGGAGAAACATCATAGTACTTTCCTTGGTGGAAACAAGAAAAGACTTACAGCTTCTCCAGTGGAAACTGATGAAACACAAGTGCTCTTGGTCTTGCCAGCAAGAGACTGATGGCTGGATAGAGAGGTTCTGAATGATGATTCATTTATGGAGCCTCTCAGGAGGTCATTCTTCGATATTCGTATCAGGAACCGCAAGCAGGGAACAGCATTGTGGATGGTTTTTCTGAAGGAAAATGGGAGAAGAAAAAGACAAACTACTTAATGACACACTGATGATGCAGTTTTGAAAATGGTGTGGTGACAGCACTGTCTCTTTCCATAATCTCAGCATGGTTTTTGTTTTTGATTGACTTAAAGACCACATGGAAACAGCAGGGTATAGCTAGTGGAAAGTACTCAATTGAAAGACCAAAAGGAAAATAACAGGTGGCTTCAGAGCCTTGGCTCAAAACACCCATGGAAGAGCTGCATGGATGAGTAGCAAGAACTGAAAATAGCTTGAAAAACATGATTGCTTCCAGTTGTAAGGTTAACCCAGAAGACTTTCAGGTTAGCTACTATGAAGGTCTTCTCTGTGCTAAGACACAGGAGGAGTGGGCCAGAAAAATCAGATATTGCTATTTATTTGTATCACAGTAACTCCCACAACTCCTGTCAGGAATTAGCATCCTCTTCTGCTCTTCACTGGCAAAACAGAAAATGATCTAGGTCTGAAAGATCTTAAAACACGCCTTATTCATTAAAGAAAAAAATCAGTAATGGTTATATAGCTCTATTCCTCCCAGGCCTGCATGGAGCAGAGAGCCCAAGAGCCTTCCTTGGGCAATGCCAGCTGGCCTTGCTCCTCACTGCTGCCAAGGACTGGCAAGGTGATGCTAACCAGAGAGCTGCATTTCAGAGAATCATTAAGGTTGGAGAAGATCTCTAAGATCATCTGGTCCAACCATCACCCTACCATCAATATCACCTACTAAACCATGTCCCTAAGCACCACGTCCTGCTGGCTACACTATTCCTGACACAAGCCAGGATGTTGTTGGCCTTCTTGGCCACCTGGGCACACTGCCGGCTCATGTTCAGGCGAGCACTGACCAACACCCCCAGATCCTTTTCCTCTGTACAGCTTTCCGGCCACTCTGCCCCAGGCCTGTAGTGTTGCATGGGGTTGTTGTTGCCAAAGTTCAGGCCCCAGCACTTAGCCATGTGGAACCTCATCCCATCAGCCTCTGCCCATCAATCCAACTTGTCCAGGTCCCTCTGCAGGGCTTTCCTACCCTCTGGCAGACCAACACTTCCCCCCAACTTGGTGTTGAACCAATTTAGTATAATACCTTCACAGTGTCACGCAATACATCACTTCAGCCTGAGACAAAGCAAATACTGGCTCAAAGCTCAATGAACAAGTCAAGGAGCAAAGTGGGAACAGGGTGTATGGAAAATAACTGATGCATAGGACTTTACGGATCAATGGAGGATGTATAGCCTATTGACTTTATACTGAAATACAAGTCAAGTAGACATACATTGTAAAATCCTTGCTTCTAGCACAATTTGGTCTTTCTTTTCCATTCCCCCTGTTGATTCTATAGTTATCAGGTTAACTGAATAACTAGTGAATTTTAAATCAGCATTTCAGTTCTCAGAAAAGATCACCCATATTAAAATCTCTGACTGTTGGACAACAGCATAAGGTCACTGATTTATCGATCCAAAAAAAATAAATAAATAAAGGAGAGGAAGGAGAGGAGAGGAGAAGGGATGGGGGGAGGAGAGGGGAAGGAGGGATATGGGACAGGCAGGATGGGACACAATGATACCACCACTAGCAAACCCCAATCTTTGGCAAAATCAACTATCATGGTATACTCAGACTTCTGCACATTGTTCCTCTCTGTCTCCAAAGGCAACTGAAAAAGCACCTACAGAGGAGACAAGGACGGCAGAAAGTTTTCTGCCTGCACTATCATTCCCGGTTTTGCTAAAATGACTGCTGGCAGAGCTACACTGAGCTGCTGGGGATGCTCGAGGCTGCCTCCGTGGTGCTGGAGAAGAAAAAGACAGTCTGTGTGGGGCTGTAAACTATTCAATAACTTCAGCTTGGTGCAAAACATCCCATCCTGTTAGTTAAGTGGGATTTCGTGAAGAGACTTCCTCACACTGGAGGTTCAAGGAATCGATGTCTGATGGTGAATTTTCAGGGGCAACATATATGTTTGATGTCTTGAGGGACCAGAGTTTTGATTTGACTGGTATTTGAAAGGACTGTTGAGGATTATTTTGTAGGCTGAGGATTTTGGAAGGGGTTTTAATACTATATATGTAAAACACAAAATAGGTATAAACCTGAGGTGCTTATTTAATGACATTTTTGAATTACTCTAAAACAAAAGAATCATCTGAAGTCAAATATGCTGTAATTGCAAACAGCTTTTAGAGAAAATACCGCAAATCAAAATTATTCATGATTATTCAGTTATTTTTGATGTAGCAATTTTGAACAAATGTTTTTCTTGTTTTTTTTTTTTTTGTTTTGTTTGTTTGTTTGTTTGTTTGGTAAAACTGGGTCTTGATTGCAAGCAGTTTGGACACAGTGATGCAGAATTTCCCTTTTTACTATGAATGAATGATTACAGAACCTAAAACTTCCAAAATCTAAGGGAGTTCCTGCAATAACTAACACAGTCAAGCAATGTTCTCTAGAGTTCAAATACAGGTTGTTAAAGGAATGAAATTTTCTTCCCTCACAGAACAGCATTTCATGAAATTAAGGTTTGTATGCTCTTACTTACTTTAACATATTTGTTAGTTTCAGTGATGTTCCAGATGTTTTTTGTTTGTTTGCTTGTTTGTTTTTACTGGTAGGAATTGGTGGGTGGAGGCTTATATAACAACCTCTAAGAACTTCTCAGTTCTCAAAAGCCAAGCGTTAGCACAGAGATCCACACTGCATTTTCAGTTACATTCATTGTAACATACTTTTTTATTGTAAAGAAATCCCACAAAAGGGTTCATTTGATTTGTCGAGATATTAAGATGCAGCACCAGCAATTCTCTGTGCAAAATAGCAGCCTGCTTTGGTAGCATTACACTGTCATTTTTATCTGTACCTGAACTCTTTAGATCCTGATTTCTAAGTACTGTTTTCAAGTAAGATTTCAAAAAGAAATCAGATTTAACACAGTTCAGTAGTTCCAATGCAAAACTGCAATTTACTACTACCCCTGCCAAACCCTTGACTCTTGGGCCTGAACAGACTAGTCCATTAAGGATATTATCGGATAAATTACTTTAAAGGCATAATGTGAAAGATTAGAAGATTCAGAAACTATCCAGAAATGTTGATCTTTACATACATACTCATTACTCACTGTTAAAGCAAAATTGGTCCTGCCAACATATTTTCACCAGCTGACTTGTTGGCAAAATGTAGCTGCTTTTTCAGTTTTAAGGCTGCATGCTTGTTTCATCACAAGGGACACAACATTACTCCTTTTCCTGACTGGATGACTCCCAAGTCTATAAAATATCTTCACAACAACTGCATAAACACTTCTGTTGTTGATATGTCTTGAAATACAAATTAAGAAGCAGGGCCAAAAAATTAAGAGAGTCTCTGAAATCCTGTTCTGGCATGAGCCTTTTTTCTTAATACAGCCTTACATGGAAAAGCCAATGCTGGTAGGAAAAGAGTAACTGAAGCAGTACACTATATGGTATGTGCTTTGAAAATACACATTTGTAAAAACAGTATAAGGAATTACTGAACACAACAGCTGTGGTTCAGAAAAATAATACTAGGTTCAAAATGTGTCAGACATCCACACATATCTTCTCATTAAACTCCTGCAAGCCATGGGATAGCAGTCATTCTCCATTCTAAACTAAAATACTCTTTAACCTTCAAAAGCTAAAATGGACTCAGGTCTTTTGGAGGGTGCAAAAGTCTTAGTTAAGGTAGCAGATATCTTGTATGACCAAGATACGTGTTGTCACCATTTCTGGGTATATTTCTTTTAGCTTTCTAAAAAGCTTTAAGGTTTGTTTGTTTATTTACAACCACACCTTCATTCATCAGATATTTAAAACAATTAGCTCTCTATGTTCCAGCTCCAAAATCACAGTTTCGGGCAATATAACAGCAAATTTTCCACTTCACGGGCTAGACAGACCTTGTGCAGATGACCAACCCTGCCATCTAGTGGCAATTCTACATTTATCTCCATGGCATCCCTCTCTTTCCTCCAAAGATTTATCACATCGCTAAATATTTTGCTGCCTTTTTGGAAAGTAGTTTAGAAGCTTTAATAGGTGTGACTGACTTTGCCACTTCTTGAACATGTTTCTCAGCTGAATCTGGAAGAGCATTTCTAAATAAAAACGTTGCTTTCAAAAATGGTCATTCTCCGGGATGCACTGAGTAAGTTTGTCCTTGTTTGAAACCATTCAGCAGAGCACTATGCTGTCTCATTCTCTTGCAAAAGAATTTTATAAATCCTTTTAGGACCACACAACTGAAGAGACAATAATTTTGATGTGTTCATACTACACATCTCCAGGTCCCAGATAGACCAAAGAGCAGTATTTCAGTCTTTTATACAGTGAGGACAAAAATGGGTGACCTTTCTGCAATGCAAGGTGATTACTTCTCACACTTTTCCTAAACACTGGAGAAGGCTGGTCTCTTAGAGACCCACTGGGATGTTTGAGAGCTGTAAAGAAGTAAGTTATTAATGGAGATTATAATGAACCTTCTTCTGAGAAGGAAAAGGTGTCTGATTCATTGGAGGTGTCTTTTATGGGGTATTAACTTATCATTCTATTCACTTATTCTTGTAGGTTTCCTATCAATTCGACAACATACAGATATTTTTTGTACAACTCACTGTTACCTCACCTCAGTGGGAACAAACTGCAAAGGACCAGGATAAAAAGCATAATTCATACCTTTAGGCTCAGAAACTGATTCACTGTCTGTGAGAGAGTTAAGAAAGAACTAAAAAGGAAAGAACAGTTAGCTAACCATGCAGCTGGTTGGGACTGAACAGTGTTTGGGTATTTGTAAGTGAAGTTGTGCTGGGCTAGCACAGTTTTCTGTGTTAAAACATATAGTAATTGATATCTGTAAAAATATGTACATTTTGCCCAGTCAACCATATTAGTGTATTGTGAAACATATATATATATATATATATAAAGTTAATGCTAATATTTTTGGTAAAGGCAAAGAATGGAAAGGCTCTCCAAAAGTTTATCTGTCACAACAAAATAAATATGAAAATTGAGCTTTTGGAATAGACTTCTTTCCACAAAGGAGAGTATTTCAGAAATGTTTGCTTTACTTTTTGAAGATAAATACTTACTGACCAAAGTTAGAAAGCCTGCTAACCAAAAGGCAGTATATTCAGAATATTTGAAAACCTCTCTCATTTCCAGGGATCTCCACCTGCATTATCAGCTTCTTAGAGCACTCACTTGGCACAGAATGTCTGTGAAGATACTATTTGCTTCTTACAGAGTTTTTCCCCAAATCAGTTAGTACTGAAGCTTCAGAGAACCAAGTTTTGAACATTTGCATCCACTTGATGACATGATTTATAGGCCACACTGGTTGTGACCCATTGTCTGTAGAATGCTCTTTAGCTGATATGGCAAGAGATGACCCTGAGCACCACCATGTCCTCCCATTAGCTGCGGTGACATGCAGCCCCATCAGAGCAGAGATGTGAGGGGAAAGAAAAGTGAAGGGAGGGACTGATACCCTCTGCGGGCCACTCTTGAGGCCACATCTGGAGCTCCACATGCAGTTTAGTCCCCCCTGTACCAGATGGACACAGGGCACGGTCTGACCACTAGCATCCATGGGTTGGAGCATGCACTGCACAGGGCAAGGTTGAAGGAATGGGGGTTGTTTGTTCATTTTAAAAGGCACCTTTGCATGTAGAGTTGTAAACATACCTATGCGCTTACTGTACCTGTATCTCGGGTGAATTATTGCATATATGATGGGGTTGTAGATTGCAGAAGCTTTGGCAATAACAGCTGGCACAGATTTGGAATACGGAGTTAGTGTGTTGCCTCGGCTAAAACAAAGGAAAAATCATTACAGGGAGCTATGCCATGGATTAATACTAACTTACTGAAATACATCGCTCTTTTTGACTGCTTTTGCTTTGTGGTCTTGTGGTAAGAAATACTGCTGAAAAGTTAATTTTTCAAACTCATTCTTTGCTCAGATGAAAGGCTTGCTTTTGACGGTGTATACTTGGTTTCATTTATTTGGAAGAGGTGAAAGACATGCAAGTAATCGGTTATCTATTCAGGGATAACCATGTGACTGACTGTGGAAGCTTGAAGTCTAAAATGGGACTATTCATCCCACTACTTTGAGTTTTCTGTTCCTCCTGTAGCATTTACAGCTGGGTCACTGACACCCATTACTGTGCAGTGCGGATGCTTTTGCTAGAAGATTTTAATTTTTATTCTGGCTTATTTCTTATTGCCAAACTCTTTTCCCAGATAGTCACAATCTACTTCTTTATTTTTTAAAAATATATATTTTTGGATACCCTACAAACATCAATAGTGATTCTTTGTCACATGTGGTCAACACAAGTGCAGGATAATTACAACTAATGTCGGTGGAATAGTGCATGCACTGACAAGACAATAGGTTCCCTTTATTAGGCGAGAAAAGAGATAACTCCTCCATGAAACCAGAATTCATGCAAGAAAAGTATCATGGGGGAGAGGAAATAATGTGTACCAAAAATAACAGATAAAGCATCATAATTAAAAACGCACACAAGAACTAGACAAATAACCCCTTTGCTGAATTTATGCACAAGGATATAGTTGTGGTACAATGACAGTGGTGGCACTAAGGGACATAGTTTAGTGATGGAACTTAGTAGGTCAAGTTGATGGGTGGTCTTGATGATCTTTAAGATCTTTTCCAACCTAGATTATTCTATGATTCAGTAAAGGGCACAGCATCACCTCTAATTAATAACTACTTAAAGCCTTTCCAAAAAAAGGAATGCTAATCATATAAACATTTTGGTGTAAGTGCTTTTCTGAATTACGTTTCCACTTACCCTGCCCAGGCAATCAAAGTGACACAAGCATATGGAGACCAGGACAAGACATACACAATGATGACCACAAAAGCAATTTTGGCCAATTTCCATTCATTCTTCATGGACTGAGAGAGGTAGGATTTTCGGCTGCAGGATCCTAGCTTTTGAACATCTCTGTAAGGAAAAAAACAAAAAACAAAACACACACAGATACATCAGCACCGTCCTGTGAAGAAGCTAGGTGCAATGTCTCTAATGCATTTTGCATGTGTGCAAAGTGAAGCAGATTTCATCTTTCCTGCTTTCACTCTTCTTTTGTCCTCTGATAGTTAAAAATCTAGAACATAATTAATGTAGTCTGCCTGTGGGACTGAGCTAGAGAAACCACTGGGACTACAGAATGGGGCTGACATGTCCTTATGCTGACACACAGATATCCCCTATCCCTCGTTGCTCTCAGATGTGAAGCAAGGAAAAGCACAGTTGGATGCAAAAATGAAATCTGATGACTTTTCATTTTCAAGGGAGAAAGTCCAGTTTACTGAGTAACATGTGCTGGAATAGCCTCACTACTCTGAGGAACACAGCCCAAAACACTTAGGGAGACATTTTTACTTCCCTGCAGGTTTACTCACTAACAGTTTTATCAAAATATTTTTGCCAAGTATTTTTGCCAAAAAGCCTCACATCGATTCCTCTTCACACATCAGAAAAACACCCTACACTTTAATTAAAATAAATAAATAAATAAAAAGTAATTTTATATCATTTATCATAGAAATAACTTCTATATCAGTGTTGTTAAAGGAAGACCTATTTCAAGTTGAAGACAATAATTACCAGCCAGCAGGGTAACAAACTGCCTCCTGATATACTGTGACCATACCTATAAAGTGAGTTTACTGTATTGTGAGTGAAAGGCATAGAAAAAATCTTATGGACACTGTGCTTCATGGACACTGTGTTAAGGATGCAATCTTTCCTCCTTTCATTTGGTATCAGATGTGTAAACATAGAGCACACAAACAACAAACAACAACAAAAAAAACACAAGGCCAGAAATAGAGTTCAGTAAGAACTTCAATTTAGGTATATAGCTACATGTTTGTAATAGCCTTTGCCAAGTAAAAACACCCAAATAACTTCAACAAGTGCTTGCAAATAGGCATAGAAATAAGCCACTGGAGGTGATGACACTGCAAGAAGGGCTCACAACTTCAGACGGTGTTGGATCAGACAACAGACAAGTAATATTCTCATTAGAGAAAACAAGCTGACAAAATGAAATTCCTTTATAGATCTAGCACCCTCCTGAATTATTACTTCAACCCTACAAATATAAACCAAGGCTTTTGGAGGAGGAAAAAAAAAACAACAAAGAGTCCTAACAAACGTAGCCAAATTTTGTGTGTGGGGGTGTTTATCTGCTTTAGTGAAGCACAGGGTTTTCTGGGATGCCTGTCTTAAATAAAGGTGTCAAAAATCTGAGGACTGTTACACTTATAGAGCAGATCACAGGTAGGTGATGCTCCCATTACTACATACTATTTAGGATGACCCTTGGGGCCGACAACCATACTGGAGTGCACAGGAACCATGTTCCTTTTATTGCAAATCTCAAATACAAAGCATCAAAACTATCAAATTATCTGAAGTACTATTAATTACCACACTCCGGGCTAAGATTAGAACTACCTGAGACTACTTTGTCCTCTACTCCAAAATGCATATCCTTTCCATTTTTTACACTGGCAAAATTATTTCTTCAGCTGCAGCTGTTACTTAACTTTACTTATTTAGTTTAACTCTGCCACTTTATCTCCAATTTCAATTCAGATTAATTTTAGATTCAGATTTAACTGCATCCTAATTTGAGAAAATCATCTAATACAAGAAAAAAGGGGTTTTACGTATTTCAGCTTACCTGCCAGTACTTCTTATGGCCAGGAACATAAATAAGTAGCAATGGAATATTATTATCAGGGGAATAAAAAATACGCAGCAGCATAAAATCATGGTGTAACTTCTGTTTGCAGGGGAGTAGGTTACGTAGTCCCATGTACAGGAAATCATCAAGCCCTCAGGCACATAGGAACCTATGAAATACATAGAATATGTTATTTGCACATATGCCTAAAGCTTGTTTAGTCACCAATCCAACAACTGAGTGATCAAAATAAATGTCATGCTGTACAGATAGTCAAGAGCTATGTTGGCTGTATTATAATGCGTGATCTGAGAATGCAAGTGCACACATGGAGAAATGGTCCTGACTGCCAGACTCTCAGGTATACCTAAATCACAGTCTGCAGCTTGATCTTCTTGAACAGAGCCCAGGGCAAAACAAAAACAAGCAAAAAACCAGGGCACTGCACTGCAATAAACGTAGATAATATGGTATGACAGCAAACCACAAGGCAGTATCTATGCATCCATTCAAGAACTTTTCTGAAATCTTATTTTTTCATATCCTGAGCAAGGCAATAAGGACTGTGCAGGGAACACTAGAAGAGAGAGCAAGCAGATGACATACTCCACCCGAAGAGTGGGGCCACACTCCACCCCAGTGAGTACAGCCACACGGCAGCAATGATCTGCATGGTGCGTTTCTTTGAGGTCCACTGGATGGATCGCAGGGGCCTGGTGATCACCAGGTAGCGGTCAACAGAAATAGCTAACAGGGTCATCATCGAGGTTATTCCAAAGAGCGCTCCACAGAAAGCATACAAGTCACAACCTGAAGCAGAAAATGGCAATGTCAGTTTTTTTCTTTTCTTAAATAGATATTTGTTTTCTCTCACAGTCTGACATGAAATATTTATTTACTTTTTTGGGGGGGGGGGAGGGGGGGGGGAGTTTAACTTGGCTCAGAGATTCTCTCCCATTAAAAGAATTTTCTTAGCCTCACAATTGCATAATTATTAAGTGTTCATTAGGAAAAACACAAATGTTAATAAAATACAAACGTACATGTTAACGAGTCCTACTCTCCACCGTGGGCTGCAGCTGGGAACCTTTTGTCAATGGAAAACTGCCTCAAAGAAAATCCAATCTAATTAATGTTACTTTTTCCTGGACTGTTGCCCAATATATTGATCTTAACAGGCTACAGCAGATATCTGTCTGCTAATGACAAATGGATGTCTCAGAAAATGACTTTGGTTTATACGGCTTCAAAATGTAGGAGCAGTTTAAATTTGATGGCTAAAAGACTAGCTGTAAAACATAGCTCCAGCTCCTATTAATTGCAGCACTTAATAAAATATTTATATTTTATATTTATTTATATATATGTATTTTTTAACTGAAAAAGATTTTCCCCTCCTCTTTGCACTCAGCCATTGGACTAGCAGATGAAAAGTTGTGGAGTTACTCTGTACCAAACCTGATTCAGAAACCTCTGTTAAATGATCCCTCACTACTTGAGATCTGGTGTCACCCCATGTGGTTCCAGGCAATAGCCCATGAGGAATGGCAGACAGCTGCAATACCAAATTCAATCTTAAAGCACACTTTTAAAGTAATCCCCAATTAAGGGCCAAATCCCACTCAACCTAAATCAATGGTTTAATTTGTGGCAGTGTGATAATTTATACTAAGTAAATAAGATGTGGTCTACTTTTACCTAACGGCATAAGCAAGACTGAAAATATCCTTAAATTTGCAGAGTTTATATTCACAGACACTCCTCAACTGACTATTGTTATTTAAATCTTTTAATTAAGCGTGAGATTCCTACGGAGAATGTTAGTGGATATCAACATACATTTCTAAATGGTTACCTGTTCTTAAACTAATAAGAAAAAATATTTATGACTTAATAAGATTTTTCTACCCATCTTTAGCCATGGCATCTGCCCTTACAACCTAAAGAATCACTTGATTTACGTGTTGTTGTTGACTACTTTCTTTCCAAAATAAAGATGACACAAAATATGTGCCATCATGTGGAACGATCATGTCAAGCACCTGGGTTGTCACCACAGAGTCTTGTTCAGTTCTTTCCATTGCACAAGCCTAGACTGTTAGGGCTAAAACAGGATGCAGGCAGTGTGGAGCTGCTGAGGGATGAACTAGTGTTGAAAAGTACCTATATCTCCAAGGATCCACCCTCTGTGCAAGCTGTTGACAAAGCACATTGGTGCCTGAGACGCCGACATCAGGAAGTCACTCACAGCCAAATTCATTATAAAGTAGTTTTGGGGCGTCCTCAGCTTCTTGTTGCTTAAAAACAGATGAGAAACACATGACTTTAAATAGACTAAATGAACAATCAGCAAGTTCATAGCTTTACTTACTAGCATAAACAAATGCTCTCCAGGTGGAATGGGTGGTTGTTTGCCACCATCAATTGCCAGCCACCTGTCAGTGACTACAACTATAGATGTAGTCATTTCAAATTGGTGACTGACAAATGCAGGGGGATAAAATGGATCCTTTCCTCAACCAGCAGAGGAGAATTCCAGCTATTTTGAAAAATATGACTTGGTTCAGGGAAGAGCAGTCTGCCTCTTTCCTTCGGTCCCTGTAAGAGCACCAACACCAAGCATGTGCTGCACAGTGCAAACCCAGGCTCTGACACAGGTTAAAGAGCAGAAGAACCTGCTTTTTGTAATCTGGAGTTACAACCTTTTAGGAATCCGTCAACTGGTATTTGAGACTACCCTTGGCTCTGGCTAAGAGGAGAAAAGATACTGGTAATGGAATAAAGAACCTCTCTCTTACTTTGCGTTATATGGTTGAATATTCCTTTATTGTTCTGATCAAATATTAGCCCCACAAGGTACATTAATTCATGAGTTCACCTCACCTTTACCTTACAGCTGGCAATTCTGGTGAATATACTGAGAAGGTGTAATGCTGAACTGCTAGTCCCTCAAAGTGGAACTGTTTTGCTTGCATGGAGAAGTAAAAGCCATGTTACCTAGAGTTTGAACTCAGGACTTTTCACAGTGCCAGGTACAAAAAGAGGCATCTTTGCACATTCTGTTGAATACAGGAAGCAAAGAGGACTTCATAAATAGCTTTATTCTTGGAAACTGCATGCAGCAATTCTCAATAGCTTGAAATGAATTTTCTTTTCTGAGTGCCTTCTTCAGCCAATCAATTGAGGCCTCTCAAATGTGCTTCTGAAATACCAATATTTGCAACTAGCAGGAATTCCTTTCCTCTTATTAATAAAAGAATACTGAGAAATTAAGATAGTTGCAGAAGTGTTGAGATGACTAATAAAGTCACGGCTTTCATAACTGTCTGCAATAACTGGGTGAGAGGGGTGCAGAACTCATGTCTTTGCAGGTGTTCATCTGCCTATGGAGAGTTTTCTACTTTGACAGCTTAACGCTTTCATTTTGCCAGCTAAAACAAACAAATTTCAAGAAAAATTGAGAGCTTGTGCTGCAAAAATCATGAAGTGATCTACAGCTGCAAGAAATTCAATTTTCTCCCTCATATAAAACCCAGTTATTCAAATCAACTAAACTTACTTTTTCAGCTTAAACATTTAAGAATAGTAAACTAAAGCTTGATTCATAACCCTACTGGTGTTTCTGTCATTGTAGACCCACTCAGCATAATGCATAATGACAGCAAACAGCGAGCAAGAAGGATTTGGAAATCTAGCAACACTGTTTGGGGTTGAAGGCAGCTATTTATTTTTTTCATGAGCTTTTTGCATACTCTAGCTGCAGGACAGTCTAGGCTGATTGGAAGAGCATCATCTTTTGTCAAATAACCTGCAAACTCTGCAGGGGGAGTGAAGCAGTCTGCAACATAGGGACTGCTGTTTCTATTATTAAAAGTATCAAACTTTTCTTTAAATTTTTGATTAGAAGTATTACTAAAACAAGGTTCTGTATATTTATTTCTTTATTTTCTCAAATTCCTTAAAACACGAGTAATTTATGTGGGAGTATATCAGTGACGTGCATGGATGCATGTGGGGTGTATGTCATTGATGCCATCAGCCTTTGCTTGGAGATTTAATCCAAGAGGAAATCAGTGCAGAACATCTGCCCACAGGCACAAACAAGCTACAAAACAAGTCAGATTAACCGTGAAGGAAATACCTGTAAAATGCATAGAGAACTAGGAGGTTTCCTATGATGCCAATAGAGCCGATAACAAGAACACATGTTCCTACAGTGTAAAGAACGTGGTCAGGGATCTCCGCCTTGGTCACAGTGTGTGGCTGGGTGGCCATGCTCAAATCCTGGATGGGAGACAGAAGAAAAGGAGAACTGAGCACATTCAAAACATGTATTCCAGGGGACACTTGCTCAGCACATCGAACTGGTGAAGGGAGGCAGAGCACTCACTTCCAAATCAAATAGACACATCTGTGATGTTACCACATCCCCTGGAAATCAAGTGTCCTTCAAGCAGCCTTAATTGTTTTGTTTACCATTACAGAACAAAACAGAACGCACACACACACAAACCCACAACAGCAACAACAGGCAAAACAGACTGGAATAATTTTAAGGGAATCGTTTTGGTGCTGATGTGAAAAAAGAAAAGACAGGCTAACATAAAAAGTGCTAAAGGTAACTGCTACACTTTGGGGTGCAGAACTAGCTGACACAACACAAGGATCAGTTCAACAAGGAATAGCCCATCATACTTTCATGTTTGTTGGAAGACTGCTAAGGTGCCCTGAGTGGTCACAGAGTCTCCCTCCTTGGAAGTGATCCTGGGCAACCTGTTCTAGGTGGCCCTGTTTGAACAGATAGGTTGGACCAGATGACCTCCAGAGGTCACTTCCAACCTCAACCACACTGTGGTTTTCTGAAATCCCTCCCTCAGCCTTCACAATTACAAACATTAAAATCGCCCAAATACCCCCAAGCTGCCTGTGCAGACTTACCGTAATGTAAAAACTGGGAAACCGTCATGGGAAAGGCAGGACAGCAGAGGAAAAACACAGCAGCTATAGTAATGCCTGTGTAAGTGCAAATACATCAAACAGCCTTGACACCTCTTTCACTGCTCTTTATCACCAGCACGTAAAGAAAAACAACTGTCTGTGTATTTTTTGAAACAAATTCAGACTTACCACTGGCTGAACACAGCGGCAGGACAGCCTACAGCTAATCCACTCAGCTCTCATTAGTGTTATCAATGAGTAGAGTCGGAATCGCCAGCCTGGTGGCAATTTTTATTTACCAAGTCAGGTAAACAAGCTTCAAGATGAACAGGTTCAAGATGACAAACATCACCCAGCTGGAGATATTGAAGGGACCGTTTGGAAATGGTGAGAATTCTCTGTGGTTTCTACCTTCTAGTTTCCATGATCTCCTACACTGCTTTTTCTCCTTTCTGCATTTTATTATTCCTCGCTTACCTATGAAGTGCATGCACATCAGCTCCTTCCTTGCACAGCGGCAGTTTTCTAGCCATGGGCATTACCATGCTAATTGTGTACGATGTTTTCAGTAATAGGGAGTGAGATGCATAGCACGTCCTGTGCATCCATAAAACAATGGAGCAGAAATGGTGAGAACAAAGGCCCTGGTGATGAAGCAGTGTCTTAAATCATACAAAAACTACTGCTTCAAAGCAGAAAGATGATTTCAGGCTTTCTCAGTGGTCTGGCAGACTCTACCCATAAAAAAAATGGCATCCTCCAAAGTGGCACTGCACCAGCAATATCATCCTTATTGTAGCAGAAAGCAATCAAAGGAAGCATCTGCTGTTGTTAATCACAATGAGGAGTGTCACTGACATTCCCAGTGGTTAAGCAGGAAGCAAAAATGTCACCCTGCATGGCATTTCTCTTAAAAATGCTACATTTTTAAGGGTGGGAGTAGGGGGTGGGGGGTGAGAGCTAGTAGTGTAAGAGCAAGCTGTACATGGGAAGCTGGCCCAGTGGGGAAACATAATCATGGCTGTTTGGTGGCAGCAAGCACAGGTAGCTTCATGCTTTCAGAAGAATGCTGTCTGGGCCACTTCAGGGCTGTGGCATGCAAAGATCCATGATAAACTCCTCTCCTCTTCCCTCAGATCTAATCTTCTTAATAGAATATGTGCACTATATCAGAACCCTGCCTTGTTTATGGCAGCGCAGGCTAAAGAGGCTAAAAGTGGGTGAGAAAACAAGAGACTTTTTTTCTCCCTTTCCTTCTTATCTATTAAACTTGCTTAGGATTTACCTCGATGCAGAGGGGTAAGATTCAGGACAAGTAAGTACTTGCCTGTCATACATATTATGCTTTACTTCTTCATATGGAAACTCACTGTTGCAGAAACTCTTTTGAGAAACCAACTGCAATATAGTTCACACCCAAAGGTGGCTCTCCTTATCTCTCTGCTGAGGAGAAGCCAACTTGGATGCTCTAGTCCCATTTATTCAGCTACTAGTGGTGAGCTGCGTCTAAAAGCTGAAAAATGTCACAATTTGTAAACTCGGATGACAGTTTGCTGGCAGTACTGAACAAAACATAAACTAGTGATGCTTACAGACTGAAATCTGAAAGGCAGTAAATACTGGGGATTTCACAAAGCCTGCAATCTCAGCAAACCTCTAAAGTGAGGGCTGTTGGATGAACACAAGCTTTGGAGAAGGTATCTTGCCTTCAGAGAAGGCCATAAAATATCACAGCTGTTTTTGCTGTTATGTTAACAGCAGCAAGAGCAACATTAAGATCTGAATGAGAAGATGACTACTTATTCACTCTCTCAGTGCTTCCTTGATAACAACTGTATGTGGCTGGAATCCAGCTGTACAAAATGTGACAAGCTGATAAAGGCAAAACCATTTATAACACTGTAATATGGATCTAAGAAGATAAATGTGCTGATGCATATGTGCATACATATGTATATTTTTCCAACAGAAAGCATTAACCTTTTATAAAAAGTAGTTCCATTAAACTACTGCAAATTCCTTAAATAAAACAGGAAAAAATAATACAAATGGCTCCAAAGCTAGTCAAAGAGACTTTATACCTCATTTTAGTCACATATTTCACTGGTTTGGCAGACTTCAGCAAAAGAAAAAGATAAGCAAAAGATTTAAATACTCTTAAGGTTGAGGATTTAAACTCTATTCTCTTGAACAAATGCTGCTTTTCTAATATAGACCCTTTCTCAGCACATAATAACTCGATGGGAGAAAAACAAGGCTTTAGGATATTCATGGAAGCCTTTTCACTTTTCCTACAACCCTATCTCTGAGAAGCTGTTCTTTATGGTAATTTCAATTAACAAGCTAAATATTTGCTAATGTAAATATTTACTATATTAGGATGAGGACTAGAAACAAAAAAAAAATTTGAAGCCCTGGTCATGCACTGTAATGAGAAGCTGCTTTTGCTGGTATTCTCAAAAGCTGTTACAGCCCTATATATTTTTCCAGTACTTATACTTTCTCCTGAGTATTAAGAATAAAATTAAACTATGAAAGAATATTCCAAACTGCTGTGACTCTTCCCAACCCTCAGAAAACCAATGTAACCATTATAAAATTTTCCAGATGACTTAGTAACCAAAACAGCAGCTAGGCACAGCAGGTCACGGTCAGTACAGTCAATGTTGTGGTCTTATCAGGTTTGGTTTATATTATTCTCTTTTAGCACCAACATGATATTATGGTTAGTGTCAGCCGGTATGAATGAGCAAAAAAGAAAAAAATGGTTTATACTAGTGGAAGGGTCTCACGTTTTAGATTTGGCAAAGTACATATTTTGTATCCATCTCTTGCCATTGCTCGCTAACTGCTGGAATACACTATGTGGTTTTACTTCAGGCTATATTTTCATTTTATTAACAGTGAACTTAGACCCTCTGAGCATGCAGTTGGAAAACTTGCAAAAACAAAGTTTAAAGATGTGCTGCAAGATGCTTCCCCCAGCTTGAGCTTTTCACACTGCTATGGTGTTGTGTGACTGCTCTGGATTCAGCACAACTAGCCCAATGAACTGTGCTTGTGGGTGCTCTGTATCATCATGGACACATAAAAAAGGATGAAGAACCTGTTCTGTATAAGCCAGTCAGGGTCCTTCTCCATGATGACATGATTTAAGAGATAATGAAGGAAGACATTACATTTTGTTCAGCAAATGTATTCACTCTTTAATGGGTGAAGGGAATTTTCAAAGGCTCACATGGGATGTTTTCACCTATCCATTTTTCCCCCAGGTTGGCTTTGCCTTCTGCCTTTGTGGTCTTAAGACTGAATCATAAGTCCCCTGCTGAAGACACATCCATTTCCTGAGTGTAGATTTTAAAGACACTGTCCATAATGACCTGATTATTTCACACAAAAATAGAAATGTAAACAAGCAGTCCATGAAGAATGCCAGTAATTGCACCAGGGCCAGCTTCTGGCATACTTGCCTATCCTGGGCTCACTTTCTTTGGCTCCTTCTAAATTAATCTTACAATCACTTGCATTTTGACTGTACAAGATACTGGACCTGACAACTCGCATAAATCACAATGTGGCCATACTCTTATATGAGATGCGACTACAACATCAAAAAGCTGTCACCTACGTGGCTGTTTAGAGGGCTTTCTTGGCAGGGAAACTAACAGATCTGCAGGCAAATGGAGGATAAACAATTAACAGCTGTCCCTCAACTAGCTGGCAAAGGAAGCAGGCACCAGACATAAAAATAAACTTGGTCTATTTCTCCCAAAATAAAGATGGAAAACTTAACAGATGAGGAAAGTTATTCTACGAGAGCTTTTGTAATTTGATTTTTAGTGATAAAACAATGTCCAAATAATTACAGCCATCTGTTTCTGCCTCCCAGCTGGGGAGATTAATAAAGATTTCAATGCAGAAGGCAATATATTTGGTTAAAATGGGAAAGAAAGGGCAGGTCTGATTCAGTGGGTAGGGGTAGGAAATAATGGATCAAATTCAGAAACACTGATGTGATAGGCATTACATGGATAAGAGTACATAAAGCCTTAGTTATGCTCTGATTTTTGTCATGGATATAAGCTCATCTTGTAGAGATGATTTACAGCAAAATGAGCTTAAGTAAGGGATTGCTTACATAGAGGATTAATGTGCACTAACAAGAAAGTGAATTAACAGTGTAGCAGCTTCTCTATGCTCATCCGCTACACAGATTCACAAAGCAGAACACAACTTTACTGTACAAAACAAAACAACAACAAACTCATGTCTATGCAGGCACAACTTGAAAATTTAAAGAAAAAAAAAACAACAATATTTATGCATAATAGGATGGGAGCCATCCCCATGTCGGTCTGCACTTGGTTTTGAGGCAGTTTGTTGAACAAAAACAGCTACCAGGTAATATTTGCCAAGTCCCTTGTAATTTCACTGAATGTCCATGTAAGGGGTTATTTCAGTATGAAGAACCACCTGGTTTGAAATGATGACAGAATTTGGGGCTTAATGAATATCTTGTATGTATGAATTCTTGAATCAGCAAATGGAAGATAGTTGCTATGTGGTAACTCTACTAGAGCCAGTGATGGACAGATTCTTGATGACTATTAAATAATTATGGGAAATATTAATAATTTTAACATTAAAAACACTATCATATAAATAGCTTTAATTACTAAAAAATAATTTAAAAAATAACCCACAACTTTTCTTGTTCTGGTTAATAGTACTGCAACTACAACACCATAGAGTAAGTAGGGATTAATTTGACATGCAGAGTCAAATCAAACCACAAACATCCACAAGTGGAAAAGTTACTTTCCCTATCAGTCACTGGGCAACGCTTCTCGTCCACAATTTGTTCCAATCGGTTCACATGCCAACATCAGAAGCACTCAAACACATTTATAGCGCACATTTGATCAAAACGACAATTGGTTTAACAAACTGAACTGTGAATGTGATGCATCTCATCCAAAAGTGACAAACAAGGAGAGGAACTGCCAGTGCCTAGTACAACAGGACGGCTAGCAGAGGCAGTTGAGCACTAGAAATCACACATCTGGTCCATACCTAGGCTAGTGTTCATCCCGACTGAGGTTGTAAGTTTGCACTGTTCTTTGCTTACAGAAACATACAGAAGTCATAGCCCTACAGTGCAAAGTAGGGTTGCAGGGAAAACAGAGAGAGGCAAAAAGGGGGACAGAAAACTAGGGAGGAGAACAAGAAGGAGCAATTACCATCTGTGTATTTTTCTTGGAGAGGGAAGTTGTAACTGGGTATGCAGTTATCCATGCAGATTTGTTTGAGTGCCCAAAGAGGAATTTTTAAAGAAGTCCTGTTTCAGCTCACTTGTGACTTCATAAAAAAAAAAAAAGAAAAAAAAAAAATCACATTTGATAATCTAGGGAAAACCCCAAGAATTTTTGCTGTAGTAAAATATATATCTAATTAATTCCATTCCAGCAAGTACTTCTGGGCAGTTACTGAACTGGACAACCAGATGAGAAAAATCATTTCTTAATCGACTTCAAGGCACATTTGTGGCAAATACTGTGAATACTGTTGTGTCACCAGAAAAACTCAGCGCACAAGTCCCACCCTGGAGCAAGACAAAAATGACCAAAGGCATGTTTGTGAGCCTCAAATACTAGGTCACTGCAGAGACTTAAATAATGCCAACTGTCTCCCTGACATGAGTTCCCATTAATTTGACTATAAGTCTTTACGATATCATGTTTAAAAACATGTTTTCTTCAAGTTCTAGGTATCTGTACTTCTCATACTTGCGATCGATCTAACAGCATACAGTTGTGTGTGTGTGTGTGGGGGGGAGGGGGTAGGAAATCTCAAAGAAAAAAAAACACAGCAGAACGCAACCCAAACATAAAGCCAAGAAAAAAATGAATTATTTATAAGTTGTCAATACCATGAGAAGCATAGAATCATAGAATAATTAAGGTTGGAAAAAACCTCCAAGATCATCTGGTCCAACCATCACCCTACCACCAATATCACCCACTAAACCATGTCCCTAAGCACCACGTCCAACCTTTCCTTAAACACCTCCTGGGACAGGGACTCCACCGCTTCCCTGGGCAACCCCTTCCAATGCCTGACTGCTCTTTCTGAGAAGAAATGTCTCCTCGTTTCCAGCCTGAACCTCCCCTGGCACAACTTGAGGCCATTCCCTCTAGTCCTATCACTAGCTATCTGTGAGAAGAGGCCGACCCCCAGCTCCCCACACCTTCCTTTCAGGCAGTTGCAGAGAGCAATGAGGTCTCCCCTGAGCCTCCTCCAGACTAAACACTCCCAGCTCCCTCAGCCACTCCTCACAGGACTTGTGCTCCAGGCCCTTCACCAGCTTCGTAGCCCTGCTCTGGATATGCTCCAGGGCCTCGATGTCCTTCTTGTAGTGAGGGGCCCAAAGCTGAACACAGCACTCGAGGTGCAGCCCCACCAGAGCAGAGTACAGATCACCTCCCCTGCTCCTGCTGGCTACACTATTCCTGACACAAGCCAGGATGTTGTTGGCCTTCTTGGCCACCTGGACACACTCTGGCTCATGTTCAGGCGAGCATCAATCAACAACCCCAGATCCTTTTCCTCTGCACAGCTTTCCAGCCACTCTGCCCCAAGCCTGTAGCACTGCATGAGGTTGTTGTTGCCAAAGTGCAGGCCCCGGCACTTAGCCATGTGGAACCTCATCCCATTGGCCTCTGCCCATCCATCCAACCTGTCCAGTCCCTCTGTACACTGAGGGTGTACAATAACAAATAAACCTGTTAGATGATCATATTAAGGTAAGCAAACTCGGGTGTCTACCTACCCGGTCTTGTTAGTCAATGTAAACACGGGGTATGAATAATTCATCTCTTTTATAAGTAATAAGACATGATATAAAAATGTTTCATATGAGAATAATAACAGAAATCAGATGTAACCAAAAAAAGTCAATGTAAATAAATTTTTAATATCTTTCTGCTTGTTACAAAGCTATCTAGTTTTTCCATAGGCATATTTTCATCTCTCTAGAGATGAGACAGAACCTTAAAATGTAAAGTCTATTCTGGAAAGCACACAGACAATGCTTTCTATGTACATTCTGAGCCATGCTGCTAGAACTGCTGATAAAATAAGATTTGCTTCTCTAAGTAAATGATAAAAAAAGTACAGCTGAATTGTGCTCCAGTTTGAACCTTATCTGCACCACTTGGGCAGGGGTTATCAAATGTGATGGCGTACTCAAAATTTTACAGGTTTTTCAACCAAGCATGCCAACAAAACCCCAGCCTTGGGAAGAACACGATGTCACTCTTTTTTGTGTATTTGTGGAGAAGCATTGGCAAGTAACAAACACATTTTTTTTCACTGCTTTAATCCAAGTTCCTATAGCCAACCCTCAAGGCAAGTTTTTTTTTTTTTTTCCACAACCAGAAGTTTCAAAGATATCAAAGGCACATTTTCTGAGAATAATTGTGTTCCAGTACAACAGTGGGTTTATAACCAAGAAAGCTATCATTAACCAGGTCTTCAGAAAGTTTTCCCCTACAGAAATCTGCATTCTATTTAAACACACCCAAACCTAACCTGAGAGTGCAAAACCTGAAAGAATCAAGCTCAACCATGACTTAAGCATTTCTGAAGATCAAGGAAGTAAAAGCCTATCACCAGAGGCTGTTAACACTCAGTTGAGCTGGGTGAAGTCCATCTTCCCCTTCCCACCTCCCACAGACTTGCATGGTGGCACAGCCAGCTGCTTAATGTGAACCCTGGGACTCTCACCATATCGTCCTCTTGGACACCTTCAAAATGTTCTTGATGCTATGCTCAAAAGCACCCCAAATAACAAGAGCTATATGTGCCCAGGGAGGCAGCAGACTGAACGAATCTAATCAATGTTAGTACTGCATCAAAATTATCTGAACTATCACGGTTCAATGCATGTTTGTTTTGTCCATGAGGGAATGAATGACTGCTAGCATACGGTAAGAGCAAGACAGTAGGTGGAAAATTCAGGTTTTTTTTTTTTGTTTTTTTTTTTTGTTTTTTTTTAGAGTTAAGTGTGCTGAAGAAAAGCCTATGTTGATAAAATGTGATATCAGAGTTATTCTTTAGTATAAGAATGTTTGCAGTCTTCGGGGAGAAATCATTTATACACTACAGCAGTAGCATATAAATGCTGGGGGATGCTCACATGCTACTTGTTTTAATGTGAGCATGCAAAGAACTGTCTTTGTCAATCTACACAAGTTAGCACTGCATTTTGAAATTCTAATCTCTGACAGCAGATATAACATCCTGCTCTGAGGTTTCAAAGAGCTTGAATGCATACTTCTGCATTTTATTAAAAAAAAAAAAAAAAAAAGAGAGAGAGAGAAAACAAAAACTCTTCCTTACTGTTGAAAACCCACAGTGAATCCTTCACCAGCCACCTCTGGTTTTATATATTTCCTCTAGATATCAGTAGTCTTTTCATTGCACTGATCAGCTTCTTGGGGAGGCCTGCTCAGCTGCTGCCAGGGCATCTGTGCGTGAGAGCTGCTCTGTGAAGTGGATCCTGCAATTTAAAGGAGATCACATGAAAACATGCTTATTTTTAAGTTTTCTGTAATAAATAAATCAAACAAATAAGTAAATCAAGAACTGATATTGGCTTTTCAAAGAGTGATTTCAAAATGAAAATGCCTCCTAATAAAAGTATTAAGGCAAGAAGTCGATGACTCAGAGTAATAGTCCATATAATCCTTCTGATGCTACTTTTAAAAATACATATTACTGATATTTTACATCAATATGCCTGTTTGCTCCGCTGCTGGATTATCTGTTCTGTATTTTTTATTCCGTAGCTCATGATGAAGTGTGCATGGTGAATGATGAAGGAAGCTTAATGATAGCAGTCAGAACATCTCCTCTTTTAGCTACATTTCAGTTATTCTTTACTTGCACTTTTTACTAGCTGAGTGTAAAGAACTGCAGTTTTACCAAAGAATCTGCTCTCTACATTTCCCTGATTGTTCTGCTGCGGGAAATATTGTTAACTGAAGGCCTGAAACCAGAGACATTCTTCACCAACTAGGGAAATTTCCAAAAAAATTTTTTGGTCATTGCAAGTAGGGTGGCTGGGCAGTTTAAAGCAAACCCCCAGCATTCTGATGCCATTTGCATCATTCCTTCATGAAAGTTTGGGTATATGAAAACTGCTAAAATGAGTCAGACCAGAGGTCTAATAGCTCCCATATCTTACAACCGACAGCATCTGGCAGCAGCTGCTCAGGGAAAAATCATTGGAAATACAGCACGTGCACATTGGTCTGCTAAATTCAAGCACACGTGATATTCTTATGAACTCTGCAGCATTTGATTCCTGTTTAGATCAAAGGAATACCTAATCATTATAGGTTGAGGATTATTCCCATCCAATATCTGCTTGCTTCCATTTGCTTGACAAGTTGCAGCTGGCAGAATTTTCAGTGAGATTGGTGAAGCACTGAAACAGAGAGGCTGCACAATCTTCATCCACAAGACAATTTCAAAATATTAAAGCTATCCCTCCTTGTAGCAAGAGGTGGGACTTGACTATGACACTTCCAACCTAAAATATTCCAGCATGGCATGAACACAACCTCACAAACCATACAATTAAAAGATATGTTATAAAGGCATAAGTAAAATTTAATATAATTTCAATTACTTAAGGACAGGTATTCCATCTCAGTAAACTGAAAGCCTTTCTATCTACTTTCTTATATTTTCACAAGGAACTGAGAACAGACAACAAAAAAAAACAAATAAGCCTATAAAGTTGTTTTTTCCCCTAGGTGCTGTAGACTAGCTTTAAGATATGAAATCTGTACAGGGATCATACTCCTGGATAGGAAGACTGCAGTGCTCTGCATCTGCTTTCATTTGTAGCAGTTTCTCCTACTGTGGCTTTAAGTCCTGCCTGAAAAAACGGGTTTTTAGGCACTTCACACCTATTGATTGCACTGGTGGCTACTCTTCTCTTGTACTGTTGAAAATACATGGTGTTCATCTGCACTGTTAGATACCTAAGAATCACTGAAAATCTGGTTTTGTGATATTTTATAATTCATTTCCTAGTTTCACTTTACAACCAGCACACTATTTAATACAATGGTCTAACAAGTGAGAAAAAGTTAGTGTTTAGAGTATCTAGTGGAAATTTTTTAGACTATGTCTACAATAGTAAACCACCACAGATAACGAAGATGACTGGGAAGAGAAGTAAATAAACAGGTGAGATATATTCAAAGCAACCCGCGCAATCAGAATTTCTATCTCTGCAAAGAGAGGCATTCACTGCCAAATGAATGCAGATTCTGCAATCTGGCAGTAGTACAACCTCCCCTAGCTCCCCAAAACATAGTAAAACAAACCCTCAACCACAATCATTGTGCTTCGAGTCACCTGGCGGGTAAATCTGTAAGTAATATAATGTCTAGATCCCCCCTTAGTAGAACCTGCCTCTTTAGCATTGCTAAGGGAACAAACTTAGAAAGAACAAGTGTGATTGGCAAATCTATATAAGATTAGCAAGCTGTTACAGTACTGAAGACATATTTCAGAGGAAGATTTAAAAAACAGTGACAAACTGATAAGAAACTGCAATACGAACGTAATTAAAGAGCAATTGCAGCAACCAAAGGACTCCTGGTCCTTTATTATTTACAGTATTTTATTAAAAAAAATACTTAAACAATGAAGCATGCTTTGACATGTTTGGCACGAATAGGTATGTACATTAAAAGTGACTTCTGTACCTCAAAAACTCCTTAATTATCTCCTGATAGTGCTCATCTTGGAGGAAGCAACATCTCACATGAAAGTAAGTTCCTTTAGCTTGATCTGGAGAAACACTGGGATAACAACATGGTTGTTTTAATGTGATTTCTCATTTTAATTACATCAAGAACTATCTTTTCCTCTGAATAACTTCCACGGACCACTTCAAGACCCTAAAAAAAAATGAAAGAATTAGCACTTCTATGTATCATGCATCATCTTACATCTGCACAATAATGCCTAGACATGGGGTACATTGCCTTTGCAACATCAGCTTTAAACACTGTTATGAGGTACCAGAAGAGAGAAGCTCAGCACGAAGCCAGCTTCCTTCTCTGATTTTAGAGGAAAGTGTCATCTTACAAAAGAAGAAGACCATAAGCCAGTTAGGTTCAACTAACCATTTTTACTACATCAAGTCAGAAAGCCATGGAAGCCCCCACTTCATTTTTACTACATCAAGTCGGAAAGCCATAGAAGTCCCCACTTTTTTTACTGGGGGGGGGGGAGGGGGGGGCATGCCTCTTGCCTCTTATCTCAGACAGAAACAGTTCCTTCTGAACCTTTCTTTTTTAAAAAGCATATAACCAAGCTGGTGAAGTAACATGCACAAGACAATTTCCCAAAACAAACTAAGAAGTCTAACAATGTATTGCTCATCCCTCATGTCACATTCAAGCCCATGCTGCACCTTTCTCAGCCCACCCAACTACAGAAAAATAATTTATTTGTGTTTATTTCAGAAAAGTATTTTATTTCTGTTTTGTTGTGATCAGATGTGTTGATAACCATCTGATCACAACAAACACTGAGCTAATAACATCCCTGAAAAGCAATTTCACAGCCTTTATCATTGGTTATAAAATGATTCTACTTCAAATGGACTACCTAAAGGTCTTGAAGCATTACCCAGGACACCATCACACTGCAGCCTCATGCTCTGCTGAGGAAGGACTGCAAATACACAACGGCAACTCTCTAGCATTTGGGACAACCTGCCTTTCCTCATCAGCTACTTTACGAGTAACTGGCTGGTACTTACCTGTGCAGCGTTACTAGAGTTTTCCCAATCAATGGCATTAATCCAGGGGCTCTCTGGTACTCTTGCCGTCACCTCTACCCTTCATCTGCTAATTCTCAGTCTTCTGTGCAATGATCTTACTGGAATGCAATAAAGCAAGGGTCCTTTTATGTCAGGGAAAGGATGGTAAAGCCAACATTGTATGTTACTAAACCATATTTACTTTCTTCTTTAGTAATAATTCCTCTATAATGGTGAAGGTTTAGCCAGCTACATGATTTGAATATTAGCAGAAGATTCAGTAAATAAATCATAGCAGAAGTTATCAGGTATATAAAAACTAACTTTTTTTCTGAAGAATGTGCATAATTTGCCAATCACAAGGGTCATTGTCTGCAGAAGGCTCAGTAGAAATACTTTGCCCTCTTTATAATTCAAAAACAAATTTCTCTCTTATGTGAGATTAAGTTCTTTTTCAGTCATTGCTAACTTATTAGGGCACAAAGAAAGCATGCTCACTGGTAGTTCTTCCCTCATTGCTCTATCAGCTCTGGCTTCAGCTGTTTAAGCTGTGTGCATCATCATCCAATTACCATGGCCTTTATTTCATCTGACCAGAAATTTCTCTGGCAGCACAGCTGTGCTGATGGCAGTCTGCAAATTTTCACATGCATCTGGCATATACCCTCACCCAGAATTCATGTCTTCTGGTCTTCATCATCCACTAAATGAATCTGCTTCTCACAGTACTCTGTCCATTTGCATGGTAAATATCAGAAAGTTCCATCTGCCTGTTTATGGAGCTTTCTATTAGGGTACGCCAACATTTTGCAATTATTTTTGAGTTCTTTGGTAGAGTACAACCATTTTGTGCAAGTCAGCCTGCCACTTGTCCCTCAGCTGCCCTACAAGCGACTTCTTCACTCTAATACAGTAATAAGTTTTCTGTTTTTCAGGGATGAAAGAGCTTGGCCTGTATTGCAGCTGCAATGTCTTGCAGCTCCATGTTTTCTTGTTATGTTTGTGTAACTTTGAGAAACTCTTGGTTACGTTGATACCAAGGGCTGAATCACCTCATTAGCAGCGTTGCTTTGTCATGCTCTTGTGGTTCAGGAATGTTGTCAGCTTCATTAGACCGCATGTAATATTATGCAAAGACATATTTTTATTCTGGGCCCAATCTGGCATTTGCAGTGAATTCTGCTTGAAATTCTGCTTGGCCAAGAACTGCTGGGTCAGGCAGACCATCCTTCAGCAGGCACCCTCTCTGTGGGCTGGCAGCCCAGCACACTGGGACATCTTGTGGGAGATAATTTGCAACCTCTGAAATTCCTAAAAGCAAGGCAGGCAAACAATGTTATAAAATTTTTAGCCCTAAACCCCTTCATGTCCTTACTGAGGTATATTTGTTCATACTCATGTTTTTGCATGGCTAAGATAATGGCAAGAAAAAATAACACAGAAGGTGAACTAGTTCAAGGTGCAGAGCACATGACAGGGAACAAACTTGGACTTCCTAGGAAACTTTGGAGAAAGTTTAACTGCAAACATAACTCTCACAGCCACCACGGTAAAGATGTTATTAAAAAAGAAAAAATCAATTAGAAATTAATAGCTTCAGCAGCACCAGAGTGCATTCAGTGCATTTAAAAGATTTGATTTGGAATTGAGATTTAAATGCTCAGGCTCCTGTTTGTTTGCCCCTTATTTAGCTGTCTAGATGTCACTTAAGCTTCAGAGGGCTCCACAAAAGCTGGCCCCAACTTCTTTCTTTCTGATTTATTCCAGGACAATGACGTGTTGCAATGAGATGACATCCATAGCTTCCAAAGCTGGAGTTTCTCCCACCTCGTTCCCAAACTCTTTCTTTCCCACTCTTAAAACTTGTTTGTGTGAGAGCTGTTGATAGAGAAAGAAGCAAATAATCTTGGTAGACTTTGCTGAATGCCAGGGCATGAAGTTAAGCACAAGCAAGTTATCAAAGATTTAGTAGGAAGTCTTCAATCCCTGAAGTCAACATGTTTTATTGTAAAGGTATAAGGTCAGGGATATACAAGACAGAGGGACATAAGGACAGTGGCACACCAATTCCTCATACGTGGGTTGCTGATGCATCACAGTTTTCTGCATCATAACTAAGATTCAATGCACAAGCAAATCCTCTTTTCTTTATGAACGTTTTCAAATAATCCTTGCTAAACACGAACAATTGACAAACCTTCCTACAGCAGGCCATTTATGTCACTTTACATTAATCAGTTCCACGAAAGGATAACAACTCTGAAATCTGCTTTAGGACTTCATTCAATATTTCTCTTTTCATTACAGTTTTCTGAGCATTAATGACCAGGTCACAATAAGGTTTAATCAACTAGATCTTGATGATGCAACAAGTCCCAGTGTGAGCAATCACCTGCTACATCCTCCCCTGCACAGCCGGTGTTTTCACATCAACCAAAACTCCAAATCTATGCTAAAAATCTAGACACAACACTACAAAGAAATCCATTTTCCTTTGGGGAGATCTGGCTCAGCTGCACAAAAACATAATCAGAATTCATTAAATCAAAACAACTTCAGTGAGATATTTTTCCTCTTTTAAAGGACAAGCAATTCATTCAAAGCACTTCTTAGAAAGCAAGGCAGAAGAAAGGCTCCCTTCCCTTTTCCCTGCCCAGCTCCCACTTTCTGAAGCCTTCCTCCCGGCACATACATTTCGGGTTGAGACGAAAGCATCTCCCTTCCCTCCTCCGCGTGGCTGCTCCGCGCAGGACCGCCAAGCTTGCAGCTCATCCTGCGGAGCATCCACAACCCCGGCGTTTAAAAAGCTGCTGGGCGACCAGCCCTCCTCTGCTTCCAGCCTGACAGCTCCGCCAGCATATCGAACTGGAGCACTGGCCCCCAGCAAACCACTCGTCCCATTATTCAGCCTGAATGGCCCCACTGCAACCCTTAAAAGTGGGGGAAGAAAAAAAAAAAATGACTTGAAAAAAAATGTTTGCTTTTCTTTTTTTCTCCTTTTTTTTCCTCTTTTTATTTTTTATGCCTCTCCAAAGCATTCCAGCCAGCAGTTTCTGTCTCAGCCCAGCCCAATGCTCACCCCCAGGGTTCAGCATCCTCCCCCCACCGTACCTGCTCCCCACGGTCCTGGGTGGGCAGCCAGCAGCGGAGGGCGGCGTCTGAGATTTCTCTCACAGCCGCTGATGCCCATACCCTCTTATGCTTTCGCTGCCAGGAGCCTGGCTCTGCCTTCCCTGTGACCTCCCCCCCGCTTTAGGTGGCTGGAAGCAGCAGCTGGCCCCCCCGCTCTCCCCCTCCATCCCCAAAAACCAGCTCACGCTCCCTCCTCGCCTACTCTGAGCTCCATCTCTGCAACCCACGGAGCCATGCAGCTGGGCAAGGGTAGTTCTGTGACACTGCACGCGTGGGCAGCCACGCGCTAAGCCTACAGCTGGCTTTTTTCTGGGCTGTTGAGCAACACGGACTGGGTGTCAAGTGTAGCTGCTGCCCTGCAGTCACTGAAATTTCGTCTTCAGGCTTACGGCTCAGCATTCAAGCACCAACGCATCGCCTGACCTGGGGATGCTTGAGTAACCACAAAAAATAAAGGGAACAGCACTAAGCGTGGTCTGGGAATTTCTTCCCTTACAGTACCTCACTGGTGTCACATTCGTAAAGCGGAGACCTTCAGAGGCTCTGCAAAGTGATGAAAAGTCAAAGGATGAGGTGGCAGACATTCTCTTCAAGAGCCCCTTTTTCTTACACGCTGTTTTGGACAGAAAGGTATCACAAACAGGTTTCAATCCCTATATTTTTTTCTGCAATGTACTGACAATATTTTCAATATATATGGTTTTGGTGGTCACCTTTTTAAAAAAAAAAAAGTGAATGAAGGGGGTTTCTGAGGCTGTGATCTTCATCTGGAGAAAAAGGGCTCAAAAGAAGCAGAGGGAACTTCCTCTAAATATATATGAGAATACAGCTAGCTTTATATAGCTTCTTGAATTTCAGTTCAGGATTTTACTACTGCTAATGATAAGTATTTCCACAAATATGAGGATTGTCTCAGCTAGCATGGCTTTACGCAAAGCTTAAATTTCTCATCTCAGATGCTTGTGGTAATCCTGGTGCTCAACAGCCCAGTTTCCTAACAGGAGGTAGAAAAGTAAACAGTGTATTGAGTGAAGAACTTCCATGTGCAACAAGAAAATAGTGCAACCTCTAAAGGATTTTGGGACTCTAAGCAACTGTCAGAAAATTAGACAGAAAGATTCCAGCACCTGGAGAAAACAATCATCAGTGTATGCATATAAAACATGCTTACATACACAAGAATATACTGTATGGCTACCTTCAGTTTCTTCGCTGGTCCGTATTTTGTCTATTTCAATATAAACTGGCACACCTATATATTACACACCCAACAATGTAAAGAACCTTTAGAGCCTAACACAAAATTGAACACTCCATCACTCAAAAAACATAAAATATGGCTAGAGTTGATTTGTTCCATTAAGTTCTCTCCTTCTGATAATCTGCTTTGTAATACACTCTTTAATTACATATTCATATACTTTTTTCCTGTTTTGTTTTTGTTATTCAACTTTCAGTGCTTCTAAAAAATCAAAATATTTTTCTTCCTGCTTGCTGCATTAAATTTAAACCAAATTTAATCAGATGAGGTTTAGCACATCTTTGTGCCAAAAACACAAACTGCAACTTTTAAACACTTATCTTTTGGCCACAGTGAGGAGTGTGTCTGTAAATTAGCCCGGATGCCTATGCACTTGGATACGCCTATCAGATTTGTCAGGTATGAGCAAAGAAAATGAAGTGGTAGAGCAGGATGCTTAAGAGGAAGTTTAATAACAACCAGTATCATTAGCTCTTTTACTGATTCTTTTAAAGATGATGAAAACTCACCTACAGACACAGAACTTAGAAGTATGGCAAATGTGTACATATAAACAATCCAGAAATGCTGGAGAATACAGCAGCACTGCCTAAATTGGATGCCTAGATTTCCAAGTAAAGATCACTTTGGCATTTAATATCCCAAAGATATGATGTATATGTTACAATAAAATGAGTATTATGTCAGAACAGAAAAAAATTAATGTGCACTTCAGTTGAAAAAAACAGTAAAACCACATACAATATACAGTTTCACATTGTATTATAAAAGCCAAAATTAAGGTATCGTTTTCATATGTAAATTTCTGGACATTGATACTGTATGTTGATCATTTTTCCATTACTTGTTGAAGCACCCTATTCCCATTCAATTATTTGACTTGACAGGTTTTACTCCTCCCTCTGAAGATGCCAATAAAAACAAGTATTAGCTGCTGTCTTGCACAGGCAGTTGTGTCTTGTCACCCTGGTGCTTTCTTTTTCAGGTCCACCTGTTGACTTGATCTCCACGATCTACTGATCATAGACAGGTTTGAAAGCAAACTATAGCTCTTTACATTGTTTTTTATGCTCCACGTTCAAATCCACCAAACAACACATACTTGAGACATTTTAACAGTTACGTAGTATTTTTTTTCCTTGCTCACTGTATCTATTACCTTAATGATGCGATCCATTAGGTTACCTTTTTTTTCCCTTAAAAATATTATGTTAATGTTCTAGATGCGTCATGAGGCACAGAGTTTCTGATTGTCTTACAATCTTTTTCCATAAAAGTTGGCTTTCAGATAAAAATTTATGTAGTTCCAGAAGCACTATACAGTATCTTTACAGTTTCAGAATCTACTTAGAGTCATAATTTGTTAACTGATATATTTTACCACTAATGTTTTTTAAGTGTCTTTTAAAGTGACATAAGCCAAAAAGAAATTATCAGCCCTCTAATATCCACAGGTGGGTTCCCTTTATTCTTACACGCATGCATAAATGATGTTCTATGAAATGATGGGAGACATGTTAAACTATTCAATTGACCTTTCTGGGGAAAAGTTCACTCTGTTCATGCTGTTGTTCATTCTTATTGGAGCCGTAACTTCTCTGAGATCAGGCCACTACGCACAATACCTTGCAGAGCTGGACTCAAAATGAACCCATTTTTGTGTAAGATATTCTGATTAAAGCTAGGAATTGGGCACCAAAAGAAAATTAAATGCCAACTAAAGCAAACTTTTTCAAGCTTCAGATTTGTTTAGACTGACAGGGTTTTGATTGATGGTTTGGGTTGGCTCCATGAACGACAGCATTTAGGTACAACTAAGCCTCAAGCCAGTGGTTTACTGAGCTGCTGTCTCGTATCTCTCTTTCACGCACTCACATCAGGATTTGTTCTTCAAGACTTTCTATTTCAGCTGTTTGTAATTAATCCTGGGTCATGGAGAAATATAGTAAATCAAGCAAGCAAGTACAACCAGACAAATTATTTAGACTCATCAAATACTGTGAAATGCATTTGCATGCTTAAACTCAGCAAGAGTTTCAGTGAAAAGAACCAAAATTGAAATTGCCTTGAAATTAATAACAGAAGACAGAAAGCTCAAGTAACTAAAGAAGTAGGTTAGGTCAGAAACTGTTAAGTGCCTAACAGAGGTCAGAAAAATGTCCTTTGTGATTGATGGTGTTGATATCCTAGGGTAAAAGACTAATTAATAGTAGTTCCACAATGGGACTTGAAGAAACAAACTGAAGTGCAAAATGCAGGAAAGTGTATATATATATATTTATATATTTAAGGAAAACGGGACAGTCATTTAGGATGAATAATAGCACTTTACATTTCTATGACATCTTTAATCCCACAGCAGCTGGTGAATTTAACAAATCGGGAAACATTATCTACCATACACCAAAATCATTTTTTCTGTCACTTACAGCATCCCCACTGGAGCAAAAAGCAGTATCTGTTTAACAGGTTAGATCTGTTGTGACAAACACCACATCTAACTAGGGCTACAGGGAGAGTATAATTGTCAACAGCTGGAATGGGTGCTGAAACTTGGATTGAGCAGCTGTTGGGAAGAGCACGTTACAATTTCTCCAGTTGCCATTGGAGATGAAGACTTTATCACAGATCTTGCAGACCTGCGATGCCTGGGGCAGGCATTCTCACGAGCCAGTTCCGCAGGGCACCCGCCTTGGTATGAGGTGCCTTCACAGCTCATAGCCCCTCACACTGCAAGGTTTGAGTGTTATATCCACCAGACAGGGAGGGAGCAGAGGTTGACTGTAAACATCCAGGCACTAAGACAGACCCAGTGGTCAATCGAGAGGTGCTGCCTCTTCAACAGTCATCTCTGAGTGGAGCCTGCACCAAGGTCATCTTTCTTTCACTGCAGCCAAAACATAGGCTACACAGTGAGGTTCAAAGGCATCTCACATCAAAGAAACGATTCACAAGTGCTGCTTCCTAGAGCACATGGGACTGACAATACAATGCCTGACCAGTTTCTCTGAAACCCATGATCACTAGCAATACAGGGCAGCTAATACCTTTTAGGGAATTATGGCTGTACTCATGGCCACTGATGCTATGATCATTGAGGAGTGCAAACAATGTGAGCAGAGCTTGACTATTTAAAAAAAAAACCTGGCAGAAAGAAGAAAGTGCAATGAAGGGGAACTGCATGGCCACTGAATCAGTGTATTCTAACTTTAAAAGGAAAAGACACCATCTTAAAGTCATTTCCAGTTTTGTTGTTGGGGCCAGGGAAAGGCAATGCTGTCAAAAACCAACGGCTAATTTGCAGTCGTGTTGATTTCTGGACAGCAGAAAGGCATGTTTCAAAATGCGTTTTGTGCTCCAGGATAAGGAATAATTAAATATGAAGCAGGAAAACAGTCATATGCCAATGAGCAAAATGGATTAATTCAGCAGTCCATATTTGCTAAGGATGAATCTTCTACTGGTTTAAAATAGCTACAGGTTGATTAGGGAATTCATTTTGGGATTGCTATAAACAACAGTGCAAGCACTCCCAGTCATCCTACTGAGATTCTGACAACTCTGAAAAGTTCAACTTATTTCACATGACACCTGAAACATTTTAATTGCAAAGGAAAACAAAAGAATTTTTCTCATTTTCATTGAGAAACATTTTATGATACCAAAATTTTCCAAAGGAAAGACATTCTGTTTTCTGATTAACAAGTTGTTTTTTTCTTTTCCTCTGGCCCAATTCAGTCAAAATGTTTTCTCTAACAACTTATGGAAAAACCCTAAAAGTCACAGCTTTTGCTGTCAAAGTCAAGGCGGTGACAGCGCACAGACATTTTTTTGTTGTACTGTTATCTTCTATACTGAAGTTTTCCATTTCTGGTCAAAGGTGACTTGTTTCTGTAAATGGAAACAACAGAAACATTTTCACACTAAGTGCTTTAAAACAAAACCCTTTTGCGTAAAAAGCAGTCCCGAAGAATTTCATCCTGGAAGGTTAATGCATCAATGTGTCAATGCTGACAAGGGCTCTTGATAATGAGGTTAAAATAAAGAAAAACAAACTTCCCTAATTCAAAGATGGTTTCAAAAAGAGACATGCAGAACAAGGAAGTCCTTATAGGTCTTTGGTTTCTATGTAGGAACTTCTAAGAACGGCAAGAATATACTTGGATGTAACGTAACCATGAGCATCACGTCCTTGAAGAGACAGAGGTACAACTGTTAATATCCAGAAGGAATACAATATTTGGCAACAGCTGTGCTACCGCTTGGACATCCCAGCCCAGAACACTTAGCAGAAAATGCTCTGCTCTGTTAAGTGTCGGCTCCAGGGAATCCAACACACCACCTAACACAAGTACCACCACCCTTAGAGACACTGTGAAACATCGGCCCTGCGTGTGCTGTGCAGTGTGCTCAAGAGTAATGGTCTGCCACTTTCTAAATACAGCACATTGCAGAGTACGGAAATGAAAGCCTGTTTGAAGTGACCTTCCTGAGCTATGCCCTGGCAAACCAAATCTCACTGTTCAGACACCAGTTCTAGCTCTGCAGGTCCTTCTTTGCCACCTATTCCCACCAGCAAACTCTCAAACTTTCCAATGGGAACTACAATCCAGTTCCTATTAAAATTAAGGGTATGACATAAGCAGTAAATTTAAGAAACTACCAAGATGTACTGTGAAGAAAAGACTAACATGTAACAATTTCTTCAGCTATTTTAGGCCTAATAATTCTGTGTTTTGAGTTGTTGAGTTGGTCTTCGCAAAAAGTCCTACAATAAAGGTGGACCTAGAATAAAATAGCATTTAAATAATAAGCTCAATTAAAACGTTACTTAGAGTCTTCAGTCTCAAGTACCATCAAGACTCAGTGAGACAAATACAAAAATGTTTGAATATTACCACAGAAAGCAGAAACACCAGTGTGCAGTAATTGAACTAAATGCATCATAATCATTTTATCCTGAAGTGAGAAGAAACTTGGATTTCATCACTACTCCCAAAATAAGCCATCGCTAATACATTCTGTATGACAGTGGATGACCCTAGTCAGTCCATTCCAGGTGAGATGCCTGATTTGAGGTCTAGAGCAGAAATGAAGGTGGAGGTAGCCAAGAAGTAGATAGGTTCTTGGCCTTTCCCTCGGTGCTGGTCGGTAGAGCTGCAGCAATATCCATCAAAGATATATAATCCAAGCACCAAAGCATTTTGCTCCCACACTCCTTAAAAAGTGGGTCTGCTGTCTGCAGATTTCAGAAGACCAGAAGTAGGAAGAAGGAAATTTTGACATGTCCTGTCTGGAAGCAGGAGGGAGACCATAAAAAAAAAAACATTTTTATTTCTCATATCCGGGACAACAGCCTCTCTCATTTTATTGCTGCAGCTATCCCACGTTACAAACTATTCTGTGATATTGAATTTTTTTGAGTTTAGGAAACTGTAAGTCCCTGTCAGAACAACCACCATTACCACTATACTCTAGATAGAGGCCTAGACACAACCGCCTCTCCCAGGCGGACAGTTTTAATGCACACTGGGACAAGACTGACCTACAAGTCAGGTAATCTGTCTACAGCAGCAGACACACAGAGCTACAGACAGGTCTCTTCAAGGACCAAGGCTTTTTTTAAATCCATCTCCTTCACTTCCTCCATCTCTTTGATGCCTCCTCTGCCAAGACACATTAGTGGCAATGTCACTGGTGCATGACCTCAACGTCCATGATTTTGTGTAAATGCCACGGCCATTAAACTCCTGTCTCCTTTCTTGCTCTTACTGTAGACTCCCTGCCAGCAGTGAGGAAAGCCATTTTGCCCCTTTGCATTTTGAGATTTTCAGTTAAGATTAATGCCATATCTACAATCCTCTGTATTTACATACACAGACTCATGCATAAGTGCAATAAATCTCAAACCGTATCTGCAGGACTGTTAATATAGAATATATACTGATTAGATGAGGCAGCTCTGTGTCTTTTTCTTCTTTTTGATAAATTTGCTAGCACGTAAATACACATTTCAGCTACACTGACATTGAAAGTAACGTCGCTGATACTTAAATTTACGATTTTTTTCCAGAAGAAACAAAAGGAAGGTCTACTCAAAGTCCTGTTCTTCCATTCACTACACCATCTCTGGTCTATAGTCTCTGTCATGGACTGATTTCCACTTCTGAGCCTTTCTTGTTGTAATACCATGAGTTCCTGTAATCCCTATCCCATCTCATACAGAAGGCATCAGGGCTCACTTACCTTCATCAGCAAAACAGGTATTATTGAAAATCCAGCACGTCACTAGAAATAAAAATAAAATAAAATAAAAATCCTACTAGGAAATGATTTAAGATGAAACCCGCCTCCAGACATTAAACAAGGTGCCTACCTGTGCTGACAACTACTTCAGTATTTAGCACGAAGTCTGCTCTTCACAACAATTTGTGAACATAATGGTGCTCCTCGTACAATCCAAACCCTGAAGAAAAAGCAGCATGTTTTCTGACTTGGGTCTATATATTACCAGCTTTTTGGACTTCTCTTTCTTAAGGTCACTAAAAAGCAGGAAAAGTCATGAACTGTGCAAGCACCAAAACTATTGTTGATTTAGCTGAGTTGCACATGGCTGCATTTCAGGTCTGCTGGAGCAAGCTTACAGAAATCATAAAAGGTGGAAGGAAGTTATTAGCCTCGTTTTAGAGAGGGAAGAACAGGATATACAAATGGAAAGACTTGCTGAATACTGCAAAGGAAGTTGGTATGGGACTCAGGTGTCTGAGCTTTTGTGACCACCTGGTGTCCTCCTTCCCTTTCCAACAAGCATAAGCAAGAGCAGCTACTTCAAGAGCTTCCGTGAGTGCTGCATTTCTCACAGAAACCAAAACACAAAGGTATATATTGCCTAAGAATGAGAAAAAAGCTTAGTTTCCTCTAGAAATAAGTTCTCAAGAAAGCTTTGAAATGAGTTAAACATCTTCCCAACCACAGTGAAGATGGCATAGCCAGAAATAAAAGCAGATATCAGCTCTAGGTGATTTCAGGGGTAGATACTCTTCCCCAAGCTCAAAGCTACAAAGGAATAAGAGAAGCAGACAGAATAAGGTGTTAAAACAGCAGACTAAAAGGAGAGGTTTTTTTTAAGAGATGCAGTTTATTATGTAGGGCTACTTCAAAGACCATTTCAGGTATATCTGAAACAGGGTTCACATATCTTCTAAATAATTTAAATATATATATTTTTTTAAAATCATGAATTTATGCATAAATGTTGCTGAAAAAACGTATTAGAGCTCTAAACAGGTCAAATAGTACACATTAAAGTGTTAGGAGTGCCTACCTGTGTGTGCATGTACACATTTTGATTTAAAATTCATTTTAATTAAAAAAGCATATAATAAATAATTCTCATTGATAAATTTAAGCGTACCTTTACTGATCATTTCTTCTGGCAACTGCAATTTTGAGCTCTCCATCTGACTGTCCAGCTCAGCAGAAGGCAGGCCTATAGGACAAACAAAACAAAACTGTTCTGCTTTTTCAGAAAAGCAATGTGATGTTAGTCTGTCAACCAAGCTTTTCTAATATTAAGTTCAAGAATTATGGTTACATAGAATAACAGGTTAATAGTATTAAATAAATTTCCCAGTTCTCTTCTTCTTCTTAAACTTTTCCCAAAGCTCCCTTTCTTATTGCCATATGATACAAGAAAACAACAACAACAACAACCACCTATGTGTTTCCTTGGCAGAGGAACATTTTGGCAGCAAAGAACATGTCTTTGAGGTTTATACTTTAGCATCAGCTCTATTTCTATCCAAACTAATTTCCAGCTGCAAAGAAAGGAGTAGAAACCCTGTGAGAAACCAAAAATTCAGTGATGGAGCAAATCCACTTCTCTCTCACTTGCACCATTAGTCAAAAACTTGTATCATCAGCATTTAAGAATGGACCAGAACTGTTCATTTTTATAACTAGCATACAAGAAAAATTCACCATAAACTCCACAGGAACCAAAGCTACCTGTGCATAATGCAGATTGCTAGACAGACAGCAAAGGTTTGCAGGGTCTCAGGTATGTTTAACATTGTAGTATTTGTCTGACTACCCCATTAAGATCAGTATTATAGCTCTGTCAGAAACCAGCAGCCAATGCCAAGAAATGCATTATAGCATTAATATAGTTTCGTAAACGAAGGAGGGAAAAAATCCTGACCTTAACTGGCAAGATGTGCCATGACTTTTTTGTTATTAATAAAACAAAAATTAAATTAATTAAAATGTCCCTACACCCATCTCAATCTAGTAAAGCCAAATGATGGCAAATTCAGATTTGGTACAAGATAGAGGAGAAACGTTAAGCCATTTTTTCAGCAAAACCAGTTCATGTAAATATGGTGTTTTCCTCCTGTTATCTTTTCCTCTGTCCATCAGCACCTGAGTAACAAATCACTTTCCTTACCTCATGGAACCAAATCCTACTGTTATACCACAACCTTCATTTGGGCTCATATATTTGCTTTATGTCAGTGAGAACAGAAGTCAGGCTACAGCATTGATCTTCACACCTGCATTCAGAACAAAGACTTGGTCTATTTTCACATTGCCGAAGAGATCTATTTCTGAACAGAAATCACTGTTAGCCCTTCCTTCAAGGGCATTGGCATTTCTTTTTTTCTAACTTTCTCTCTGCTCACTTTTTTCAACACCTAAACTGTCAAACAGAACTTCAGCCCATCACCAGTGAGATCTGCTCAGATCAGGTTTCATACAGAGAGTGCAATCTAACAGCCAGTGGCCCAAGAGGGAAGGGTTTGAGTGGCCTGGCACTAGAGAATAAAAGTAATCCATTAAGCTGAAAAAAATGGCTGCGCTAATCTTGCCTCTGCCTCCAGTTTTCCCTTTCTTATCTTACATGGCTCTCATCTCTGTACTTTCTCACCATTAAGCAATTCTCTCAGAAGTCCAAGCCAAGGTTTTGCAGCTGTGCCATATCAAAGCTAGCTCTTGGACCACGGACGACTGAATACTTCCGAGGAGGGTCACAGCTCTAGAATCAAGGCTACATGTAACTGGAAATATTTAAAGTTCCCAATGAAACTGGCAGAAGAGTTAGTTTTTGAAGAGCTAGACAGAAAATAAATAAATAAATAAATAAAAATGGCTAGCAGGTAGAAAAAGGGGAGGTAGAAATTGGCTGGATTGGTGGGCCAGAGACAGAAGTGAATACACACAGACACACAAAACATAAAAAAAGTAGAACACAAAACAACCTGTGCAACCTGACAAGGGCAAAGAAACTGAGGTGAACAGCCATTTGGAGAAGAACCTGAGAGGTAACAGAGAACATGGTCAAGCACAGGTGAAGATATTTAAATATGATGTAACCTCTTTGTAAGTCTTTTATTGCTGCTCTTCAAAAAGCAGCCATCTCAAACGTGAATCTCCCAAAAGGGTCTTATTTACAAGGCCTTATAATGGAAAGGCAGAAACAAACAAACAAACCCCTCTCTCTCCCTTAGTGAATAACTACGTAGGGATTTGAAATACTCCTATATATTTGTTTGTAAGGTCTTTTTCCCTTGGCCAAATAGCACATAATGATCACAGAGATGGTGGCTGAGAATGTAGTCTGGTATGAACAAAATTCTGTTTACATCAAAATAAATAAATAAATAAATGAGAGTTTCAACAATTACAAGATCTGATGAAAGGAGGCTTGACCAGAATATTCCAGGCTCTCTAGTTGCCAGCATCACCAGACGATGAAGAAACGTATTCTTGCACTGACAGTCTGCTGATCCTGCCTGGGTCCTGCAGGAGCATCTGGCAATGGGAATGCCTCTCACAATACAGGGAGGCAATAGCACCTGATGGCATCACCAGGTCCTCCTGAGTTGGCTGTGCAACACGAGCTGCACACGCTTTTGCTCCTGTTTCACCACATATCCAGGTCTCCTTTTTAATGTATACTCACACACCATAACCTGCAGGGCAGGGACGTGATGCCCTTGAAAGTCTGTTTCCACCATCTGCTCCTGGCTGCAGGTTGTGGTTACTTCCTTCCATTCCTGGAAGCTCTTCCTGCTGGCAAAGAAAGTGTGGTCAGAAAGGGCTGCTCAAGTGACCAGCGTATGACTTCCCATCAGGGTACTCACCCTGGCAAGCTTCAGTCTCTCAATAACTGTAAAGCATCTTCTAGTGCTGATTAGCTGCTGTGAGATGTTTCACACTATGTAGATAGTACTGATGTGCCCCCAAAGCTTCTTTTCTGCACCAAGTGGTATGGGAAACACATGCCCTGGCGCTTGGAAAGCCTAACCCATGAGTCACCTGGCTTGACTTTGAATGCTGGAGAAAAGAATAAAAGGAAAACCACCAAGTTTATTCAATAAAGTCAAGGTTTAAACTTGGGATTAGAGAGCATGAAACAAAGAAAAACACAGACATGACACCGCTTAGGGTAAACCTAATGTCAGTCTGGTCTTCTAGCTTGACCAGGGATTTCTCCAAAGCATATCTTGGCCAGGGAAACCAGGCTGGTGACTCACATGCCATATCCAGCATCTTGTCATTCCTGCCAGAGCTAACTTGCATCTCTGTTCACCCTCACTGTTCACCCTCAGAGCCCAGACAGCAGTCCCCAGACCCATTTCACTCCCAGGCACTGTCTTTCAAAGCTGAAGTTTCAGTGTAACAGGCATCTCCACCCCAACTGCCTCTGGCCTGCATTGCCTGAGGTGAAGCTGCAGCTCTGTTTTCTCCGTGCTTTTTGTTTCTTTCACTTCAGACCTCCCTGATCCTGTTTTTGTCTAACAGGAACATAGGTTGCATGTTCCAGGTACACAGCATGGCACCATGAAAAATAACACAACTGCAATTTTACCCTTGGACCAACTTACTATTTCATGTTAGTGGCCTTGTTGAAGGCTTTACATTTCCAGGAACATCATAACACTTTACAAACTATACACATCAATCAAAGGATTAACTACATAAACATCCTGTTAAACTTGCTGTCACTATTTCACCACCCTCTGATGATAACCACATAACTTATTGCTAATACTAATCATTAGTCTTGACAGATTTGGCACATATAATGGTATCTACAACCCCTTCCCTGCACAAGCATTTCCACACCTCTGACCACCACTGCCTCTGTGGCACCTGGAGAACTTCCTGCTTTCTCCACAGGGTTTCTTAACTCTTTCATCTGATCTCACAACGGTTCTACATCCACCTAATTGAAGAGGTCACAGCTACAGAGGAAAAATAAACACAGGTTGATAGCATAGGAATGCCTCTGGACATGGTATTTCCTAGTGACGTCATGCATCTCATGAAAAGACTGTGGGCAAAATGAATCTTATGCAGATTTTAAATGAAGAAACAAAGGCAAGAGGAGTTGAAGAAGACATCTTTTTGATTTTTCCCTGTGGTGGAAAAACTGGTTTGTGAAAAGAGCAAAGTACTAAATCACAAATCTGAAAATACAGAATAGTTTTTCAGTTTTCAAAATTTACTTTGATGACTATAAAGTATTTTTTGCTTACAAGTGGTAACTCCACACACTTAACACACATGCTGCTACAAATATGTCTGCCAAAAATATTTGACTTAAGTTATCAGAAGCAGGTTCCTTAGCAAACTTAGTCTAGGGTTTAGAGTTAGTTCTGAAAACTACATTTTTTTTTTTACTGTGTATTTTTACTGACAAATCAATTCCTTGGATAACAGATGTTTAAAAAAGCACTGCTAAACTTTCACTGGATTGGAGAAAGAGGTATTGGTAGTTATATTAAAGAGAAGTATAAGGGCAGAATTCCTGAATGCAAGAATGTTAACCAGTGCATGCCCTTCACATTTTATGAAAAGCAAAAGATTCACAAAAAGAAACCATTATTTCCCGGCTATGACCTTACTGCATAGATTTATCTTGTATCATTTTTAAGACTCAAACTCATTTTGGTAAAGAGCAAAAAAAAAAAAAAAAAGAAGCATCCATATATGTACTTTTAATATTAATATTAAAAAAAATTGTTATGTCTTTAGGGTATTAACAGTGTATTAACCCCCCCCCCCCCCCCCCCCATTTCTTGAAACATGATATATATTAACTAACACAGATTTGCACAACACTTTAAAACCTCTGGATTCTTGCATGGTTTATAGAACAAAGGAAGTCTGTTAACAAAGCTAATGCTGTTCTGTTTGTAAGGTCAAGCATGAAATAATATTACATTCATAAAATGGTATTATATTCACCTACTACTTTGCACTCACCCATAGCTCAAAATGGGATAATGAAGTAGCATGACTTATCTAAACATAATGGAACTGTGGTGGCTTCACCTGACAATCAATTGTTGAAATTTACTTAACTTGTGAAAAGGGAAGAGGGAATGAGTTATGGAGACACCACTTGCTTCTCCCATTGCAAGGTGTCTGCCACGTTATTCCATTTAAAATAGTGCTACTACCTGGGAGGGACTTTTCACAAAAGAATTGACACATTACACATCACCTCGTCTGCCCTTCAAAAGGCCAAACCAGATGCCAGGAATTCTAGCTAAGCAAACAGACTGCTGCAGCCAAGAAACTATGGTCACATTGGAGTGTTAATGGCATGTTCTTGTCCATCAATAGCAAAATCTCCTCCAGCCCGATGTTAAAAGCCCGTGGGTAGACTCACTATATGTTTTTTATATATAAAGTGTATTAACATGCTAGAAATTATTTACATTGCTTAATTTTTGCAGACATATTTGACTGTGCTAATATTTTTTTCCTCAATCTTCCCTGCTTAAGAAGTATCTTAAGCTGTCTTCCAAAACTTATTCACTCACATTTTCTATACTTAATGTATTGTTGGTTTTTCCATTTCCTAACCTAGCAAAAAATTAAAAAACACTGCTTCTTAGCTATAACTTAGAAAGTCAGTAATACAATGGAAAAAAAAAATCAGTGTGATATTGTAGAAATATATTAACATTCAATATTATCAACAATATTAATAATATTGAATATTGCTAACATTATTATTAATAATATCATATCTTATTAATAATATTATTAATAATATGTAAGTTTTGTTAAAAAGAAAAGCTCTGTAAAGGACTAAATACACCTTCAATATGTTACATAGAACTACTCAAGAGCTCTTTATTGTGGTTACTTCAAATAGGAATCCATTCTCTGCTTTTTTTCCAGGGAAACACATTTTACTGAAAAAAATGTTATAATTCAGAATATTTTAAGAGAAACTATGTTTCATTTTAAAGTGGCTCGTGTAGAAATCAGTATATTTCATTTTTCTGAACTGACTCATGTTTTACTTTCTGGCAGTTAACAAAAACAACAACAAAAGATATGACCACTCCCTTTGCCTCAGAGGAATGTATTGGCTTCCATTCTCGTCCAGGGAGAATATTATAAATTTATCTCTGGCTGAACCGCTTGGTGTGTGGGAGTCACATAAGCAGGTGATTCACAGGAAAGTTATTTTGGTAAAGGAAGAACACCTATAATTTTTTTCTTTAAAGAAAAAAGAACACTTTTCCCCTTGCCCACCCCTCCAGGATGCTCAAAATGGGAAAATCTGGATAAATACTGAAGTTACAAGGTGCTTTGGGATATTTCAGTAATTCAAATCATATTCAATGTATGAATTTTGACATATTTGCATATCCTGTTGAGATTGAACATGTTTCTATGCTTGTAAATTCTTGATTTTTCAGGACTTTGATTCCTGGGGAAAGCAAAACAAAACAACACCTTTAAATATGAGCTTTTCAAATCAGCAAAGCTCAGCATTCAAATACCAGACTGTTTTTGTGCAGGGCAATTCCAAATCCTCTTTAGCTCTCACAATAGCCCTTTCAGAGAGATTTATATAGAGTGCATCAGGTGAGTGTAATTATTGTTCTGCTAGGAATTCCCCTATTAACACTTTTGGCTCATGCTTCAAGGAAAAGAAAGTTTTCCTATCCAGGCTACTCCTCAGTGATACAACTGCAGCTTCCTGTAGATGAGATTTTTGCGTATCACTCTATAAATTTAAGAAATCTTAATTTCACAATTACATCCTGATTGTGCAAACACAAGTCCATGTGGGCACCAGGTGGATGCAAAACAGTTCCCATCAGGTAAAGAAGCTGCTTTGCCACCTGAAACTCATCTTTCCCAGGTCTCCGTCTTCATGGAAAGCACCATGGTGAAAACAAAACAAGACTGCACCCTAGAGAAAAAGCAGTCGAGCATCTTGAATTCCTTTGGCCTTGTTATGCTTCAAAAGGATTTATAACCTAAAAAATTCAAGAGTCTATTGATACCTAATGTTCTTTTACACATTAATGTTCAGTTTGCTTTTCCCCAGTATTTCCCTGTTTTTATAAAGTACTCTGATGTGTTTGCCCATAGGGATGCGATGAATTCCCCATTCCATCTCAGTAATGAACTTATTTCTGTGAACAGAAAGTGCCCAGTGAAGGTTTTTTGCAGTCCCATTTTTCCCATGTTATAAACAGGCTGTGTCTGTACTGCACCAAAAACCCTTAAAGACTTAGCTGCTGATGGACTATTACCAAGTAAAACCTGTCAATGGTTTTCTCTGACAGCTAAACTAATGTCTTTTAACCAGCAGCTGCTGAGCTCTAACAAGCATAAAATTACATTGATCTTAATCAGATCAGACACCAGCTTCACTCCACTCCATCTCAAAGACTATCTGATTTCATGCTTCATTATAAAAATCAATTAATCGTTTCATTGCCTGGTCATTTTGTGTGTTATTTATAAAACGTATTGGTTGATATTCTAAAGATTGCAGGCAGTCAGGATATTTTGTCTGGGAACCCCAAAGAGTATGTATGGAAAAACAGGATTATAAAAGACAGGATTATAAAAAACAGGATTATAAAAACAATGTTATAAATGAGTTTACCTGATCATCCAAAATGGCGTGATCAATTGTACCAGCCACGGGGCATTTCCTGCATGCCTAAAAGCCCTGCTTTCCTATGAACATCCTGGTCTTTTTATTAAAAAAAAAAAAAAAAAAAGAGAGAGAGAGAGAAGTGTCATTTGCAAATCCATCCCCAGTGTCACCTTTTGCAAGTGCGCTCACACTTCCCAAAGAGCTCGACCTCCATAGAGCTGACAGCCGAAACATCTTCAGTGCAGTGAGTTGGTTTAGAAGCTGAAATTAAGCATGAAACACTAAGTTAATTAGTGCAGACAAATAACTAGTGACTACACTATGCCAGACGTGGAGTATTTAAACCACAATGTTTTGTTGCTTTGAAATAATTATTTCATTTTCCGAGCAACTTGGAAATTTGAGTGGATGTTTACGGAAAACTGGATCATTCACTCAAGCATGAGTTTCCAAATGAAGTTTATTTTTAAAGGAAGTTATTTATAGTTTACTCTATCGGGTTTTTCATTTACATCTAGATTCAGCAAAGCACTTAAGCATGACGCATTTGAGCTCAAGATGCACTTCCATGAATATAAAACTAGAAACATTCGTTTCAGACAAACATGATTCTAACATTAGCAAGAAGGGAAAGAATTTGTTAAGCTTAAGCCCTGAAAAAGATATGCATATATCTTTTCTACTACAGACAGTCACTGATGTCTGGAAAATTTTATTTCTATTCTTATTTTTTGTTCCAGTTGTCATGCATGTGTTCCAAAGAACACTTGGCATTAGCTTTCCCGAATAAGTGTTCCCATAACACTCGATTTTTACCGTGATCTCAATTATACAGTGTAGTTTTATCCACTATTTCTTAAATTTACTCTGTTAATCTGTTATTCTGACAATCTGTTGTACACTCTTCCTCTGTGACTTACAAATATTCTTCAGAAGTAGAACAATGACATTACGTTAACCCTGGCCTACTTTTAAGGTATTAATAATGTTATATAATATAATTTATATTTATTGCTGCTCTTCTGAAACCATTCCTCATTCATACTGAAGCTGTACAGGTCGTGGTCAGAGCTTTGGTTCATCCAGTGCGGTATCCTCCTCTTAACAATAACCACCACTAATTGTTTCAAAGGACATGCACCGGGACTTATTAAGAGGAGCTATAGAAAAGCTTATTCCTGACAGAACAAATTTTCAGCCAATTAAAAGTTGATTGGGGTCTCCTCTCACATTTTTTACTTAATTTAGTCAATACCATGGCAGCGACTAATAGCTGGATAATCTGTAAAATCATGTACCCTGTTTTGGAGTCCTAAAGCCTAGGTTTTTGGAGACCTAAAACCCAGGTTTTAGCCAAGTGACAGGATGGCTTTCAGTGAGCAATGTAACGTTCTTCCAGAGCATAAGCATTCAAGGGGGAAATACCAATCTCAAACCAACTTACAGCATCTTACATTTTAGGTGTTCCTCTGTCTTTTACATAGAAGTGGCTGAAGTCCGCAGCATTTCAGGTTCCCCACTCCAGGTGGGTCTGTTGGTCATGGTCCCACTTCTGTCTGTTCCTGGAAAGTGACCCTCACACAAATTTTATATTTCTTGAAGCTTCTTCACTACTACTCTGTCCTATCCCAGCACAAAGTCTAACAGCTGTATTTACCTGCATTGCCTCAGTACTGGGAAATCACCTTTATCAAACTTGTCAAACTAGTGAAAACCCAAAGTGTATGAGTTGAGGTCACATGAGGAGGATCATGTCTTGTGGCAGATATGTCCTTGAGAATTGGATGAGCACAATGCAGTGCTTGGTAGTTACTTAAGAACCTGCCTTGAAAGGACACACTCCACCAGCACAAGTAGGGCCTCAGATCCTGCTCTGCACAGGACATCACATTTTCAGCATGTTGCGTAAAGCCCTACCTATCCCCATGGGCTCCCAGAGTAGGAGAGCAGCAAAACTTTTGTGCTATAAGCATAGTAAATGCCAGATGAAAAACGTCAGAAAGTAGTCTGAAGGAGGAAGCCTTACTCTGAACACCTGACACTAGATAAGCGCATCTGACAAGTCTTTATCTATTACTCTTCTGTAATGAGGGTGTGAATTTTTCCTTGACTCTGTAAGAATTAGGTAAAATACATGTTCAGGCAAATCTACTTACAACAGCACTTTTATCAGCTTTCATTAGTTAGTTGACTGTATATAGTACTTATGAACTGAGAATTACATTTCCTCATATATGTCATCCATGAGAGCATGAAACTTTTTTTCCAAGCTTCTGCCTTCACTATTTCAGAATCCAAGGGTGACTGGGGACTTGCTAAATATTCCCCCCATCATGTGACTAGGAAGACAGTCCCCAGATTTAAAGAAAAGACCGCTTGGAGAAAGACTGTTCCCTACAGGGAAAAAAAAAAAAAAGAGAGAAAAGAACAGAAAAGAAAAATGCTATGGATCATAATGACAGCAGTTTTGTTATCTACGATTTGTCTTTTCTACTCAGTATATAAAAAATGAACATCACCATTTGGCCGCTGCAGGGGTGCCACTTAGGAGTGAGTGGTTCTAAGCCTAACTAAATCATGAACAGACCAAGCCAGGTTGTTTTCAAGTTACTGCCACATAGGTTGCAGAAGTCCTTTGCTTACTGCTGAGAACTCTCATCAAGTCCTAAGGAAATCATGTAACACCTTCCTGGAGTAAGTCCTAAATTCGCATAATGAACTTGGGTATCGAAACTTTTCATAGGGTATAGCACAAGTCCATAAAATATTTGGGGTTTTCACTTGGCCTGGGGGAAAGGGGTTGGACCAGATGATCTCAAGACAGTGACTATATCTTCAACACCATAATCTGTAGCAGCAATGCTAAGCAATCGTACCATTACCATTGCATTCTTGCACATATAGCATCCATTTTTGCATCATCTGCAGTTTTCATTGGTCTACAAATAACTGCGAATAGTTCCTATTGATTAGCTCCTAGTTGGTGGATAATGTGAAGAAATGAGGTCAAAGATAGCTTCAGCAATGGAACAAACATGTCATCTGCAGCATTAGGGGTCGGCTACAGTGTTTGCAACCAAAGTCATAAAAAGGGCAAATCTTTCCAGCATCTCAATGTGCTAACAGAGATTATGTTTACATTGTCTTTGATTGCTTTTTGGTTCAATTCTCTACATAAGCATAGAAAGACCTATGTAAAATAAAACTTGTGAGAAAATATAAACAGTGCTAAACTTAGAGGATGTATGCCAACTTTTTTCTCTTTTTTTTTTTTTGTTCTCTGAAGAATGCACATAGACGTTATTCCTGAGCCACTGAGTAACTAAATCTATACATATACCTTTGTAGGTGAGAATTCTTCCTTGCTTTCAAACACTAAAGTGTAAATATAGCCACTCCCAGATAAATTCCTATTGTACTTTCACAGCAGGACACTTCACTGGGTCTCACGCAGTGTCCTTGAAGCCCTTCTTCTTCACAGTACAGCGAAAAGTTTTTATGCCTTGATTTCTATCAGAAGATGACTGATTCATCTCAGATTGGAAAGAGAGGTGCCACTGTTCAGCTTCTACTGGGGATAGAAGTCTCCCCAGACAACTCAGAAAAGAGGAATCCTTACCTCTGTAAATGGATTTTTGCCTGTGGACTCCTTGCATTTCCTTTTGTGGCCAGAATTGTCCTCACTCATGGTCAGAGTCATCAATATTGTCATCAACAGCTTCCTTATTTAAAGAAGCTGATTGTTCATTTAAACATACAATTTTAATATCAGTTAATTTAGCTCAACAGCTCTCAAAAGTTTATAAAATATTATATCAACTCTCAAGAACACACAAAGCTACTTGCATTTCTTTCAATACTATAGTAAAAAAAAATCAGAAAAAAAATCTTCAATGATTTTACTGTTTCTTTAGTAGAAAAAACAAAAGTATAGTACTGAAAGCCTGTACAATGACAGAGCTTGACTAAAAGAAAACAGGCATTTAATAAGTTTAGTGACATTTTACTCTAAGTGGCAATCTTGAAGAAGAAAGCACTCTGTAGGAAGAATTTCAGTATGGAAGAAGAGACAGATGCAGCATGCTGAACATATTCTACAATGTTTTCCTATTGCGTGAAGACAGGAAATCCATTTGTTTGGGTTATGCGTTGCGTGGTGAGAAGCAGATCATGTTTACCACTTAAAGAGACTTTATGCTCTTCACACACATCACAGAAGGAAATGATACGGTATTGTCTCATGTCAGGAGATGCAGTGATTGGGATGGCTTGGGTGTCTTCTCCCAGACTCCAGAGGTTACCTGCATAAGCAAAACTCCCCCAGTCACTCATTCAGGCAGGTCAGGAGATGGGTAAAGAAGTGAGAAAGCTGCCTGCAGGCAAGTTGTTGGACTGATAGAATAATATTTAGGGTTGGACAAATACCTCTGTTTTGTCCTCAGGCATGCAACCCGTCTGGTGCAACCCAGGTCTGATGTTCAGCCCCACCCTACCAAGACAGTCATCTCTTCCAAGCCCCATGTTGCAACCTGCTTCCCTCTCTTCCTGATGCTGTCTGAATCAGTAGAAACAAAAGGGTGCATTGTCTGAACTAGTGAGTGGTTTCATCATGGTTTCCAGAAAAAAAATGAGCACCTAAAAAAAAAAACCAGGAAGATATGTTAACTTGTCTCAGTTTCAGTCCCCTGCAGAAGTGCAGTGATTATTTAGTGTAGGGCGAGATTAGGGGAACCTCTACTACTCATGGGCTGTTGCATATTCACGTATTGATGCTTAGCATAAAACAGTGTTGTGTGTCAAACCTTGTGCCATCCAGTAAGACATTTCCAAATAGGTTAGAACTCCACAAGAAATTTCAGGTAAAAAATTATCTCAGTTATCAAAACAGCAAAGAAGCCACCGTGGAGACAAAAGACAATTTACACAGGTACTTAACGCTCTTGGAAAGATCTATTTTAGCTAAGAAAAACACACTTACAGATAAAGATGTTGCGAAAGCCTTAAGATTACAGCAAATATTTTGAGTAAGACATCAAAATAGTTGCAGTCCAAGCAATTTATGTTTTCCTACAATTTTATGAGAGTGGGTGTAATGGTCCAAAATATGTATGAGTGAATCAAATGTTTTACATCAACTTTCAAGTATTTTTCCTTCCCCCAGTTGACAATGACAAAAATACGAATGTCTATAACTCTGCAGATCTTAGTATTTTCACATGGTGCATTTTTTTTCTTCCTGTTTAACAAAGGTTTCTCAGACATCAATCCCACCCAAATCTTACTAGAAATATTTCTGATGAAGTGCCGTGTTGCCCTTGGCTAACCCTCTAAGTGGTGAATATCATTAATAGTCTTAATGATAAGACTCCCAGCTCAAGCAGCAAAAGCAGTCAGTGAGCTTCTGTGCAAACACCACTTCAGTTTGCCACTTTCTGTACTTAAGAATCACACAAAAAAAATAGAGCTATACATTTAACAGCAAAATACATGTAGCCCATTTAGCATTCTCACAGTCAATATTTGCTGAATGCATCAGCTGCATGACCACAGCTGTCAAAAAGGGAAGATTTTCTGATTTTCACTCCTTACAATTCTACATTTTATGGAGGAAAAAAAAAAAAGAAAAATGAGAGGAACAAAAATTTGAGGGGTGATGGCTATCTGAAAGTATTACTATTTATTTATTTAAAGATGGTTGTGTTATCTGAATCTCATGATAAGAAAATTGGGAGGAGGAGGAAGGGCCGAAATAAACATTTTCACAACATTATGGTGGAGGATTAAGCAATGAAAACCAGAAACCTCTTAGGAACAACTTGCCAAAAAGGAATCTCAACCATTTCAAATTTATGCAAGGGAAACAACAGCAAGACAGAAGGCATTCTTACTTGAACAAGGGAATAAAAGTACTTATTCTGACCTTGAAGGCTCAACTCTGTGAAAGTTGGATGTATTTCACATTATTTCCTGTTATACTGAGGAGAAAAGAAAACAAATCCAGGCATCCTAATGGGGCAAGCTCTCGTCTTCATATGAATTAAAGCTCTAAGCACTGAAGTTGTACTGATGTGAAACAGTAATATAATTAGGGTTACTTAAGATCGTTTTACCCCAAAGTGACTTCCTCCAGCTATGTCACTTTCCTCCAGCTATGTCACTTTCCTCCAGCTATGTCACTTTGGAAACTGTACTGCTATGAGGAAATATCTCTAGCCAATTACTCATCTTGTCTATACAAATATATCTGAGGCACTTATCTCCCCAAAGCTGAAATGAGAACATTAGCAGAAAATATAGTATTTTTCCCCTTCTGCTTATAGAGAGGTAATATAAAGAGAGAATACTGCAGTTTTGCTCTGCACGTTCATAATTACCGCTGTGTCTGGTTATCAGAGAGAGAACATCAAATGAGATGTGCTTGGAAATCGTGTTTTGACCCAGATCATCATTCCAGGTACCACACATACTTTGTGCTCTCTGGTACCCGTGAAAACAGGTCCTCCGTTATCCAGAGCTGCAAGTTGGGAGTCTTAAGGCACACTTCTCTGCCTTTATCCACAGATGGAAGATCACCAGAATGGAAACAGACTGAATCATAGAGTCACTTAGTTTGGAAAAGACCTTCAACCAACCATCAACCTGACCTACCAGGTCCCATCACTAAACCACATCCCTTACTGCCACATCTTTGAGACTACAGATTCACATCTCTCTCAAATACCTCCAGGGATGGGGATTCCACCACTTCCCTGTGCAGCCTGTTCCAATGCTTAACCAACCTTTCCCTGAAGAAATTCTTCCTAATATACAATTCTTCCTAATATCCAATTCTTCCTAATATCCATTGCAACAGCATGTGGGAAAGGAAAAGCTATCTCAGCCTGGACTATTTAGGTTGTCTCCACCACAGGGTGGAGAGTTTTCCCCATCTGATTATCTTTTTAATCGTGTTTGGTATTTGCTGATTTACAATTAGTTCTGCTGTTTTGCACCTGGTTTGATATCAGACAAATACCAGCTCCCTTCTGCTGCACTTTAAGCCTCTAAACAAAAGACACTGCCTTCATACATTTAAGCCTCAACAACTGCAGACAAGCATAAGATGGAGATATTCACGGCTAGATTTTGAAACAGCCTCCAGGTATACCCACCGTGCTTTGTATTTTGCTTCCTATGGGCAAATCAGGAATGCAACTATCTGCCAGACACAAGCTTGCCTGTTATTTTTGTGCACAGAACTTTAAATAACTGCAAGTATGTACCCTTAAAACAGCATGCCCACAGGTTTGAACACCACACCGACCCAAACGAGGGCATGGAGGAAAGGCTGGGAGGCCAAGTGGTTGCACCATGGGGCAGGGCAGCATGCATCAGAAGTCCCCCTCAGCCTCAGCCAGACAGAAGTACTGCATGCTGTGTGTTGCTCATGCACAGCACAGCCAGCTCACTGAGGAACAGGCATACTACGTGATCAAAATGCACTTGTGCAAGAGCTTATCTGCAATCTCAGAAGCCATGACTATTAAATGGGGGCAAAGACTAGAGGAGGCCCTTTTACCTACCTACTTTAATTCATACCAGCTATGGAAAAAGTAAGACAAAGAATAGCTGAGTAGCTTCTGTTTAAACAGCTTCTGTTTAAACACTTCAAACTACTGCTTAATTCAGGGAGAAAGCAGAACAGAAAGAAATCCAAATAGGAGATTAAGAGCTATTTATTTTGCCATGGTCTTTGAGAAGCAGAACATACAGAATCCCTTTCTCCTTAAGCACAAAAGCATAAATGGACAATTTCCTTGCTCATAACTCCGTAGCTATTTTCTACTGACTTCTGTTAATTTTCTGCTGACTTCTACACTCAAAGCTTTCCTGGCTTTTGAGTTCAATTAGTTTCTGGTCCACAGGGACAGATTCATCACTTCTACTTCCTGTCCCTGTAATCAGTTCCAAGAACTGCCTCAATTTCTTGGAGTTAATTCTTTCTCAGAATTAACCATTAATCAAAGACATCCAGTGTTTCAGCTAAACAAGCTCATTCCTCAACTAGTATTTTCAATGAGATTTTCTTATATATTATTGTACATACACTGCACCTAACCTCCTTCAACGTAACTGTACCTTTGGGACACAGTGGACCTTAGATGTTGGCTAGCTGCAGGATTAGGTAAGTCTGGTCTCTGGTCTCTGAACCTGGTCTCTGAAAACAGACTCAAGCATTTCCCTAGTGCATTTATGCTTGGAGACACCTGTACTGGCTTCTACCATGATTAAAACGGTTGCTGGTGGAAAGTCACTACTGGGATTATGTGGATTGCTTTAGAAGGGGAAACCTGGCTTTTGGGTGGGATGAACCATTTACTTACATGCTTCATGAGGCACCTACAGCTCTATTGCGTGGTGGCAAAATTAAGCCTTATGGACTGATTCGTTTGTCTTGCTTACTTTGCCAGATCACCCCTGCATGTTTCCAGGAACAGAAAACTTCTCCCACAGCAATGATCTGGAAAAGAAATGAAACAAACAGCATTTTTAAACCCTGTTTGTCACGATCCATGTTGGTTTATGGTATTGAATGATTCATTTTGCTGAATCACAAAAGACAACTCTGAGAGATTTTTTGGGAAATATCACATTTCAAAAGGTTGAAGAGCAGGATTTCCCTTCCCTCAGCCTCAACGTGTGTATCTGCAGACTGGGGGCATGTCCTCCCTGCCCCAACCCTGCGTCTGCTCAGGATGACCCCGGGGCTTCCTAGAGAGATCGTTCAGTACTTGCCCAGGAAATGAAGCAGATTAATGTTTTTTTAAGAAGGTTGCTCTTTAAATGTTTGTGTTCTTTGTGTTAAGTTATGCATTTGTGCAATGATATCCCTGCTGAAACTGATGTGGACCCAATCAGGGAAACAGCACAAACTGTGTTACATTATGAGGTTTAACATTTAATTACATTGGCCTACTTATGTGAATCAGATATTATTCTCTTACTCATAAAACACATCTGATTTCTTCACATGAACAATTGTAATGTGATACAAATGCAAAGGTCTATACGTGGATGAAACCCTATGATTTAACTATCCAGACAGTGTCTCCAATTTTCATCAAAAGTTTGACCACATGCATAAAACAATGAACAAAGCTCTCTTATCCTCTGAAACTTTTACACAAATATTAAATTCTTAATTCTTACTTCCTTTTAGAAGTAAGAGGGAAACAAAAAATTAATTGAAATATGAAAAGCAGCTGACTGGCCCTGACGTGATATGTTTTTTTTCCAGTTCCACGTGGGAGTTTCTGCAGAATGTAATGGGAAATAAAGCAGAGAGACCACAGACGGATATGGGTAAGGCATCAGCTGACATGCCACGGAGTTCCAGTCTGTGTCTCCATGCTGAATTGTGTCTTCTTTGCACAAAAGCTCTCTGCTGCCAGGGGCACAGAAATAAATTTACCAATTAAACCCCAAGCCTCCAAATGGCAAATGTCTGTTGATTGCTTCTTTAAGCTGCACAGCTCACATTAGATCTGATTGATCATTAAACTTTGCCTCTAACTAAAGCTCCAGTGATGTTGGAGGGACAGCTATGCGTGGATAATCTTCCAGATGCATTCATGACCCTTTCTGTACACTTCTTAAAAAATTAATTCACTAGTAATTCAGTATGCAGTAATTCACTATGAAGATTTTAAATGTGAGAACTTTGCCAAAACGAAATACCTGGTATTTTCAATTCTGACATCATACTTTCTTCTTTGAGCAAAACCTCTTGTAAATTTTGGTTGAATTTGCCAAACATTAAATCAGTCTGAAGCTGAATTTCTCTGGCTGAATTTACCATTTGCTAAAAGAGAAGAAAAAAATGCTGAGCTCTGTTACATACAAACATAAAAGGCCAACTGTCACTGCTGCATTTCCAGGTTTCTGAGTACAGACACAGTATTCCTCATTAGGGAACTGAAAATTATAAAAGGTAGTATTATTCATCTCCTATATTTTATACTTAATGACTTGAGCAAATGAACATTTAGTAGTAAAAGAAAAATGCTCTAATTCATAAAACAAACAGGCAAGGGTGGCTGGGTGAGATAATTTCCAAGGAAGTGGAGATGACTATTTCTATAGAGACAGCAAAACTTCTGGCTTGAGCAGTCGAGGACCCTTCTGCTGCAAATGTTCCTCCTGACACGCGCAGCAATGTCTCACCACCCAGGCTTGCAGCTGGGCAGAAGCACAAAATAATGCTGCATCTTAGTTCAAACCTTCTGCCTAACTACTAACATTGGGATGCAAGGTGGAGCAGTAACCAGCAAAGAGGGCTGACAGCAATTCAGTAGCCAGGGGAATGGTCCTTCAGTGCTTAGGGGATGATGAGGAAAGACGTGGGCTGTACTGCGCTGATCCTATAACACCCTGTGAATGCTCTGAAAGGGACATCTGCTGAGCTAAATCTTGGATTTAGTTTTAATCCATGTGGCTTCCTCTGCATTTATCTAGGGCTTTCAAACAGACTGGAAAGGCTCGGTGCTGACAAAGGAAGAAAAGAGGTCATTCAGTAAATGTCTTCATATCCATGTATCACATGCACAGAGAACTGACTTGGTGATTCTACGAAATACCCAAACACATGTCTGCAGAGCTTTCCGCAGGGCTCACCAGTGTAGGCTGCAGCCAGCCACAAGAAAAACAGAGGTTTCTCCATCACCAAAGGGCAAAGGGCTAAAATGCAACCTTCTCAGTGGCAGGGCAGCAGATTCTCCTAAGAAAACACCTCTGCCATGGACAGCGATGAGGTGATGACTGATCTGAAATGATGTCTCTCCACCCAGATTAGATCCTCACTTACAGACCAAAACCTCAACCAGTTTGTTTTCACAGTCCTAAGGCTTCCAGAAGATATACAGAAGCAAAATATCACTTAGATGAAAAGCCCTCATGCAACAAATAGTGATACACAGTCCCAGGCCAACTGCATGCAACTAGCAGTCCATCAATTTTTTCATTCTGTCAACAGCTGTTACAGGGTGAAAGGGCAACATAAATGGAGAGCTTAATCTGCAAGAAATCACAACCAGAGGAAGCGAAGGTTAAATCTGTTCGATGCATTACCAACTTCATTATTTTAAATGTACAGGCACAAATCTGTTCTGATTTTAGGAAGCACAGGAATTTATTTCATTGTTCACATGTGCAGTGAGTAGCAGGTAGCAGAGAAGATTTTTTTTTCTTCAGAAGAATAAACCTGCCTCTGATCCTGTAAAAAGCTGTGCTCACCTGAGTAACAAGTGCTTCTGTAAAGCAATATTTATAAATCTTACAGTGTAGTTCTGCCACAGGCTGCAGAGCTTTTCTCCTCGATTTCTTACAGGTAAAGTAAAAAAAGGGCTTTTTTACTACCTTGTAATTCATTTGAGGCATGATCCTAGTGCAAAGAAGTGCTTGTGCTTTATACCAACTAAACATAGAAAACTTTTGGAGGGAAGGTACAGATTTAACTCATTAATCACCTCACATTAAAAGCAAAAGCTAAATTACTGGTATTCTTACCATGCATTCTTTACCACGTAATCCAGCCAAGGTAGGAACAAGCTGCCGGGTGTTAAAAACAATTCCCAGAAAATTCCTTCTATTTCCCCTTTAAAAGGGTTCAGAACCAGAACCCTCAACATGAGTCTGTACTCCACACTCTAAAATAAACTTCATAGTGGCTCAAAACCTTGCAAATATTTGAGATAAGTTTGTTTCCTATTAGATCCATTTACATCTTCGCCAAAAGCAAAGTTTTTGAGAACCACAAATACCAGTTCAGTTTTCTGCTAATGAAATGGAAAGAGGAATTCCCAGCTGCTTCTCTGCAACTGAAGGAATTGCCATGGTGCCTTAGGCAGCTTTAAATATTTAATGAACAATTAAAAGCTAGTAAAATATGGCTTTAGTTAAACCTGTTTTAACTTCCGTCTTTGGGATGTACTCAAAACTACCCCAATTCCATTGACACACTGGAGGAAAGGAACATTAAAGCATAAAGCTGCGCTGCAAATTCAAGGCAAGCTCAAATGCAAGGAAGTGCCACCATTAAGGTTAACCTAGAAATTTGGCTCAGAACTCAGATTATACCAGCCCTGATTAAAACATTTTTTGTTGTTATTGTTTATTTTGTTTTTTGATAAAATTGTCTCTCAGCTGTAAAAAATGGTGGTGACTAAAAGCTCAGCTGCTAACACCGCTGGAATAGATTTATTGCATGGAAATGGGTTGACCTGCAGCAAGTGACTGATGGTGCAAGCTACAAGGATCTGGCACCTCCTTATCACAGGGGTGAGTGCTTTGGTTAGTGCAGCTCTCTGCATATGCAAAGAGCACTGACAGCCACTGACTTACAAAAAAATGAATGAAACTCCAAAACAGATCTGTGAGGCACAAGTCATACCTATTCCTTTAACACCAGCAAGCCTTTCTCCAACACCACTGCATTTAGGTCACACACAAACAGAAAAGCAAAGCACAGCAAAGTTGAACAGACTTTGTTAAGGTCAAAGTACAAATGAACTGGAGAAAGGAGGGAAAAAAATAAGAGATAAGATAAGGACCAGTAATTTCACAGAGCTCTGACTACTAATGTACATTACTCATGCACAGGGTTTGCTAGAATATTCTTTCCCCTTCTTCGCTGGTTACAACTACAATCACCTCTTAAATCACTTAGTTCTTTATGAAAAAGGCCTGGAAGTTGTATTTTCTTTCTTTTTGGTTGTTTTTATTTCTGGCTCCTCTGTTTTAATGTAATTGCAGCTATTTAATATGTTGTTTTATACTTAGATCAGATCTGAAGGGCTTTGTGCTAGTTAGAGATAATCTAATATAGCCAAGACATTTCTTGGCTTGCTCCATGCCTTTTATTTTTTAATTAAAAATAAATAAATAAATACATCTTGCTCAAATCCTCATTGTCTGACCATTCAGATGCCTACTTATTTTTCACCCCAAAGAGCATTTCAAAGTATTTCTTGCCCATGAACACAAGCTGAAAAACTCCAGTACCCAATTTACTGCAATAGTTTAAAAAAAAAAAAAAAAGTCCCAAAGAGCTTGCTTGTTATCCAAGGAAATGATGCATTTGGGGTGTGTGTGTATGTGTGTGTGAAAGAGAGAATCATGATAGCATACTTGTCACGGGGAGTGGTTTGCATATTAATAAACAGTATATATGAGCCTTTTCCACAGAGATCAGCACTCAGAGAGGCTCCTGTGCACTGAAGAAGAGACCACATAGCACTGCACCAAAGTGAGTTCCGTTTCAGCTTTCCTTACTGCAAGAATTTGACTTCTCTTCTTTCCCCTTTCTTCTAATCTTATTCTGCCCTCCTTAGGGCTGCTTCTATACCAGCTGCATGGTGCTTGTTTTTGACAAATATTTCTACATGTATAGCAAGTACTGAAATTATTTCATTTTTACAGTTTTGTTAAATTTATTCAGTGTAACTCTGACTACAGCTGCTGGCACCATGAGGGATAACCACAAGCTTTACACATAGTCTGCAAGTGTAACTCAGCTGCCCCATCTATATACCTTTTTTTTCTGCTTACAGGGGCATTTTAAGCTCCCTGCTCTCTTTTAGACATCTGTACAATCACATGCACTCCTACAAGCAGAATTCAGAGGTTTCTTTTCTAGAGGCAAAGAAGCAAATTACTGGCGTGTTGTAAAAGCAAGCCCCCACTTCTCACCAGTAGCTGATACTATCAGTATTGAGCTGCTTCGATAATCCGGGTATTTGTCAGATACATCCAAAGAAAAGGCAGCAAAAAGCTGATGTGGGGAAGCTCCTGAGGTTCTGCAGTGGGCTTCCAGTAAACAAGGAAACATTTTAAAGCAATATTCTATTAGACATGAAGACTGACATATGCACTCACTTACATAACCAAACCAAATCTAGGCTAATGTCAGAGGAATTAGATAAATATTAAACAGCACTAACCAATTCCTCCAGGTCATTTTTATGCACTGTTCTGTCCATTTTCCAAATTCCTGTCTGTCCTCTGGTTCACCAGTGGATTAACGTACTCTCATCCTAATTCTCACCATTATTTTATAGAAGAAATCCTCCTGCATCTGCTTCTACTTGCTGCATTTTCTCCTTTCCAAAATGTATGAGTTTCATTGTTGATTTTTATCTTTTGCTTCAAAATGATGTTCTGAATCTTCAGGATTTTTTTTTCTTTAATATCCCAATGCCTTCATTTGTCTGTGTGTATAATCTTCCTGCACATTTCTTCTGCTAAAAGCCAGCCTTTATTGCTTATTTCAATATAACCAAAGAAACAAGCCTTAGTTTTAAAGTATTTTTCCTGAACATCTATGATCCTTATAACTATTTTGAAATGCTGGTACTTTTACATGCAAAAACTGCAAAGCAAGAAAGAAAAAAAGTGGTCAGAGAGGTCTTTCAGAAGTTTGCTTTTGTTTACTCTTTTGTTTTTAACCCAAAAAGAATCTACCACTCCCTAAAAATGTATACATAATGTGAAAACCCCGTCTCAGCAGCACACAAACATACTAGATCTATTTGGATAGAAATTACCCTGAAGCTCTCTCAATTTTAACCTCCCCCCCCCCCCCCCCAAATTATACATAGGGATTCCTAGAATTCTGGTTTTGTGCAGATAATAAATGTTTCAGCCTGCTGTCCTCAGTGCAGCACTCATACTCCACTGAACACAGTCTGCTGCTCTCAGGGTTTGCTCATCAGATTTCTGGTTGCTGTTTGCCATACACAGCCTTCTATTAAGCTGTTACAAAGTAGAAACAGTTGAAGACGGTGCTCATTTTTGAGCAAAATCTTACAGGAGTAATTACACTAACAGCTACAGCTGCTGTTGGATTAGCAAGCGGTATGCCACGCTGCTGAAAGCTATGTGTATTCACATCTGTTGAAGACTTATCATATATGCTGTAAATCTCAAACAGGTGAATATTTTCACCCTTTTACCAGGTAGTCCAGGAAGAAAATGCAATAAAATAAATTGAATCTGCCAAATTCCACATAAGTCCTACACATTGTAAAGAACCTCATTTAACTATAGATGATTTGTTAAATTTCCCATGAAATAAACTACAGCAAGGAACTGAAAAAATTAAATACTCTATTTGCTCCTTAGAGGTGACTATAAAGTATTGCTGGAACGACTCTTTAAAGCAAGAACATGAAATGGAACAGGAGAAAAAACAAAGACATTCAACTAATACCAGATAGACACTTCTGTGCTTTGGATCTGGGTAACAAATGGCAAAGACATCTTGTGACACCACCTATTTTGCACCAGGTGGTATTTGTGGGGATGGGAGAGTGGACATTACAACCTTCATTGGCTGCCATTTCTAACTCCTACCCACTGATAGATGACATTAGGATCCTTCAAATACAGTCTCATGCTGGGCTGAATTTGAGGAGTAAAATAACAAATAAAAATATACAGAAAGTAGGATTTGAAAGTCTTCACAATCTTTCTGTAGTAAAGTTACTTGCCAACCAAAAAGAACAAATAGAAGATACCAGTCTCTTTAACTGCGTGCCATAGGTAAATGAGTATTTTGTGCCAGATCCTTCAGGCAGGCCAAGGAACCCAAAGTCATGGGCACTGTCCCAGAGCTAGACTCTGCCTATTGTATCCATGAAAAAGACTGAATTGTCTGTAAACTGTTGCCCAGTAAGTACATTATTCTTAAGTGTAGGGACAACTAGGTTACAGATTTACACGCCAAGCAGTTCATGAATATAAGTCAAGGGATCTACCACCAGATCTAGGTGGTTCCCCAGCCTTCTGTCCAGGTGTTACTTGAGGGTGTAGGTCCACACTTCTCCTCATTGATCTTCTCAAGCAGACTGGCAGTATCCAAAGAGCACTTCGGTGGGTCCTTGGTCTCCTCCAGCTCATTGTGCTGTGAAACCAATTTCAGAATATCTGAAAAAACAGGAGATGAAAACACTGGTGCAACTAGGGTGTGCGCCACCAGGCCTAGGCCAGAGGAGGAGGACACAGGAGGCCTCATGGACAGTGCTAGATATCTCTGCAAACTGAATAAAACTATAGCAGGTTACATCCATGGTAGCTACAGGATGCACATTGTCCTGAAAATCTATCTAACCCTTTCTCTTTTAAGTCTGAAGTGTTCTTTAATCTGAGATAGTTTTGGATTCACAACATGTGACAGTTAAAGAACAATGCAGTTTAGACTAGCAAAGAGAAAGAGACGGTGTTCATATTTCCCCTTGTATATATACACACACACGCATGTGGCTGGGGTAGGAGGAAAAAAAAGCTCTTTTTTTTTTTTTAAACCCAATGAAAGATACTAGGTGGTCAAGATGATTAGATGATTGTTACAGAAATTATGGCGTTGGATGAGGTTGAGAGTTCAGGATGTGGACATGAAATTGTCCTGGCAAGACCAGCAGCTGCTTTTGGAGAGCTGACAAATCCACTTAACACACAGCTAAGCAACTTGCAGCTATCCTTTGCTTTATAGGGATATTGTGAGAGGGTGCTGATTTATCTGAAGACTACAGAAACAGATGCAAGGCATGAATTTTACAAGAATGACTGGTGTTGGCAAGAATTATGATTATTTAGGCTTTTGTTCTACCACAATATGCTTCAGGGAATTTTTAAAACATCTGATGAGGAAATAAAAGACTTAAATAGTCTCTCCTCAGAAATTATCCAGACAAAGGAGTGGCTAGGATATTTCCTGAGATTTATCCTCTTGCAATTTTATTTATCCATATCCTTTGTTCTCAGGTGTGTAATTTATTCATTTGAAGCTCATTACATCTCGGGAGGCTGTACAAAACAATTTCAGAAATTTATTTACATAAAACTGGGACCAAGTAATTATAAATCAAAAGGCTGAGGATCAAACAGAAAGCAAAATCATCACAGATGCTCAGGTCATAAACCAAAAAGCCTGGCAGATGAGGCAGGAGAAGCTGCCCTTTCCCAGGACATTTGCTGCAATACTGAGCAGATCACCACTGTGATGTCTGGCTCAGTACTGATCATGTGAAGGCACAAGATTCATAGCTGGCCACTCACAAGGAATTAAGCATATGCTCACATACAGAACCACTCTTTCATCCAACACTTGTTTTGACTCTTAACAAAAACCTAGCTCAAAATAGAATTAGGACCAAAACCTGTTTGGTCCTTCCTCCTTCCACTGAGGATGGTATCCCACCCTAGACACTTATCCATGGCCTGCTGCAGCTAATCGAAAGAGTGTTCCCAAGGACAGTGATGGATGTAGGGGTAGGTTTGAGGGGATGAGGCATTGACAATGGAAGGAAGAGAAAAAGGTACCCTCTACGTCCTAAGACAGTGCTACTTCCCTACTTTTTAACATTTTTTGTAGTGACTGTTTGTGCAGTTCTACATATGGAAGGGCCTATCTTACCACACAAAAAAGCCTCCCATGGAGAAGGTCAGGGAAAAAGCAGGAAATAGTACCCTGGATGGATTTCTGGTTTTTGTTTTGTATGTTAGTTTATTTATTTGTTTCCATTTTTATCTAGGAAGGTATAACTCCTCTTTCAGGAACGTAGAAATGCAACACCTTCCCAGTTGCATTAGTAGCAAAAAAGACAGTACTTAGCCTGGATCTGCCCATCACCACCTGTCTGCTGCCTTGTGCTGCTGAGATGCAAGCACCCCTCATTTACTTCAAAGTGAATGTGATGAACTCCAAATACTGGAGTTCATATAGTTTTGGCTGCAGTCACATGAGGAGCAGTCACTGCAAAGACAGCTGGGAGAAAGCCAATGGACACTTGCCTCCTCCTTCAACACTGTTCCTTAGAGTGCCAGTCCATCTAAACCACTTTCACTTGGAGCTCTTGCCTTCAAAAACTTCTCAGAAAAAGCATTTTCCCAATCTTCTGCTTAAACCAACACAGATAAGGCTTTCAAAAGCCCTCACGCACATAGCAGAGTCACTGAACGTATTACTAGCACTCCTCAGTAATCACGCAGCAATGCCTTAAGGACCCTTCTCATGTTAGAAGACTCATTTCCACCACAGGTTGCAAATAACCAATGCACTGGATAAAGGCATGAAAAATCTCCCTCTCCCCACTCAAAAAAAAAAAAAAGAAAAGAATGCTTGGAGTGCTAGTAGCTCTTTGCAGCTCTGCATGTATCTAATCTTGAAAATCAAGCTAAGGCGTATCAGGCTGTAACTATTATGTTTAGGATTTGCTATTTCAAAACTCAGTCCTACATCAAATAGCATAAACATTTACTTCAGACGATTTGTGTGTTAAACAGAAGAGAGGGTGCAGTGGTTTTTTTTTTTTTTCCTTCTCTCTCCAAGGTCCAGATTGCTATCTGGCATAGAAAAAGTAGGGATCAAATTAAAAAGTTTACTTTCTATAATTGGGGTGGAGTGGGAAGAGACCATTGACATCAACTCTCTGAAAAGCAAACAGAGCCAACAGCAATTATATAGAATTACTCAAAGTTTTTCATTTTGCTGTGTCAAAACAAAGACCACTGTTGAAATCTTCCATATGAAGACTTGCAAAGTCTTCCATTAATCTACCAATATTATCCGATCCTCAAAAGAGGCATGGAAATTTTCTTAGCTAAAGAAGAGTTAATAAATTAAAACATCTTTAGGCAGAAAAAATAATATTGTTTTCAGTTTTCAAAGACCTAAAATCTATCTTGAGCCTCTAATATTTTTGACTCCGTGTTTAAAAGCAGGTGTTCATGCTTGAGAAAAGGACTTTTGTCCGTGTTCTGAGAAAAATGAGGATTTTTCCTTTTAGCTGCATGATTAAAAAGGACCATCTAGGTTCTTCAAACAGGACTTTGAAGCTGAATATCTGCACTCTCTCTTAACTTCAGCCAAAATCCTGGGTATTTATCAGCTCACTTTTTTTTCAGAGCTATAGACAGAAGCTTGACAGGCTCTTTGAATTTACAGAAATAAGCAGTCTGGGGGGCCGCACAGGTCTCTCCTGCCTGGCTGTGTACCTCGTGGAAATGTGCACTGCTTTAGTGGAAACAGCAGGAAAAAAACGTCACTTGGAAAGGGAAACATTTTAAAATTGGGGAAGGAGAAAACTGCTTTAGTCCTCTGCTCTCCAGTTACAGGGATGAGGAATCTCTATGTTTGAGAAGGACAATCAGCAAGACAGGCAAAAATAAACTTAATATACGTAGTGTTTCTCAGGTGAAATGAAGCATAGTAAGTTTCTTTTAACCAGTGCCTTTCCTGGATAATACATTTCTTTATGCTTCACAAAGTAACAACAACTCTTCCCAGCTCCTAAGCACCCAAAAATAAACAAAATAAAAAATCCATGCTTTATATTTGGATAGGCTACTTCTGACAAAATAGCCTAAAGAAAAACTCTTTTAATGTGTAACAACACTTTTGTCTATGTATGTAGTGAAGAAAAACAGAGCCAGACAATTTCTCCCCTTTCCCTTTCTATATCATGTTTCCTAACTGGCATTAGCACTGTTGGACCCAGTAGCTGGGTTTGGGAGAATGTTCGGCTGAGATGGATTAGAAGAACTTTAAGCTGTGTAAGGTGGCATGGTACATTTAGGACATCACAAAAATACCTAGGTGAGTAAATTTAAGAATTACCTGAAATTGCAGTACCAACCTCCTCGGTAGGAAATCCAAATTCAGGCTGTTGGATATGCATCCATTTCAGACCTACTCACCTATTTTTCAGGCCAAATTTGCACAAACTCCATGTAAAGAAACAGCAACTACTTTAAAAACAGTATTAAGGAGGAAGGAAAAAATGTCCACCAAGCTGTCCAGCTTCGTTTGGGAAGACCCAACCTTCTCTATTTTGACCAGTGGCTAGTCATGGTCTCCAATTTCACCAGTGCTACCCTAAGTCATACTAGCAGAGAAATATGAAATAGAGCTCCCTCTGTGAAAAAGTACTGACAAAAACTCAAGCTGACATCTCTGTCAGCTTGTATAGTGCTTGCCTACCATACTTGTGTACTACTTGCCTACATCAAAGTTCTGGCAGGAATCTTCTGTCGTATTTTTATGCTATACTTATATGTTAAACATAGACCATCTAAAAGGAGTTCCTTCTCTGGGGTTTTATTAATAAGAAACCAAATGTTTACCAGTTAAACTAAAAACATTTGATTTGGAACACAGAGAAGAAATCTGTGACACAGGTCGACACTTGCCACCTACATTTGCTGTCCACAAGGTCAATCAACCCAGACCAGCACAGGTGTTAACTTCTGCTGATTGCATGTCTTTTTCTTGCCCCAGATGGGTCTGCTATGTCTTATTTTTACACAACGACAACTTGTGTCAGTGCACCAGTCATGGTTCAGAGTTATTTGTACACAGGTACCCTGCAAGGCCCTGGCTGCCCAGCCCCAAAGAGCTCCCAAGGTAAACAAATATACGTACAAAGCAAAGCACCACCTCTTCCAGAAAGACAACTTGATTTGTAGAGGTACACTGGAGAACCTCAACCCAACACTACTGGTGTTGCTTGCTGGAGGAAAAAAAGTTAGATGTTTTAAAAGTCTTCTAACAGTGATGTAACCAGACTGTATATATTATAGGAAAGAAAACCCTTAATTTTTCACAGTGCAGAGTACAATAAAGGGGGACTGATGAGTATTTCCTTGCATTACTTAGAATGCTGGATTTTTGACAACAGAGATCTCTACATGAGGGTGTCTCAAGTGGGCAAAACGCATGCTGTGCAATTGTGATTTACAAGTGGACAGGGACATCTACTGTCTCTCAGGAGAGGCAAAAGTATTGCACACCTTGCAGACACTGGAACTGTTCATTTCTGTGTCCTCCGGGTTTCTTCATATAGTTTTCAGTTTGGCAGTATTTTTTTTTCCCCTTTTCTGTACTCGTACTACCTGAAACTCAGCATTGTAGCTCTCAAATAATGAAGTGGTATTCAATCACTTTGGATATACATATATATTAAATGATTTAGTTGGTCCTCACATTTCAGTCCTTCACAAAACACACCGGGAGGATGAGATAAAGGAAGACAAAGAAAAATCAACCTCCTTTTCTTTCTTCTAAAGTTTAGCAAAAAAAAAAAAAAAAACAAACAAAAAAAAAAACCAAAAAAACTATTCCGAACACAACCTTTTCTTTCATTTAGAAATCTACGTAGAATTGTTTAGGAAGCACTACTCCTGACATTTCACAGTGAATACAAATAAAAAATAAAACCTACAAACATTTACAAATGCATGCTTACAATAAAACTATAGAGTCCTCTAAAATGTCAAGTATTTTTGGTAAACTCCTTGTAGGGTTATTTTTTTGTTGTTATTCACAGATGGAAAAAAAATTCATAAGCTTAAATATGCATCAGCATTGCAAATATTTAATTACTTCTTAAAGCATATTTATTAGAAATTTGTTTAGCTTTGCTTTAAACATTTCAAACAATAGTTTCCACTACTTCCTTGGTAGACCAAAATATTCCACAGCCTACTACAACAGCCAGAAAGACTTCCTGAAATTCTGCCAAAATTCTCTTTTCTTTACATCACCTCATTACTCCTGATTATACTCCTCTTTCTCATCTGTATATAAAATTCTCCCACAGTAAAAATTAGACTGTTTCAAGATGCTTGGCCTCCAGAAAACTATGCTTCATTCATCTCTAGACCAGCCTTCCTCATACCTTAAATGCTGTCCCTTCCTCTCAAATGACCACACAAAATCGGAAGTAGAGAATAATGGAAAACACCCTCTCATCTCAGCCTTTCTTCTTACACACACTTCATAGATGTATGACCTGAACTTACTATGTGTCAGAGGTTTCAGGGAATTTTTGTTTTAAAGACTATGCCCTGTAATAAATCTGTGCACAAAGTTTGAAAACACAGTAACAAAATCACATCACTTACCTGAGGCATGCTTGAAAACTTTGGAATTGTCAGAAGGTTTCTTTTTAGAGAAAACAACAGCTAGGCTTGTAATCTGCAAGTTCTGTTTGCCAAACAGCAAATTTATTTTCTGTTAAACAACACATGTAGGAAACTAAGCATATTGTAAAATATAACTCATTTTGCCTGCAGCTTCCCTCTTTTATATGACACAAAATTAAACACTTCCTTGGCTTCAGATATAATGGCAGCAGTGTTTTTGGTACGAAGCACTTGCAGATATCTCCACTGGTAGCACCCAGTGTCTACAATTGCTTCCTATCCTAGTTGCCAACTTTGAAACATCTCCCTTTACTGATAATCTCTTCCAAACCTGCTGTGTGCTGAAGGGGAACAGGTGTCTTTCATGGGAAATTAAGCAGTCTCTGCTGTGCTCATTTGCTGTGATTTTTTTTTTTTCCTTTCCTACTATTTGTATGGAAAGTGGATGGTTTTACTTCTGAGGAGAAAGTGGTAAATGCAGTTTGTGCACTTCAGCATGAATGAAGTACAAGCCTTCCCCTTTTCGCTGAGCAAAGAGCCTCTCCCTCTAAAGTGAAAGCTGATGATACATCTGCCCTCAGGCATATGTTTTCCAAGGCAAGATGACTAAACAGAAGGTTGCTTCTCTTGCAAGGCCAGTTAGGAGCGCTTACTCATATATATATATACATATATATATATATAGTTCCCTTTCCTTACTGGTAGTTCCAGTACGCTTCATTGGGTTAAAAACTGGCTGGATATCCGGGCCCAAAGAGTTGTGGTGAATGGAGTCCAATCCAGTTGGAGGCTGGTCACTAGTGGTGTCTCCCAGGGCTCAGTACTGGGGCCAGTCCTCTTTAATATCTTGATTGATGATCTAGATGAGGGAATTGAGTGCACCCTCAGTGAGTTTGCAGATGACACCAAGTTAGGTGCGTGTGTCGATCTGCTTGAGGGTGGGAAGGCTCTGCAGGAGGATCTGGATAGGCTGGACTGATGGGCTGAGGCCAACTGTATGAAGTTCAACAAGGCCAAGTGCCGGGTCCTGCACCTGGGGCGCAACAACCCCAAGCAGAGCTACAGGCTGGGAGATGAGTGGTTGGAAAGCTGCCTGGCAGAAAAGAACCTGGGAATACTGGTTGATAGTCGGCTGAATATGAGCCAGCAGTGTGCTCAGGTGGCCACGAAGGCCAACAGCATCCTGGTTTGCATAAGAAGCAGTGTGGCCAGCAGGTCTAGGGAAGTGATTGTCCCCCTGTACTCGGCTCTGGTGAGGCCGCACCTCGAGTACTGTGTTCAGTTTTGGGCCCCTCGCTACAAGAAGGACATGGAGGTGCTCGAGCAAGTCCAGAGAAGGGCGACGAAGCTGGTGAGGGGTGTGGAGAACAAGGCTTAGGAGGAGCGGCCGAGGGAGCTGGGGTTGTTCAGCCTGGAGAAGAGGAGGCTCAGGGGCGACCTTATCAGTCTCTATAGGTACCTTAAAGGAGGCTGTAGCGAGGTGGGGGTTGGTCTGTCCTTCCACGTGCCTGGTGACAGGACAAGGGGGAATGGGCTAAAGTTGCACCAGGGGAGGTTTAGGTTGGATATTAGGAAGAACTTCTTTACTGAAAGGGTTGTTAGGCATTGGAATGGGCTGCCCAGGGAAGTGGTTGAGTCACCATCCCTGGAAGTCTTTAAGAGACGTTTAGATGTTGAACTTAGTGATATGGTTTAGTGGGGGACTTGTTAGTGTTAGGACAGAGGTTGGACTAGATGATCTTGGAGGTCTCTTCCAACCTAGACAATTCTGTGATTCTGTGATTCCCTTTCCTTATTGGTGCAATGCAAATTGTCTGCTTTGCATGCTTTATTAATAACTCTATGAACTTCATGTACATAAAAAGGATGATAAATAACATGCAAGAGCTACTTTAAGGCTGAAACATTCTCAATGAGAAAGACTTTTGCATTAGGGGTGGATGTGGGTTCTTTTAGCCAATACATTCAAGTCCCAGCTGAGCTCAGCTGACTCTCATATTAAGGTGCTATGTGCACAGAGTTTCAAAGCTTATTCTTGGTTTAAAGAGGCCTTATGTGTTCCCCTTTCCTACATAATCCTTGTTGTACAATCCAGTTGATGAGTATTTTCTCTTGTTGCTTCTTACACTGAGAAAACCATTGAACCTTCCCTCAACATGACTCTAAACAAGAACTGAAGGAAGAAAATCACTTAAAACCTAACGAAGTCATTTCAAGCCTTCTTTTGGGTTCTGTACAAGGACTTGTAAGAATTTGATGGTGGTTTTCTCAGAATAACAGCGTAGACTAGCTGCCATAGCAAATTTTGTTTCTAAAATAACTCATGTCAGTTGCCTATGCAAATAGGGTAATAATAGTTAATGAGCCAAATTTCAACACTTTGCCAATTCTTTTGACTTTGTCTTGAATGAAGATCTCCATAAGCACTAGAGGCTGAGCAGAGCAACCTTGAACAAAATTACTACACAAGAAAGGAGCTATTTTCTGTTACACTATATGATTTTAGATGTGCACTCTGAGAAACACTTTAGAAATGGCCTGAGTTTGAAGTCACAACAGAAGTAAGTGTAGGCTGAGTTCTTCATACCACTGAAAAAACGAGCCATATTTCTGGAGTTATCTAAGGAGCAACTGCAGGTTGAACTGTAGTTGCCCTTGTCTGAATATTGTGGCTGACAACTGCAGAGCAAAGTGACTAACGCAGTGATTGCAAATTACAACACACCATAGCTTAGCGTAATATGTCCATTGTGTTGTACGAGCATGTTTCACAAACAAACACAGTGTTTCGGTAAAAGGGAGTTTGGTTGCTCATGTTTAAAGTAACCTGGTGATTTCCCTTCCAAGGACCCAGCATGCCCCACTACAAGCTGACATACTTCAATCTGAGAGGAAGAGCAGAAATCAGCCGCTACCTGTTTGCCTATTCAGGCAAGAAGTACGAAGACCACAGGATAGAAGCAGCAGACTGGCCCAAAATCAAACCAAGTAAGTTGCATAGATTCTTGTATCTAAAGCTCCACTATAAATGATGTCAAAATGCAACTGGGGAGGTACCTATGTGTTTCATGACCAGAGAGACATGTTCAACTCTTAGCTTCTATGAAAGATATGCAAATTTTATTGCATGGATTTGAGATAGCCAAAATGTCATTCCTGATGTTCAGACCTAAATCTTCAAGCATTCTAAAATGAATGACCTGCTGTCATCTAGATGGGCTGTTACTCCCGATCAATTCAGTTCAGCTTTTGCCAGCCTAAAGCAGACCAAATACATGCTAGTCTTCCTGAGTACTGTAGAGGATTTGGTCTCAAAAACTACACTGCAGCCTTCACACCAGTTTTACAAAGCCAAGTTGGAAAAGAATTGCCAAGGAGGACACTCCCTTGTAATGAGAAAGGTCTTCAAAGAAGGAAAGAGATGAGAGAAAATTAAAGAAATCAGATGACTTAATGAGGAGGGAAAAAAAAGGGGGGATCAAAAGAGGTATGACGGTATTGTTGTTCCCAAGAACAGCACAGCCCTACAAAGCCTTCTGAGAGCACGCTGCAGGCTACCATGTTCTGTTCCACGTTTTTTTAGTTAAAGAAGCCTCCTTTGAACCTGGGTGTTATTTCTGCTCGCTATATTAACCTCAGTCCAAATGAAGCCAAGCTTGAGTTGGGAGACCAGGTAGACGAAATCAGAAATATTTGTGCCTTCATTTTGTGGAGTTTTCACATGCTTTGTATACAGGCTATGAAGCTTTAAACATCCAGGAGGAAGAATAGCACCTTAAATTTGGGGAAAATGCACAACTAATGCACAATGTGACTCGCATTAATTAATTTCTTAGTAGGTTTTGACGCCCTTTAATAAGTCCAGTCAGCAGGATACCTGATTCTTGTAGGGTGCAATTAAATTCAGCCCTTTCCCAAAATGTTCTCAGTGACTTGAACAACAAATATGCAGCACTTGCTGCTCTCCTGTAGCAGTTGAAGTGAACTGTGATCTTCAAATCTAGAAAACATTGACTAACAACCCACAAAGAGGAGTTTAAGCTAAACAGTGGAAAGGAGGCTATTTTCAGTTAGAGATGACTGACTTTGGAAACCTCTTCTTTGAGCTTAAGGCTTGCTGACCATGTGGTATAGCCTTTCTCTCTCTCCCTCTCCACTCAGGGAAGTGAAACAGAAGCTAGAGGAAAGACTGAGAATTCAGATGAATTGAGGAAAAAATCTTATTTTTGACCTTTTTCATATTTAGCTATGCACATATTCAGATGCACACAGCAACTTATGTTCTGAAAAAAAGTTCAGAGAATATTGGCAATGTGTAAAGCCAGTATCCAAAATTTTAGAATTTAAATAAGACAAATTAAAAAGACAAAGCATAGATAGTGACTTAAAGGCTACAGAAGTATTCATATCTTAGGAAAAGTTATTCAAACAGTAGGTCTATTAGCCAAGGTCAAGGTGTTGCATCTCTAATTGAGTATTTATGATATCCCTAGAGTCTGAGCCAGCACAAGAAATAATGCAGGAAAATTCTTCCTGTGCACAATTCTTCAGTGTTCATAGCATGAACCTCCCTATGAAGCGTTATATATACCATTCACTACAGTGTATGCCCAGCTGAAACACCATTACCACCAAAACACTAGGAGGAGAGGCACCTTAGAAATCCTAAGTCATACTGTCTGCAGCTCTATTTGCTGCCTTAATGAGTGATTGTAAAGCCATTTATCCTTTGGATGTCTTGGTTTCTCTTTCTGTGATGTGAAAAGTTTGTTAGAAGATTTACTAAGGGTTAATTAAGATTTCTCATTTTTCCTGCATAATGGCCTTTATAGCAGCCTCTGTTGTGACTGAAGCCTGGATGAAATTCCACAGTAGATGAGAAATTCAGTACAATGATTTCCAAGGACATGCTACTGCTCTCTGATTAAGGAAACCATCTGTGCAAAATTTATTCTGGTTTAGAAATTTCAGGCTTTGCTTTCAGTCAGTCAGTGGATGGGAACTGGAATGGATCATGCTAATTGAAGAGGAAAACTTTCAAATGTCAAGAAAAAGTTAGAGTTATTCCTGAAAGTGCTAATACATCTCATACCTGGATGCTATACTTCTGCCTCTGTGAGACTCACTGAATCCTAGTTCAAGCACCTATGTAATGGAGGCCTTAGCCACCAGTGGTGACTGCTTTGCAGACAGTTTGCAAGAGATTCAACTGAAACAAGAGTTAAGACATCTTGTTCTTGCAAAACGATGTAGCATTGCTAAGGAAATTGCCTGGAGACCAAAAAGCTGATGACTACCACGTCCTCCTCCTCTGTGGAGCAATTGTTACTCACAGTAATTCCAGACAAACTAATCTTCCCCAAGCAAATCATTAAGCAAAACTCTGCATAAAGGGTAGCAACAGGGTGTTAACGCAAACAGCCTTTCACTTTATGAGATCAATGGTCACTGCCCCAGTATGTCCACAGGTACCTGAACTCTGTCTTTATATGTCATGACTTAGCATGAGAAACAATTGCCTCTCAGCTACATTGTGTAGGGTTTGTGTGTCTTAACACGACAATAACATTTCATATGGCAGATGAAACCCTTCACTGTAAGGCAAACAAGCCACTTGCAATCCCTATTAACCTGAATTTTCAAAATGTGCCTCAGCTCCCTCCATGGAGGAGTGGATTGAAGAGGGAATGGCCATCAGAAAAAAAAACACCAGTCCTCATGAAAGCAAGTTACAGGAACTTTGCCAAAAAATTTCAGTTGCTACTGTGTTCAACACTAAGTATGAAATGAGGGGATCCCTCCAATCCACTGAGTACATGCAGGCGTAGTTCACTCTGCTGCTGGATTTTCTCACTGTCGTCATTTCTAGTCTAGAGATGACTTCTTATGAAGCTCAGGTATATTTTTCCCATTCTGCCTGCATTGTGTCTGCTCCCATAAGAACATACATTAAATTAGCAGATTCTAGTCAATCTCAGCCTGGCGAAAACAAAAAGGGTGCTAAAACAGTAAGGGAAATTACAGCTACATTTGATGCAACTGCAGCTAAAATAATAGCAATTTGGTACACCACTTATTTTGCAGCCCACAAAAATCATTAAAATTTGCCCAATTCATTGAACATTGAGGTTAAGAATTAACACAGTCAAACTGCTATGCACGTTTGCATACAATAAAGTATGTTTGCATTTACCCACTTGTCTTTGGTAGATCTAAAACCATTTTAGACTGCAGAGCCTGCAAGTACAAGGACAGCCTTTTCATGATTCAAAGGAACAAATCAAATTCTTTGACTTTCTCTAAGAGCACAAGGAGTTGTCTGCATAGAGGAGAGTTTGCTTCATCAGTTACCAAGAAATTAAAGTAAGGTTTCACAACAAACACCACCCTCCCACCCAAATCACCATCCCACATAAGTTAGAAAATATTGCCACTCTTCTGAGGAAGAGACTTCACTATTTCTTAGTTTTTCTGTAAAATTGAAAGGAAGATAGAAAATGCCTTCACTGAGATTAATGTGCAGTAAGTTCATTTAGAAAGCAGACTTGCAGCTGCTGCAAGTCTAATTTTGGACTGGACAGAAGAGTGTGATGTTTTTGTTGTTTGTTTTGGCATTTTCAAGTGGCTCTCCCCAGCAAGCTGGTCCTTTTAGCTTCTTCAGGCAAATAAGTAACTCCTTGCTCCTAGAAATACTGTCTCACTTGATTTTGTTTACACCCAAGTGGTAGGAGTTTATTTTGCAGGGGAGAGGTTTTATGTTTATGTTAATTTTATGTTTTATAAAATTAAAAACATGTTATTTGGCGTATAAGCTCTAGAATAATTTTTTCTGTATCTCAACATTTTTTGCTTTTTCTGCTGTTACCAATCAGATAGTCGCTGGTAAATTTTCCATTTCAGGCAAAATTTGTCATTTTTATATGAATAAGTTTAAGAAAGCTAATATGCAAGTAGTAGTGTTGATCAGCTTTATAACATAATTTAATAAATAAATAAATAAGCGTACTTGAATCTCAAACAGCAACTTTACATGACTTGTTGCTCTATATAGTCAATTGTCAAAATAAGTAAGCAAACTCATTTTTATACATTTCCTTTTGAGCAGACTGACTTGAATGTACCACATTTAAATTGCAGTCAATTCAAGATCTACGCACGATCACATAATAGGTGCTCTCAAGATCTGCATTATCACATAACAGACTCCTCACAAAGAAGTGCCGTTGCACTGACACAAGACATGATAAAGCAGAGAATCCCCTGTAATGGTGCACAGAGTTAGCATCCCCTTGAGATACTGGGCTAGCGTGCAGGAACAGCCACTGCTCTGTGCCTCATTCAAGGAATTTGAAGCAATGGCGATTACGCAGACTTTATAGTCATAGCAAAGGATGCTTTAATTGTACTAATAGTTGTAAACATCCCATAAACTGCTTAGGGGGTGGAATGATTCTTGAAAGGTCGTCAGGAAACTTGACAGACTAATTGTACTGAAAATATTTCCAACCTAATAAGTGAAACTTTAGGCGTACCTGGCAGCAGACAAGAATTTTGTGAGGGAGCACCCATCCTGTTTCCTGAATGACTTGCTGCTACGTAACTCTAGCTAAAATGGTACACCAATAACTAGCATTGGGTAAAAGGTAGGGCACAGCAGTGTCTTCCAGTGGAAATCTGAGCTGTAATAGCTACACCACTAAAGCTGGACTGAGGTTGGAGCAGAGTACCACCCTGGTCCTACATCTCTAGAAGTTACGGATGCTGGATGTCTCCAACTCCAGTCCGACCACTTCCCAGGAGCCTTGCTCCTCTGCCAGCCTTACAAAAAGTAAATCTTTCCTATGTTTCTATTGGAAGATGCAAAGTATCTGATGTGTTTTTCATGATCCAATTTAAATATTAATGGAAAGGAAAAGAAATAATGGTTAGTTTTCAATGCAAATGAGAATCTATTTCAAAGACACTGTAGTTAGAAGCTCTGACATTTATTTTCCCCCATTTTTGACCAATCCAGATACCTTACTATGACATCAATCTCAACTGCTTGATTACACCGCTAACACCATAAAAAAAATGATTAAAATATCCTGTTCTGTACAAGAAAGAAAAATAACCAAATCACATTTCGAAGACACAAGAAAGGAAATATCATATTCCATTTACCATCTGTTATGCTTTAAAGACTTCATTGCTTAGTAATGATAACAATATATCCACTGCCTCTTAACCCAAAAAAAAAAAAGAGATCCATTATCCCATTATAAATCAAACAATAATAATTGCTTTTGGATATTTAAAACCCATGGGACAATGTGCAGTAAAATCTACTCTGATTTATTAATTTTATACTGCATTATGAGTCATGTAAGTATGAATATTTCTGCTGCACACAAAGCAATAGCTGTATTGGCGTATTTTTAATTTTAAAAATCAGGGTGGTTTTTTTCTAGGAAAGGATAACCAGATCCTAATGTAAACAGATCAACAGTGAGAAGAGGCATTAATGATGTGTCCAAGGAGGGCATAGAAAATTCCTAGAATTCTGTGGGCCACCAGAAAAATAAAATAATCCAGAAATGGCCAAATCTCTGAGAAGAAGCACACAAAAGATCACTGCCACACTGCCACCCAGCTGCCTTTTGCACCTTCACCCATGTTCCTCAACTGTCAAAAAGATGCTTCATTTCCTCTTGCTGTTATCAAGCAAGCAAACAAGCTGGCTTTCATTTTCCTTCTAATGAGCAACAGATTAAAACGCCAGTTGAAGCTGTGGCTGTTCGACTTCCCCTCCGTGTGTAAACTCAGTGGAAAACAGTCTGTTCGGTTCCTGGATTAAGCAATTTCAGTTTCCCAACCTGAACTGTCATTGCTGTGTTTTGACAGCTATTGCTACAGTGGCTAGCTTAGTCATGTTGACCTAGTCAAATTTGCTTCAGACCAGCTGCAGTCTGACTGGGGCCATTTAAATCCTTCAGGGTACCCTTCAATGCTCCTGAGCTGGCTATACTTCATCTATTACCCTCTCACCAAGCTCAGCCTTGTTTTGGTCTGGGGTGTTTGGAAGACCACTGCAAGCAGACAGTGCTGGCAGTGACATACTCACTTAGCCACTCTACTCACATGAGCTTGAGAGATGTGCTGGTATCCGACATGAACAAATATTTCATGTCTCCATGGCTCTGGACACACTGGTGCCCAGGGCATTCTGCACTGTAAGTCCACAGCGCAGAACCAAAGCCTCTCCCATTTTCACCACCAGAGATATTTTCAGTTCAGCATGCTGGGATGCTCTTTTCCTGTCTGGATTCTCAGTGAAGCAATATGTGGATTGGCCAAGACCTTGCTGCTCTCTGGATAATAAACATGTGAAGTCTTCTATGCAACAAGTCGATTGTTGTTTCAATAACAACAAGCATTGCATGTTTTGTCCCTGGGGTAAAGCAGTTAATTCTCTTTGAGCTTCTGCTAGTCATCAGCATTGAAATTTATACTGGCCTCACAGTACGCTGAACTTGGGGGAAAAAAAAAAAAAAAGTACTGTGCTCAGATGCAGAAAAAATGCACACAGGAATCCTGGATGTTTTGTGCAGCTGCTAAATTAATTTTGCAGATATAGATTTGACATTTAAGTTCTCATACCTAATGTGATTTTCACATATTGCATGCTAAACCACAGAGCCGTGTGGCAACTTTATTATTTTTGTAAACAGGTCACAATTGCATCAGGCTTCATTATTTTTCTCCTTTCATTATTAATCTGCTTTTGAAGAAAGAGTGTTCCAAATCACTCACCATGAGATCCCATACAATCTGGGGTGCACTTTCTTAGCACGGGGGGAATAGGAATCAGAAAAGCAGAGACGTCAGTAGCATTCATGGAAAGCAAGTGTACATCTAATAGGCAGCTGAGCTGAGCTACCTGCAGGAGCAACAAAAGATTAAATCACTAAACACATTGAGTTGAACTGACACACAGATTCCTCCATTTCCCATAGCTTATGCTAATAAGGAGTCCGATCCAAGCCATATCTAAAATGATAATTAAAACAAATGACCTGAGGGAGCAGCATGGAGCTGGGACAGGGGAGGGTCAGGCTGGGTGTTAGGGAAAGGTTCTGCACCCAGAGGGTGGTCGGGCACTGGGACAGGCTCCCCAGGGCAGTGGTCACAGTACCAAGCCTGATGGAATTCAAGAAGCATTTGGACAATGCTCTCAGACATGTGGTCTGATTTTTGGTGGTCCTCTGGGGACCCAGGATTTGGACTCGATAAACCTTGTGGGTACTTTCCAACTCAGGATTTTCTATGATTCCATGATTCACAGGAAGAATGTATATGCAAAGACTGGAGCAATTTAGACTGCTTTTAGGCAATCTAGTTAAGCAATGCACACAGAGTTTTTTTGTAGATCAGGCTCATTAAGAACTAAATCCTGGAATAGCAGTGGCATTCCAGCAGTCCGATAAAGACAGTTCTCCTGGGCTTGAAAACACCTTGCACCTCTCCAAAAGCCCATGTTGTCACTTTTCCATTACCAACTTTTTATACTGCAAGCCAGTCTTAAGATGAGCACGCATCTTATTTACAAAAAGTGTAATGAAGATGAAGACCAGATACAAAGCATTTGGCTCGATTGATCAGAACTTGCAATCCCAGACACCAAATTTATAATATAACATCCTTTGAAACACAGAGATTTAAAATTCTGCTGGGGAACAGCTGCAGGTTCCCACAAGTGGATTCCCACCACCCTAAAGGAGACAATTTCACATTGCTTTGCATGCGATGGCATTCAGGGAAGCCCTGTACCTACAGTGCAATCAGAGAAATCTCCCACCCCGTCAGACAACTCTGCTGGCATTCCTAAATTACAAGCTAACAAAGATTTTTGTAGTGACCAGAATAGGTGAGGGAACCAGAATAGATGTCTAGAGTGTGTTCCTTCCATGCTAGACATGATTTATTGGACCTTGAATTCTCTGCCACGTATCATATTGATGACCCCTGTAGTCACCTACTTCTCAATTTTTCCAGCTTTCCACGTATTTCCCAGCTTCAGCTTTGCTCCAAGGTTCCAGCCCCATTTGATAGCATGCTGGCCAAAATGTAGCACAACAGCAGCCCAAGTTATCACGTACATTATATTACTAAATTAATGGCTCAAAAATAAGATTTATTTCTTATATCAAACTCTTACACATATCCATCATGCCTGCTTAGTTTGCCTTCCTCTGTCTTTAATGTCTGGAGGCTTTTTCCCCATAACTGAGTTTTTATTTTGAATGCAAGCCAAGTCAAGCAGATTTTAATATCTTCTTAGTATTTGTGGTTCAGTGTGAGATTTATATTTGTTTCTCGGTGAGATAAGCTTTCACACCATCTGTGTTGGAGAACTGTCACATGAAATGACTCATCACAAGATAAGTTCAGAAATACAGATACTTCTCTGAATCACTGCTCTTGAATTTAAATCAACAGCAAGCAAAAAAGCAACTTTATAGTGTTGGCCCAATCTTGTATTTCATAGCTCAGCTGGATCCTGCACTACAAAATCTTCAGTAGTGCTTTGCCTAACCTTGACAGTCACTCTCCTGGGAAAGAGAAAGCAGGGAAGAAAAAGAAAAATAAGCCTCTACTGAAAAGTCTCCCTGCATAAAGAATTCAGGATATCTAGGGGCACATTCAGGCTTCGGAGCAGGAGGCTAGGAAATAGGAAATGCAATACTTGATTTCTACACTACAGCTGCCTTCTTGCATTGTGATCTGGTTACCTCCTTAACCTTACTTTTCTTCTTTTTAGACCATGTCTATAACATTTCCCTACAGAAATACTGTGAAACTCTTAAGTGCTCTAATAACGCTTTCCCTCCAAGGCTGAGAACGGTAAAAGTGCAACTGTTACAGACTCCCACTGCTAAGGGCTGTGATTAAATTTTATTTTTTCCTCTCTCCAAGCTATCCCATTTGGAAAAATCCCTATTCTGGAAGTAGACGGAGTTATCATTCACCAGAGCCTGGCGATAGCAAGATACCTTGCCAGAGAATCAGGTAACATATTTGACAAATTTTTTGCCCTGTTCTGCACCAGCCTTTCATGTTTTGGAAAAAATACATCCAATCACAGCAAAAACAGAAGCAAACAGCTTGACAAGCCCAACCAGGCAGAAGGATTTCTGCAGGACACTGGAGCTGTATGACAAAATTTAGAGCCACTCAAATGTCACATAGAGAATAAAAAACAAACAAACAAACAGCATGGTTAAAATAACAGTCTGCAGCATAAAGTGCTATGATGTTCAGTTGAAGTCACTTGGCAGAGCTTTGTATTTGCACCATAGACATGTACATTTAGAGGAAAACTCACAAATAATCCCCCTTTACATCTGAGTTTCCCTCTACATTAAATGCCTGGGCTTTGATCTGACTTCCCCAGTGAACCAACTTTATTCTCCTGTCTCTGCATGACAGAAAACCTGTACCTGTGACTCCTTATGGCTTTCAGGGTAGTTTTCCACGCAGCTAAACTTTGAGCTGTCGTGCTAACCAGGAAACACCAGAGTGAGGAACCTTTGAAAGCACTTGAGATTGTAACAGCCAGCAGACAGAGCACTCTGAAGCAGATTTAGGTAGCTGTTCTGTGCTGGCAGAGAGATTAGATCAGATGGTGACTTCACTCATCTTTAAATACTACATGCTATGAAAGCACTCAACCGGCTAGATCAAGTGATATAAGACTCTTTAGTAATGTAAGTAATCAAAGAGAGTAGTCAGGGCTTGCTTTAGGTCGGCTAGCTGTCATTCAGACTCATCTGCAAAACTAGTCTGTTTGAAGGCAGATGTGTTGGTGGTGTGCTGAACGTCAGCAAACTGAAGACGGGCTGGGAAGTGCGTGCTATCTTTTTTTTTTTTTAAAGTATTCTCAGTAAAGTGACACAACCTGCCTTTCAAAATGTTTCCAAAATATCCCATGTTTTCCATCTGAGGAAACAGGGAGAAGCACCCAGCACTATTCTCCAAAACGCTAGCATGACATATTTTCACATGTCTAGCAATACCACTGCTGCCAATTTCCTCTCTCTCTGATATGATCTACTACTTGCAAGGGAAGAGAATGACGAGCTTCCATGTGGTAATATGAGGCAGCGAAAAATGATGGGAAAGTCTTCTTTCCACCCACACCACCTCCCTGCCAGTCTCCTATCAGGATGCTGATCTGGAACCGTGCTCCTTTTTGCGCTCCTTTTACAGTCAGAAGTTCCCACTTAAACATTCCCCTGATGGCTTTTCCCATCCGACTGCAACAGAAGCATCCCTCTGGAAAATCCAGACCATGCTGCTTATATTAGTGCAAAAAATAGATGATGATGCTGTAACCTCCCTTCTTATGCTTGCTTCACACAGGGCTGGCAGGTCAGACTCCCGTCGAACAGGCCCTGGCTGATGCTATTGTGGACACCATCGATGATTTCATGACGCTTTTCCCGTGGGCAGAGAAAAATCAGGAGGTGAAAGTAAGACAATCGCTAATTTAAACAAAGATACCACTTAAGCCACAAATGTGTTAAAGCCACAAACGTGTTCCTGAGCAGCTCCTCTGGAAAAACAGAGGCATACCAACCCTTGGGTCCATCACCTCAGCTCACCCCAAGAAAGCTGAGCTGGAGGACATCTGTGGTTCTTCCTCAAGAGTAACCAAGCCAAGGTCTTCTGCTCCCACCTCCTCCTCCTCCACCTGATTTTCACTCCCAGTGGAAGCAGTGATAGGTCATCATTAGCCTCTCCTCCCTGGCTCACCTTAAACTGAGGATGCCAGTCTAAGGTGAGCCAGGGAGGGGAGGCTGATGAGCACTTTGATATATATGTGTGTGTGTGTGTGTATATATATACATATATATGTGTTTGTGTGTATATATATATACACATACATACATATATATATATATATACACATACACACATCAAAATGCTCTTCAGAGGGGCAAGACAGGACACTCCCATCCCAGCCAGCACTGTACTACCTGTATCCTGTCACAGACTAAGCTGAAATCTACTTCTGCTAACTCCACAGGACTAACAGCTCCATCCCATCTACATTTTTTATTTCTACATCTTGATTTCTTCTTGACATTTAGCAAGTATCAGTCTTCAGTAAGTGCAGCTGCCAGGGACAAATGTTTTTCAGTTAATTACCAGAGTAGCATAAAGCAGTGGGTGCTGCTGAAAAGGTGAGGCTCGTGCCCTCACATCCCTCGCTGTCACCACAGCCGTGCTCTTCAGACCTTCTAGGCCCCGCCACTGTCCTCTCTGGTGCTTCTGCAAATACCAATGCCAAGGGTAACGCATGGCCATGGATACTTTAACACAGTCACAGGCAAGTCTTACAGCACCTGGGGTTTTTGGTGTCTGTCTCTCGTGCTATAATCACTCACCAGAACTGCAAATGCAAGCCTGCAGATTTGTTGCTCGAGCGACAGGGTGATGGATGAGTTAACTCCAGCGTTGCACTGGTTATGCACAGCTCTGACCCCAGCAGACCACCTGACCCTTTTAGAAAAGTGGTGTAACAGCACACGTAACCATTAACCGCCAGTGCAGCCACCTCCCTCCAAACATTTCAGGCTGAGGGGGATATCGTATTATAGAAAGCGTGAAAGATAAAATGCTGACAAAAAAATAAATCGATGAAATTATATGACAGCGCTCTGAAATCTTGCAGAAGGAAAATGTATGCGGAAGTTTTAGTATTCAAAAATACCTATTACTTCATCGCCTAGTGACTTCTTGAAGTTTGCTAATGCAGGGAGGGAAGCTTTGACTCACGACTTTAAAGCAGCAGAGGAACAGCCACACTCCTGCTAACGGAGCAGGGCAGAAGCACGGCTGCCACAGAGCTGCTGTCCTGCTGTTCTGTCACGGGGAAGCTCTCGGCTGTGCCCCAGCTCGTCCCAAAGCATTGCTCCCACACACAGGCCCAGATCACGCCACCACCACTGAACGCAGAAGGGAGGAGAGGTCACAGGCAACCCTCGTGTGCCTGAGTGCACGTATGCTGCGAGAGTGTGTGGGGGGGGCAAAGATGATGTAAAACCTTGCTGTTCTGGGTGTTTCTGGTATTTCTGGCACTATTAATGGTTCTCCCTTTCTCCTCCTGGGTCCGCTGCCACCACCTTGTGGTGGAAGTGCGGAGTACTGGAGACTCGTGAGCTAAAAAAATTTCAGTAACTTAAGTAACTTACACATGGCAAAGGAGAAAAGTCAGAAAATTTCCCTCTGTGACAGGAGGAACGCCTTTCTTTCTGACACAATTTGAGTGATGCGTTAGCGTACCTACCCAGTAGCAAGAAAAAAGGAAAGAAAATGTAAACCAGGCAAAGCAAAGTGAACATAGGTGGAAGGTGGAACAGATCACTGCCTTACTGACTACAAGATATAATACAGTGTAATAATATATTCTTACATACCCCCCATACCCACACATATTTTTGCAGGAGGTGGTTGTACTTAAAAAAAAAAAAAAAAAAAGCTACAGCACAGCCTACAGCTACGACATTTCTGGACTGCAAACTTCTGGCTGTTACTTGCAGTAACATCACTCAGTTACTGAGCTCTAAGACAGCAGGAAGAGATGCCAAGACTTCAATCTGGTCTGCAGAAATAGTGGTTGTATTCCAGCCAGCATCTAGTCTGCTGCCTTTTCTAATTTTTATTCTTTCTTCATTAACCTGAATTTCAAAGCCGTTGAAATAACTGTTACTATACAGCAGTGCTTATTTAACCTATGTTGAGTGCATTCCTCCAAGAATAAGTCAAATATTAACTGCACAAACTGTACCACAGAGCAGACCAGATGATCACAGCAGATTGCAATCTCACTCGTTTCCACGCAGGTGGCCAGAGAAAAAGAGAAATCCTTCCTTCTCCCAGGGAAACAGTTAACTCTTTATGAGCGGCCTCGAAACTTTTTGCTAGGGTAAACAGCAGAGAAACACCACTGCTCAGTCTTATCCTGCATCCACTAACGTGCAAATAAGGCAGGTACCCTTCAATACAGACCTTAGCCTTCAATACCACATATTTTAAGCAACCCAAATCTCGTTGTGTGGACAAAAATGGAGAATAACCCACTAACATAAATGATCAAAGATAAATCCAGCAAAAGCTCAAAAACCCGCTTGCATGCTTCACATAAGAAGGGCTGGCAAAGACAAGTAACTGGCCAAGATTTGACTGACAGCAGGAAAGACTTGGTTATGGGATTCTGGAAATTTGATAGCCTGTATAAGAAAAAAGCCCGTGAACTTCAGTCCCCCAAAAGTCCGGTTTTATAGCTCAACTCTTCACAGATCTAGTGCAGAGCTCCTGTCCTGTTACTATGTGTAGATAAGTAGCATCACCACACGTTGCCCCGTGGGAGCACTCAGCGTCTTGCCGTTAGCATTAAGGGAGCAACGGGCTTGTCCCATGGCTCACCAAGTCAGAGCCTGGGTGTTGGGGCATCTAACACACTTCACAGGTAATTACCTCAGTTTTCCTAAGCTGTACAGTGCCCCTTTGCTCATACTCAACTGACATTACACCTGCCTCTGCTTTTATTTATCTAAATAACTGCTATGTCTGCTTTATTAATCCTTACTTGGATGTTAACACATTACTTCCTCCGAAGAGAAACGGGGAATACCTTAAAATTTGGGCCAGACCAAATGATTCCACTGTCACCTTTTCCAGTTTTCTCTGTCCATCTTTCTCACAAGAAAGCCCCAAGAATTCAATTTTGCCGGCTGCCGTGCTTACCTATTGATGTGCATGTGCTTTGTTCTTCCCTCAGCAACAAGCATTTAATGACATCCTCACCAACAAAGCACCTGAATTATTGAAAGATTTGGATACTTTCCTGGGGGATAACAAATGGCTGGTGGGGAAATCTGTAAGTATTATTTTTATTTCTCCCTTTCCAACCAGACTGCCAGTAAAATGCAATTGTCGGCTATTGCTGAATTTCTGGATTTTAAGCCATCCCATGGTATCTTGTAAAAAAAATATGTATTTTTTCTTACTGATACACAATTGGTTGCTTAATTGCAAAGTGAATTTTGCTCATACCTTTAGAAAAGGCAAACCAGGACAGATTTGCATTTGCCAAACCAGTTTCCATGTTGACACAAAACTTTTTAAATGCCTTTGTACTAGTTAACAGAGATGTGAGTTTAGAATTCTGCTTAGAGTCACTGCTCAATTTAGTATATAAAAATAAGAAAAAAAATCAAGTCCTTTCTAAAAATACTAATTTGTATTTGTTAAGCTTTGCATTGTATCTAATTACTAGCTCTGTAGTCATAAACTTAAAGAAAAAAAGCTCAAAACAGATCAATTCATGCTTCATTTTTGTAGTTTGCAGAGACTATTAGTAGTCCCAGCTTTTGAGATTACTGATTAAAACTAACTGCATTCTCCCCCCTTTCCACCAGGTAACATGGGCCGATTTCTATTGGGATGTATGCAGTACAACACTTCTGTCCTGCAAACCTGACCTGGCAGACAAGTACCCCAGGCTTTTGGCTCTCAGGGACAGAGTGCAAGCACTTCCTGCTATTGCAGCCTGGATCCAGAAGAGACCAAAGACAATAATGTAGATCAGTTGTCCAGTAGAAAAACAAATTCATGTTTTGATTAAAACACTGCAAGCATCTTAAGTTATTAATTTAAGAATCATTTGAATTAATTTCATATGGGTATGCAATTCCAAATCAGAATCTATCACTTCTATTTTTGAGAGAATGCATCTAAAAAGCTGACTGAGCAGAGCCTGAGGTAGAGGTGTAGCTCCAGCCACCTTTCCCTCACTGCTAATAAAGCGTTTCATCAATCCAATTAATGTTCTGGGGTTTCTCAAAGGGAGGAGAAATGAATTTTATCAGACAGATGTAATCTCAACAATATGTTTAGTGTGGTTTTTTTTTTTTGTTTGTTTGTTTTTTGACTTTCAGTGCTGGAGGAAACCAGAATAAAGGAGAGTAGAAATGTTTGGGAGGGTTAAGGACACAGCCAATACAAAGAGGAACTACCCACTTTGTCAATAAACTTCACGGTTCTCAAACACTTGTTGTTCCTGTTACACCATTACAAACAATGCAGCTGCCCAGCTGAGCCGTTGCCCACACCAGTACTAGTTCTCCAGCTGCAAAAACATTCAATTGCTCAGTATCTCTTCTAGTAAAGGCAACAAACAATGGTGGCAAGGGTGAAAACAGGTGTAGAACAAAACAAATGAATAAACAGTTTGTTCTCCCAGCAATGGGAAAAGCAGGTATGTGGTACTGCTAGCAACAGGGTGGGCTGTAGATGCAAGCAGTTTACCCAAACTCAAGGGGAGACAAGTGCTTGCAAGAGGACTCCACTGTCTGTTTTAAGTAGATAAACCGCAACAGACTTGGGTAATCCTCTGGGCTGCAAATGAACAATGCTGGGAAAGTGCTTCCCCTTACGCTTGCCTCCCCCCTCCCCCACTGTGTTATTTCATGTAATTATATAAGTGACATAAACCAAGAAGTTCAGAGATTAAACAGGTATTGGCAGAAATGAAAGCAAGGTCCAACTTAAGCAGACATGCGTATTCACATCTACCTGCTTTCGCAATTCCTTGCATTTTGTTGTAGCTCTTCACAGATTTTTCCTTCTTCAGCTTCCACTCTCTTCTTCAGCAATAGACTTCAGATTGCACTCTGGGTGGAGAGCTCTGTTTGGCAGTAACTATTTTTATAATCTATCACAACTTTGATTCGAGTATAACGAATTATCTACTATATTATCTACTACTGGATAAAGCCACACCAGGTCAAACAGAGCATTCCAGCTCATTTTAAAGCTGCCTCCTGGATTACATGCAAGGGGACATAACATGCAAGTTTATCAAACCCCATCCCACAATAACCACAAAATGAAAACATTTTGTTAATCGATGGAATTTTATTTGAACAAATTGATACAAAACCAGTACAGTACATCAAGTAAACCAAAACAAGCAGAAACAGACTCGAGCATTGTCAAATAAGGCACATATAAAAAATCTACACGCATAATCCAGTGAAACAGACAGTCATTTCATATATATATTTGGAGGTAGAAATAATTACAAAAATACTGACAAATCTTAAACAGTAGCAGATTTGTTAAAACAATTACTACTTAGGTCCCCATTTTGAAAAATGTCCTCTAAAATAATGTTTTTTCAGCATCTGATGTTGGCACATTTGTGCTATTTCTGTTTTCAAGCATCAGAAGAATGCTGTTGTGTTAAAAATTGTCAATACCATGAGGAATACAATGAAGAAACTATAAAAAGTTATAAATTTACATTATTGGTGACCATAAACTTTATGAACGAGTCCTTGGGGTACAACGTTACCTTTATTCCTTGAATTCCACATTTACATTTTAGAGGCCTAACGAGGCTTTTAATAACGTGGCTATATCTGCTGGAATGGTCCCTTCTTCTCCTGAAGGATAAAAACATGCATTAGTGTTTACATAAACAGACAAAAGTCTAGAATACGAAAACTGTAGAAAATCCTCACTTGTAAGCATCTAGCATTGACTTGTGTGTCAGATTCCAAGAGTACTTCCTGTCAAACTGCACAGTAAGTCAGCACAATACATCTTTCTAGTTTAATGTAAACCTAAATTGTCTTATCTTAATCACAGATCTTGTTTTTCAGAATAATACGTTTCAGTGATCTCCTTAACTCACTTAAGTGGACATAAATATGAGCAGGAGACTTACCCGAATCCGCTGCAGTCATATCTTGTTCTAACTTCAATTTCTGCTGGCTGATTTTGAGCATGGATTCTTCAATAGTCCCTTTACTGATCAGCTTTATGACTTTTACTTCTCTAAAAAGCATAAGGTAGTATAAGTACATTGTAATAGTTTCTCTGGATTAGTGCAAATGGGAAGGACTCATGCCTTTGCTCAGGTAGCAGTGGTCTAAAAACAAGGTTGTTAAAGGGCAATACTAGAACTTCTAGTTTTTCTTTTTGGACCAGCTGTGCTCCGTACTTCCAGAGAACTTCTTCCCTCCTACACTCAGCCACCAGAAGGGTCTATGTGGTCACAAAAACCTGTGCTAATAGAAACAACTGAACTTTTCCTTGTCCCATACTACTGTTAAAATATCTGTTACTGAACATATTCTATTGCCCACAACAACTTATTCTTTAGTGAGGATTCTAAAGCAGATGATTGATTCACTTTACAGGACAGCGTAGCATTTTAGAGCTTTGATATCTTTGGAAGACGACAAAGAGCTTTGCCAACCACTTCCAAAGACTTCAGATCTGCATTGAAATACACCAGTTTCTAGCACCACAAATTTAAGTTATAGAGAATTTGATAAAGGAGTAGGATGCAGTTAAGGTTCGTTCTGTCTGCACCACTTAAATGTAAGACAATTACTGCTTAAGTACTCTTAACTGTGAGACAATTATGCTCCCATGCAACCCAGAGCTGGTTTACGTAAGTCTCTGCTTGAAATGGAATTTTAAAATCAAAATATTGTCCTCCTTTGAGAGCTTGCCTCCAAGAAAAACAAACATTATAATTAAGAAGTCTTACCTTGTCTGACCTACTCTATGGCATCGATCTTCTGCTTGCTTATCATTGTATGGGTTGCAATCAATGTCATGAAGAATAACAACATTTGCTGAAGTCAGATTGATTCCCAAGCCACCAGCTTTGGTTGACAGCAGGAACACAAATATTCCCATATCTGTATTGAACTGATCTATCAGATGTATCCTACAGAACACAAGAACATTTGTATCAGGCCTTAGAAAAAAACAACCCTCTCACTCTTAAGTTGAAAGAGCAGAAGTTAAGTTAATGATCTCTTTGAAAGGAGGCCAGTGGTATTGCAAAGCAACTCAGAAGTACAGATGTTAGGCATAAAGGAAAAGGGTACCAACAATCCTCAGGTGTGACCAGAGAAACATACTTTGAGAGTGACAGCCTGATAGCAAAGAATGAAGTGAAGCTTGGACAAAAATTTTGGATTACCATCACGGAACACGATAAGCAATCTGGTGGAAGAAGGTGGGGAGGACTGAAGTATGCAAAACAAATAGATCTGTGGAGGACAGGACAGGAAAAGAATTCAGGTTCATGACTAACTGCACATGACAGAGAAAGAAAGGCAGAGATTTTAGCTGCAAGTGGGAAGTAACATCACAGCAAAAAAAAATTGTTTTGTTTTGAAAGGAAAGAAAGAGCATCTCCAAAAAGTCACAGAATAGGGAAGAGTAGAAAACTATCACAGCTCAAATACAAGAAAACCACTGCAACCTTTTCAGCTGTTGAACAGAAGAACAAAGGAAAGGACAAAGGAAAGTCTGTCCTAAAGAAACAAAGGGCTTACCTGTCTACTTTAATAAACTATACTTCAAAGGAGTGTCTACAGTTGAGCTTTTGTTTCGTCATGCTGACACACAAGCAAATCAAAACATCTTTTACGGCTGAAGATGCAAGTTTTCCATTTGGATGTGCTACAATAGTAATCGGATCATCTAAACTCCCTTTTCAGCCTTACCCTAACGCAATCTGAAATTTAACATTAAACCCCGAACTAGAGTCATTTCCCAGCCACCACAGAACTCTATACATCAGAAAATCCAGGGTGTTATGTCACATCCTCGTACCACACATACATCCATTTCTTCACTCATCTTCAGTAAAACAACAACAAAAAAAAGTGACATACCTATCAGAAATGTGTGTTCTTCCATCCAACCTAATATACCTATGTTGCCAATGTTTTAGGAGAACTTCCAAGATATCCAGCATCATGGTAAACTGGCTAAACAACACAACTCTGTCACCCTGGAAATGACAAAGCAAAACAAAAGCTTTAAAACACTTGAATTACAGATGATGAACTAGAAATGATGTATTATTTGCGTAAAAAAAAGTGATTTTACTTACTTGCATTAAAGAAATGTTACATTTATGCCATTTTCCATAAAATACAGACCAGTGGCACCCTATTGCATCGAACAGATGCACAGCACACACTTGTGCAAATTCAAGACACTCTGAAATATTATGCTACATGCTTATTTGCAGAATTAGCCAGTTTGAATCTGACTCACAGCAGTGACCTCTTTTGTTTACATTAAAACAACCACATATGCTGAGTCAGTGTAATACAGTCTTATTCAATTGCCAGAAGAAAGTCAGACTCAAATTTCACGGATGCGGAAATACTATCCATCGATACAGCAATTGTTGTGTTAACTCAGAATGAACCCTTGGAAAAATGGGAACTCTTATTTTGCTTCTGTAACTTTGTTGTTTATATAAATGCACAAGTAGTACTACACGTTACAAGTATTAAGTACTGTTCTGCAGTACTGCACACAATTTAAATCATTGTAATACTTGCCACAAAAGCAACTGGCTTGCATATACAGCTATTTGTGAGCAGATGGTAACAGTTATTTAGAGATGGCCATTAGATGGACAGGAAAAGACGTTTCAGCCATTGGTAGTACAAACCTTCTCTTTCAGGTCAGACAGAATACGTTCCAGTGCTCTAAACTTTCCAGAATCCAAGATCTGATCCATGTCTAACTTGAAGTCACTGACATGAGAGTATTGCTTACAAAGCAAATGTAGTTCAAAATCTGTCATTACTGTCATATCTTCGAAGATGAGGTCAGGATTTGCATCACAATGTGTGGGTTCCTATTAGCAAAAAATGAAGGGAAATAATGCAATACACAACCTTGCTAGGGAGACTAGAAAATACAAACACAACTACATCCAAAATTTCTGAAAGAACAAAACCGAAGTAGCACAACTAGACATGGACAAATGCTACAGCATGGCTCATGCAAGCAACAAAAGATGAAGTCTAGAACCCCAGGTTTATAGTAGAGAATTGTTACTTTGCAATTTAGCTTTTAAAATAATTTGTACTACCAAAAACTAAGAAGTATATGCTCATCCTCCACAGTCATTACCTAGTTCCCATCAAGCCCTATGATCTTTTACCCCTGTATCAGATCTCTTCCCCTGAAGAGGCACTCCCTAAAAGGGAGATCCAATCCTTGGATAGATGGTAGAAGACATGGGAAGCCCAGCCCAAGATGTAGGGTGGGTAGAGGGATGTCATGCCTGGAAGAAAGAGGAAAAGAAAAGCCACATCTGGAGAGTACGATGGTACGAGCAGGAATAAAAAGGGGAACAAAAATCCTTCATAAACCAATAGGTGACTTCTCCCCTTCCCCCCAACCCTGACTGGCTTTATTTTTAAAAAAGCTGGAGATATTCAAAGCCAGCTGCGACTTTCTTGAGTACCTGCTGCATGTCCAAATTCTCTTTTGTTTGTACTTTAGAAAGAGCAACAATTTTCCCCAAACTCCACAGGCATTAACCCCAGCCATATGACAAAAAAAAATTAATAGTTCAGTACTTATTACATTCCCTGTTTTACTTCTGTATAGCCTAGATTTCTTGCTACTCAACAAATACTAATATACTCAAGTGTCCTCCCAAAACCCTTCTGTAAGCATTTTGGTTTTAAGTCTTGGGGTGGAGGGAAGAGGTATTAAGGGGGTGCTAATGAAGAGATGACTGCAGTCCCAGAACTGTTCTCTCCATTCTAACACCTGATATAAGAATCAGCGTTAAAACACATAAAGAGCTTGATTAGAGCACTGGATAGACACAGAGAAATAAAAAAAAAGCAGCAACAATGAATTAAGATTTGCAAAAGACACACTTTTGACCAGAGGACTGACAATAAAAGTCTATTTAAGCCCCATGAAAAGTTCTGAGAAATTAAGAACTGGGGCTGAATCTCATCACCTTACCTTGAGCATGAGTGTGGACATTGTTCTAAGCTTGTCAGTTGTGTAATACTGACGATGTAAGAGAGGATGGTTAGCCATTTTTCTAAGTTGCATCATTACATTTCCCATATCAGAGTTTTTCTCTGTCAACAAAGAAATAACATATGTTCAGAAGAAGCACACAGATATAATGCATCTTTATTTCTCAGAATATTATAAGGAATATTCTTTATATTTAATATTTCACCTATTAACTGGACTTAGGAAAAAATCATAGAAGGCATATAGCCACTATGAGTATTAGACATCTCTACAAAGCAAAGATTTTTGTAGTCACGTTTAACAGCAACCTATGCATGGAAAAAGAAATCCAGCAAAGGCAAATGAAACACCATCACATACCGTTACTGTTAATAGTTTTCTTTAGCTTATTTAAGAGATCACAGTAGAGTTGCTCTTGTTTCTCAGACATGGCACATAATTCAATGAGATCTTTTTTGGGAGGTAGCTGTTTAAGGACCTGACAGGAAAAAAAAAGTAGCAGGTAAAAACTGTACTGAATTACTGACTGCTATTTTACAAGCCTGCTTTTAAGCTATTGTACTCATTCTTCTCATGCCATCCTTTCACTGGCTGCAACTTTGCTAACTGAAACTGAGTCAACAGACTGCTTTACAAACTGAGCACTTGTTTTGGATTATACACCTCACACACACACACACTACTCAAGTAACACGACCTGCACACCTCAAAAAACACACAAAATAACAAACGCAATACTTGGAAGCTACTCCACTGCTAATCACAGTAATTTATTTTTCAAGCTACTGACTACTAAGTGTGTAAGAATCACAGTAAGACATAGATACACTTTTCAGATTATTAAAATTTTCCATTGTTTTACACATCCAATTATAAATAGAAGCAGATAGGTTTTGGATTTGAAAATGGAAACATCTCCCACTCGATGCCTGCTTAGTGCACCAAATAATCTTTCAGTGATCTTTCTTAACTAAAATTCCCAGCTGCAAACAATCAACAAATATTGAGCATCAAAATATAAAGCTGCAGCAGCAGGTCACATTCTTAATTCCAAACTCCTGGAAGATGAAGAGTAGCTCAAGTTTCCTGCTCTTCTTAGATAAACATGTAAAACTAGCACTGACAAAATACGACATTGAATTATGTTAGTCTCAGAAATCATCAGGCTTTTTGATACTATGGCACGATTATTTTAAAAATAAAATGTTACCTCATCTTTTACTCTTCTTAGGATGAATGGTTTTATTATCTGCTTTGCGTGTGCAATCCTCTCCTTTTCATATATGCTTTGTTCTTCAGCACTCTTCTAAGGAAAATATTGCAAGAACTCAATTGCAGTGTGAAATTTTCAGCTGTAACAATGCTATCTGTCAATTTTAGAGATTTTAGAAAAATCGAGCCAGAAGAGACAGATCTAATATGACCTAGCATTCTGAGACATCCTGTTATGACATATTTTTACTTGAAATGGTTTATTTCATTGTTTCACTTTCTTGATTTCGTAATCACGTTACCTGTTTCCATAAGGTATCAAAACACAGAAGCATGGCAAAAAAAAATGTTAGCTTGGAGAAGAGAATACACAACACTTACTGTTTTTGAAGAGAACATCCTTCGGATTTCACTAGTGCTGCTACTGAACATATGTGGCATGACAAAATTCAAGAGAGACATCAATTCCAACAAATTATTCTGAACCGGAGTTCCTGTTAGCAGTAAGCGATTCTTTGCCTATTCATCCAAAGTGAAAAATAGTAACGAGAAACATTAGTCAAATGGATTAGAAAATAGTATTAGAAGGAGCAACACAGCTCATGGAGAACTGAGAAAGTGAACTTAATTTAAATTGTAACTATTTAAATTTCAAATATACTTAAATCTCACGGAATAATTTCCTGGTGAAGTCAACAAGATATTTTGGGGATCTGTGGAAGACTGACCTCAGATCAATTTAAGATTATTCAAGAAGCATAATCCAGATGTAAGAAAATCCCTGTATTTTTTTTTGTTGTTGCCCACATATCATATCTTTTTTAAGGTCATAGAGTATTTTAAGAACAAGTTTTGAATTGCAAGTACATGTCACGATTTAAAGTCTTAGAGATCAGCTTCTTAAAAATGCATTTAACAAAAATACCGAAAAGTAAGTTGTAATAATTCAAGTGGTAAGTATGTTATTATTGAACCAATACTACAGTGCTAAATCAGTCATTAGAAAAAGAGCTGTACTCAAATTTTCTCTTAAATGCTATTAACTTAAGGTGCAAGCTACAAGAAAAATTATTTTAAAGCTAGCTTTTCTTTTGTAGTCCTATCAGAATACATCCTTATATATTACAATGTTTTTTATATGAGTCATTTTTGTTTTCAGAATAGCAATTTTACAATCTTTACTGTAGCTCAAACTGGAAAATTGCTTAACACTGAAACAGAACCACTATCATAGTTGTAATGATGCTTTAAGAAATTAACTACATTTTTTTGAAAACTCATTTCACTGAAAGAGCTTATAATGCAGGATCTACTCCTGAAACTTCAACATCACCTGCACATTAAATTTCTGGACCACGATGTGTCTATGACTTAAAATCAGTATTTCTTTTATTTCCCCACTGCCCATAACAACAGAACAGGAAAGAGAGTTGTCCCCCAACCCCCTCAACAAACAACTAAATCCCTTACATTAATTGTCATAAGGTGCTGGTAGCGTACAGAGCTCATGTTCTTGAGCATATGACCTTCATCAAAAATTGCATAGTTAAGCTTCAACTTGCGAAACAGTCCTCGATCATCTGAGCTACTAATTGCACAGTTATATCTGTCAGAAGAAATACATCATAAAAAAACACATTAAGTGCAAATTTAACATGAACATTCTGCTACCACAACTAAATTATATTCTATATACTAAATATATATATATTCTATCTATATATATATATTCTATATACTAAATTATATTATTATATATAAATTATAATTTTAAGAGCTACAGAAAGAAACATAAGGGGCCTTAAACTAAAGCTGCCTAGAAGTAATCAACCATATGAGTTTACCACTGTCAAATAGCTACTGATTACTTGATCAGTCACTGCTTTTTGTAACACTTTCCAAAGACACATATAAATCTTTTACAAAAACACAGTACTTGCTACAGCATTAATAAACATCTTTTTATCATTACTTGAAGAGAAAATGAAATTCCTTTCCCATCTCACAAAATTCTAAACATTGCTTTTTAATTACTTGTTCTCTGAATTTCATATACAAAGCAAAGATAGGTCAACATGCTTTACATGCCCCTCATTACGTGACATTGAAAAGAATAACCCCCCATTGCCTTTGACTCTTGCCAAACACCACACAGGACAATTGAAGAAAACCTCATGCTCTTTAGTAAAATACAACTGGCAGATAACTAATTTTGTTACACCACTAGAGGTCAGTAGATGCTAACTAAATTTGTTTTTTTTTTTTAACTACTGTACTTACGTAGTTACAATGACATTGAAATCTACAACTTTATTATTAATGTCTGCCCGGAGATGTTTCCGGTCTTCCTGGGATCCTATGAAAGGACAAAACACGAGTACAACTACATTTAATTTAAATGCATATAAAAATTAAGATGGTATAAAGGAATACTATCAGCATTAAATATCTGTATTTAAACAGTTATTTACAAATAATGCTTCTATGAACAACTCATGTTTTCTGAGGCTGAACATGCAACCAACTGTATCATTGGATTAATTTCTAAATTGCACTCCTCACCATAGTAAAAAAGGACATTCAGTTCAGGACACCACAGATGAACTTCTCTTATCCAGTTATCTGTAAGACATCATTTAAAAAAAGACAAGTTTATTTATACCCATGTCTTACGTAATTCCAAATGCACCTCAGCATTAAAACAGAAGCCTGATCTTAATGCAAATCCCTTATACTTCTTAACATTTCAGAGAATTTTCTTTCTAAACACTGGAGAAATGGCAGCATTTAGGGAAATTAAGCAACCAACAACTGACAAGGCAGGAACCATTAGAGTCTTCCTTCAAGAGGCTTCAGCAGTTTAATACAGCAATTCAAAAATAACAACATAAATAAACCATTCTTATGCGACTTCCTACTGCTTAACTAGATTACACTTCAAACTCCTATTGAAATCATACATGCACGGTTCACAGCCACCACCTTTCCAGGTCTAAAATAATACAAGTATCTACTGCATTTTATTACCTCTTAGCCTCATTTCTCCCCCAGACATTATTTCCTCAAAAAGCAATCATTTCATTTATTAACCATTTTCATTTAGAAATGTTTCATCAGGAAATATGATGCCTCTGGGAACTGGGAAAGCTTCCTAACTCTATCCAGTTCCAGGTGTGCAGCCATCAAAGCAGCCACTGATAATGTTATCAGGCCAAAGGGAAACGTGCTTTACAGTACACTGTGAGTGAGGGTTAGTCTCAAACAATCACAAACCACTGACGAAGGGGATTTCTGGTAAATGCCACTTGGACCCAGGCTGGGGATAAAAAGACCCCTTGATGGAAAAGTATCAGAGAAACTATAGGCAGACCACTTCCCAGGCTTTACCTGCTTGACAGCATCAAATAATAATGGCTTGCCCAAGCTGCCACTACAGTTTGTAAGCCTCTACAACTTGCTTCACAAAAGCACTCATTTACACCTTGGGTTTTAAAAACGTGGGTTCTAGTAGGTTTTAAAAGCATATTGATAATGCCAGTTTCGAAGAGATGTTGAACAACTTTTCTGATGTGTTAAAAAAATATGCATTGGCCTCAAAAATTAAGAGCAGTATTTTCTTGCTACTTTCTTTTTCCTAGTCATTCAATAAATCCATTTTAACTCCAAAGAACTAGCTTCTCCTAAAATTCATCAGCTTTGCTGATGTATTTTTTTCCACTGTATTCTTTGTACTTTCAACTGATGTCATTAAACAACCAAAACATACAATTAAAACACACTATTAGCTTAATTGTTTTAGGATTTTGATCTACTTCTAAAGATTCTATGCAAAGAGGAAAAAGGCATTGAATATTTTGAATGCAATGAAGCCTAACCCTAAGCACCACCTGAAGACTAGAAATTTCAGCCAATATTCAGTAAAAGATTTAGTTAAACAAGATCAAATTGTAACATGCAGCTTTATTTGTTTTGTGAAGCAGACAGCCTTTACATGGATTTATTTAATATGCTCCAATTAATTCAGTACAAGCATGCCTCTAGTACAGATTACATTCCATTTCAGATGATTTAAGGAGCTGAATATCACACCACAAGAAAACTGTTTTCCTTCATGAAAGTGTTATCTTCATTTGACAGCCCGTCCACAATTACCCCCCAAGCCTCTTTCTTTCAAAAAAAAAAAAAAAAGAATAATTTTGAGGCTTGCAACTTACCTAATGTTGAAGCTGGCACAACTATCAAGTGGGGACCTCTATTGCCCTCTTGGTAGAGATAAGCCAGAAACGCAATAGCTTGAATTGTTTTTCCTAAGCCCTAGGAGAAAAAAAATCAAAAAACAAAAAACAATTTAAACAAAATTTATAGTCTCTAGAACACAGTGTTTCATACTTCTAAGATGTACTAAGACTGTAGTCAGTGTTAACTAAAGACTACAGATCTGCATAGAAAAAATATTAATCAGCATTATTTTTGGAAGACATTTCCTCCTCAAGTACAGCTCCAGTCAAACTCAATTATCTTTTCAGCTCAACATCTGAGCATCAGGTATTAACCTGCTTCATACATGAAGTTTTTCATTTTAGTTCATCCCTCAAATCTTCAAGAAACTGTGGTTCAGACAACAGCTCATTTGGAAACTAACCATTTCCATCTGAACCAATCATGCAAATGATAGTTCAGCTATTTCTGAAAGTGGAATTTAATATGAAAATCATGTTTGTTTGCAATATGCTTACATTTCTACCAGTGCTCACTTTCCTGTCTTTTGTACCATGGATTTGAAATTTTATCTTCTCTACCAAAAAATAAGAATGAATTGGTGCTTACAGGTATGAAAAAATACAGAAGTTGCGAAACACTGCTTATGTCTTAGTGAAGCAAACCAATCTATTCACTCAGTTTATCACAACACGAAACACAGCCAGGATTAAAATCAGTTGACACTCAAAACCTCAAACAAAACTCTCTAATTTTGAAACTTACGAGGGGCATATTGACAATATATGGTCAAAATGCTGGAGAAGCAGTAAAGGCTTGTGCTGTTTTTGTGTCCCCCCCCCCCCGTACATTTAACTGTTTTGAAAGTGATGGAGAAATGTAGAAAATAGGGGCTCACTACAGCTAAGTGCTGGACAAGCAGTGTGAATGATATTTATTTGCACAGAGCTATGAAAATAAATGGCTCAAGGATGATCTTGTGGTACAAACTGGTTCCATTCCATCAGATGACATCATATGACTTGTAATTATCACTGTCCATGAATCTCAGGTTACCTTTTACTTTCAAATTGAGAATAAGAGCTCAGCAACTACTTGTATTGAAAGAAAAAATGGGGAAACATTTGGAGAAACTGTGACTTGTATTACCTAAAAATAAATGACAAATTCTTTCATTTTTACAAGTCCTAAGCAGATTATAACAAAGTCGCTTGCAATACTTTTAACAGTCCTTAAATAATCAGTTTCACACTTACCATTTCATCAGCCAAAATACCATTCAATCCATGTTTATGAAGAAGTGCTAACCAGTTCAAACCAATCTTCTGATATGGCTTCAGTTCCAAACTGTTAAAAAAAACATCAGGTTTACCATGTTACCATCTTTTGTTTGTTTTTCCACGGAACACGGTTTTATACTTATGTTCATTAGAGTATGGCAAATTTAATGCTGCCTGTATTTTACTCCAGTCCAGATCTCCTGACACAGTGAAAAACCACAAACTATTTAATTCATCACCTGAATACCAAAGAGCATTTCTGAACTAAGACGTGCATCTGAATTCTCATAGAAGTTAAACAATCAAAATGAACACTACAATAAATTCCTTTCTTTTAAATTAGTGATTGACCACCAGTTAAAAACCGTTACACAGCCAGTAATTTTTAAAATACAAAGCAACAGGTATTACTGCCAGTGTTGACACCACAGAAAACACACACAACCCACAACACAGTCAACCAAATCACCTACTGTAGCATTTTTTGCCAAAAAAGCCCGAAACAAAATAAACCATCACTGATAAGCTCCCTTCACACAATTCCCTTTCCTTCTCTGCTTCTCTTTTGACACACCAGAAAAATTATTTTGCTATTTACAACTAAACTTTACAAAGCTTAATTTAGGTTCTACTCTGGCCACTTCAACTCTACACGTCCTAACCTTTACAAAAAGATGTCCCATCCCATTCCTCTGCCTGTCCCGTATTTCCATTCCTCCTAAACTCTCTATTACCAATTTATCTGTCTGAAAGAAACCCTTCCCTTCAGGGCATCCCCCTGCGTCCCTCCCACTGTATACTGAGTTCCAGATCATTTTGCGTATCTACTTTCTGACTGAGGTCCCCAGTGCAGCTGATAACCTTTACAAGTTTGCCCAGATTATTTGTCATTTGACATCTGACACACAAGGTTTTCTGTTAGTAAAGCCGTTTTTGTTTGTTCATGTGTCTGGAAGACAGTGACAACTTGCAATCTCATCACTTAAAATTCTACATCCATAAAAAATTGGAGCTATTGCACTTATATTTTTTTGTTATGTTCATAATCCTTATCATCTTTCCTGATGCACTTGAAAACATTTGTTGCATTCCCTCAAGCATTGCACATGCATCCCTGGCTAGAACCCTGAGCAGACACAAAGCTGTTGAGCAAACACAACTCTGCTTTTAGAGGGGACAATTTTGAAAATCCTGATGTTCAAGCACAGCTTACTATCCAACACCCTTTCAAATATTTAACATATAACACCACCTCTTATTCAGAATGGAAGGCTGCTCTATGTTCCATCCACATCCTCCATCTTCAGTAATCTTAGTTACTTGTTTTGTCAGTTTATTTGAAATGTCTTCACATTTATTCATGAGCTTGAGAACCACATCCCTCTCCTTCAGCAGGATCTTGCAATTCCACACTATGTCTTCTGACAAGCCAGTAGTCTTAGTCATTTTTGTAAACTGCAAAACAAAAGAATACAATACTGTGAACACTGATAACAGATGGGAAAGTAGCAGATCAAACACTGGTTTACAACTCCCAGCACTGTGCCTATCATCTTTCAGTTCACAAAGCTTTATAAAATTGTGCTGCCAGCACTGCAGGACTCGTGTTTTGCTGCTTAGGCTTTCAGCAAGTTTTCCCCTAATCTTTCTTAAAACAGCAAGAGCAAAAAGCACTTCAGCACTTCCTTGTTCTACTGGCATGCCCTAAAAAATGGTTTGTGTAGCTGCTGCTCTTCCCTCTCTCCACCTGCAGCGTACCAAGGATTAATACAGAACAGCTCTGGCTATCTTTGCTAGATATTAAAAATACAAGGTATGAGCATAATATAAGGATCAAAGCAAACCAAGATATGAGGAAGGCTACTAAGAAACTGATGCCGGCCTAGAAGGGGTTGGCAACAGACCTGTTAAAAAAACAAACAAAAAACAAACAAAAAACACCCCCGAACAACAACAACCAATCAAAAAAAAAAAAAAAAACAGAAATCTGACAGTAGGGAGATAGTAGTAGATTTCTTAGTAGGGAAAATAACACATTTCATTATGCATCCAACCAGAGTTGAGCATTATTAAGTCCCAGTTCTAACTGTACCTCAAATAGAACATTCAAATCAGACTTGGGCAGAGTGAAAAAAAAAAGCAAAAACAAACTTCAGGGATAAGAAATTTCACAAAACTACCTTTTTTTTTTTTAAAAAATTAAAGTCACCAAGTGCTGGCATGTTCAGAAGACCAACCAAGACTAGATTCATCTTTCAGTTCTTCACTTTTTTGTGTGTGTACTCGTTTTAGGACAGAGTTAGCTTCTTCACAGCAGCTTGTATGGTTATGCATTTTGGATTTGTGACCAAAACAGCGTTGATAACCCACCAATGTTTTAGTTTTTGCTAAGCCATGCTTAGAGAGGGGCGAGGCCTTTTCAGCTTCTCACACTGACACACCAGAGAGGAGCGTGAGGATGGGCAAGAAGCTGGGAAGGGACACAGCCAGGACAGCTGACCCCAGATGAACAAAGCAGTCTCCCACACCATATGACACCTGACACCCTGCTCAGCCATAAAGGCTTTGGTAAAAAGGAGGAGGGGGCAACATTTGCCATTACGACTCTCATCTTCCGAAGTATCTGCTACACGTGACGGAGCCCTGCCTTCCTGGAAATGGCTGAACATCTGCCTGCTAACGGGAAGTAGCAAATTAATTCCTTGGTTTGCTTTGCTTGTGTGTGCTGCTTTTGCTTTATGTAGTAAATTCTCCCTATCCTGACCCATGAGTTTTCTCACTTCTGCCCTTCCCACTCTCTCTCTCTTCCTGCTGGGGGGGAGTGTGCGCGCATGTGGGGTCAGAGCTGCTTTCTGGGTCTCAGCTGCCTGCCAGGCTCAAACCACAACAGCATTAAAGAACTTTATCAGACTCAGATTCACTTAAACTTTTTTTTTCTTGCAATGAATACTACCTTCTTTGAAATCTTACACAAAACTACCTGGTCATTAGCACTTACTGGTGCTTTTCAACAATAACGCCACCATTTTGACAAGATTTTAGCAACATTTGGTATGTTTTCTTTAGCACATGTATGTTTCAAGTCAATATTATCCTTTTTCTTTTGAACCTTATTTGCCCTTCTGCAAAACAAATACTTTTTCTAAATGCCACAGCAAGCAAGCTGGCAGACGAGTCAAAATACTGGAATCTTGATTGAAATATAAACTAATACAAGGTCTGTCCTAACTCCTGAGCACACCTGGTTTACAAAGTTGAAGCACACCACTGCTTGAAATCAGAAGCATGCAGTTGACCCATGAGGACATTTCGCTTTCCATAACACTTTGATTCCTTAAATAAAAGGTAGGTATTTTCTCCCGTCTTGGCTGAGAACAGACCTTTAAGTGGTGTAACTGCTCTGCCACCATCCTCAACTACTCAAAAAAGTCTTCAAGAAACATGTAGATATAGAACACTGTAGCACGGTTTAGTGGTGGACTTGTCAGTTCTAGATTAAAGGTTGGACTAGATGATCTTAGAGGTTTTCTCCAACCTGAATCAGTCTATGAAAACATGTTTTTCTCCCCCCAATGACTTCTTATCGCAGTCCTTCATCAACAGATTTTAAGAATTGAAGAATACAAGCACCTTTGGACTTGCCATTCTTTTGTTAAAACTGAAGTACAGGTTTTTCATGTGTGTGAAACCACATCTGATTGAAATTCAGAAAAATCTGCATCTGTTAAAATTTAGCACAAGGCTTAACAGGAATATATCCTCCTATTATTCCTTTCTTAAAAGGATGGGGATAACATAAAACAATTATTATGCATTAAGTGATCAATATGGCAGAGTAAAAGCCAGTTTCGTTAAAATGAACAGTACAGGTAGGTCATGGTTTGACTCCAGAAAACTCCAGCGAGCAATGCCCTCTACTGACAGTCCTCAGTTACAGTGTTCAGTCTTATTTCTTTTGTTTGTGGCTTTGTCTATTTAAAAAAAAAAGTTTACTAACAGTCATAGGTTAAACCAGGCTAGAGGCACATGTCAACGCTTGTGAAAAAGTTTAAGTAGACACTCTTAATAAACAGTTGCAAAGAACATGATTTTTAATAGGCGATTAAAAAATTTCAACATTTGTTTTGATGCCTAAAGCCTTTGTTGGCATGAATCTAAATCCTGTAATCTATAAATGAAGGCATGGAGAATGAAGCCATCTGTTATTTAAAAAGTTCTATTATTTCACATCAGCATGTTAACATTCATTTCCAAGTTACAACAAGAAAAATTTTAGCCACTGGTTTGCACACGGAAAAACACAGTGTTATGCTGTCACGCATAACATAAGTAGAGCTGTGGAGAGCCTTTGGGTGACTAGGGGCTCTCACCCCCTACCTTCCAAAGAGGTCCAAAACTTTGAGGCCATCACGGGCATATGAACATGGAAGCTTCCACAGTACACTCGAGCAAACACCCTTGGTGATCCCGCGTGACAGCAGTGCCCAAGGGTGAACGACCACCAACCACACTGGCAGTCTGCTCAGTTTTAGTCTAGAACACTCGAAGGCAATTCAGGATTTCACTTCACTGCTTAAGGATAAAAGACAGCCTCAACCTTGATCAAACAAAACCCAGTTTCACTTCCAGCAGCATCCATTCCTAACCCAACGTTATTTGCTGCGTCCACTCTGTTTCTTCTAGTGCAAGACTTCTGGATTTTTTTTGCTAGTTTAATTTTTGTGGGAGTTTGTACATGTACAGCCAAACAGAATAACAAATGACAGCAGAGCTGAAGCTCCCCTCCCGGGGGATGTTTCTCTCTTACCTCATATACCATAGCAGCAAACAGAATATGATGGACAAGTCTATCTTTTAGGGGATGGTGATGACTCGAATGAAGTGACAAACTAAAAACGTGCTATGTCAAAATTTCCACATAATATTTAGCATCATCAGTATAACTTGCATGTATTCCTTAAAAATTTTCAGTTCTTTTAAAAACTACTGTCATCAGTTGAGGTCTTTCATTACCAAAAGAGATGGCTTGGTTTGCGACAGAACAATAAGACTGCGAATGAGAGTAACGAAAGGCAACACTAAAAAGGAAATTTAAGCAGTTACTTATAAAACCTTAAAAATAAGAAACTAAAATAGCATTAAACTCCCTCCAGTATGTATGTCCACATTTACAAGAAGCAACTTGAAATTGCATCACACAAACACAACAGGGCAAGAAATAACAAACCCAGAAGGCTTAGATAGGCTCCTTCTGGCCTTTTTAGCCAGTCTTTGGTCTATCTTTTGTTTCACACACACCCTGAACACCTACAGGTAGTATGGTTATGTGATCATGGTTTATAACCCGTTTTCTGAGGATAACATTTCCAACATGAGCCAATTTGAACAGTTTGGAAAAAGAGTGCAGTTATAGAAATAATTCATCACCATCGAGTTTTTTAGATTAAGGGGGAGAAGGAAAGGCATCAGGTGTCCAGAAGGGCCTCCACACAAAAAACAAAAGTGACACAGCACTATGTCAGCGCTGGTGGGGTGGCACAAGGACCCTGAAGCAAACAGGAGAGTAATGTAGAAAGCTGACATAGAAATGACCTGAAAGGAGCGAACATATCTGTAACAGTTGTTGGTTTGCTAACACTGAGTTCAGTTTTCTTATCCTGAGGAGGACGTGGATAGCACGAAGTACATAGAGAACAGCCCTGAACACTGAGCAGTAAGAGGAAGACTTCGCTGAACATGGGTCCATCGCTCAAAAGCTACCCGACACATTAAATCACATCAACACCTATAAAGATGAGCTGGCTTTCTTCCTCATCCTGTCCCACTGTCTGCTCTCGATCCTCATTGTAATTTCAGCATCTACAAACAGACCTGTCCTCAATACATCTCCCTCCCTTTTCTCCTAGTCCCCACAACCCTTCTTTTCTGCTGGCAGCCCTTTAGCTTGTCTACCCATGTCACCCATCTGCTCTCCTGGTGTTATAAACCCTAATTACCCATCACAGAAGATGCCCCTCAACTGCTCCTCAAGATCACCAATTTCAGCATCACGCCCTCTTTTATTTTAGCTCCATGCTTTGTCTGGTTCTACAACAGCAGACCACGCTTTTAAATTCCCACCTGTCAGAAAGCAACATGCTTTGACTCAGAAATACCTTTTTTAGGAACAAGCATCCCAATATATGTAACCTCCTATTCTCGTTAAGCACACAGTGTATTCAAAGGGAGGTCACAAGTAGTCGCCCAGAAAACCATTGATTCTACAAATGAAGAAACAGATAGCTAAAGCCTCCAAGAAATATCCAAGCAATGTTCATGCAACATAGTATTCGATAGGAAACTAGCTGGGAGCGTTACCTCTAACATGGAAAACTGCATAAACCTACGCTCCTTGAAGTTACAGTGGATCTACAGTACGAGCACTTATAAGTTGCCAAAGTAATTCATTCTTGTGAGTAAAGACATTTTCAGCTCTCTTCATTTACTTTCAAGAACCTTGTTTATTCATTTTTTTCCCCTGTGCATTACAAGCGTCACTAGATCAAGTTAAACACCTGCCTTAAGTATTTTTACAGCAGATATTTAAATAATTCCAAGTATTCTCAGTAATTTCTTAAGTTTGAAATTTGTTTAAATCCATCCAAAAAAAAGTCTTAGGGCAACTTAAAAGGTTTGTCTAGAAAAAGATTAGTGTTTTAATTTAAGTTTTCCTGGAATAAGTCATCCAATTTCTGAACAGGCTTTCCTATTAATGCCATTAATCTTCACCTCAGGCTGAGAGCCTTAAGATCTTCCCCAGTTCTCCTAAATAACAGTAACATCTAGTGCTTTACAAAGGTTTTACCAAAATAACTTCTAGTATCTTTACAGTAGATATCATTACAGTAAAAATACACCTTAAAATTAAGTCAATTTCTTCAATGCTAAAACAACCAACTCTTTACATTATTCTACCACTCCATTAATTGGTAGGGAAAAATGCTGGGTCACTAAGCTACTGGATCTTTATAAACAATTAAATCACTGATATTAAACATCTGCTAAAGTTTCCTGCAAATTACTTCTACTCTGGGCAAGTATTCACAACACTAGACAAACATGTGGTTGCTGACAGCAGCAATCTTTAAGAAATATTTTGAACACGAACAGGCCCATACAGTTTTTCTGTTAAATATTTTACACAGAGAAAAGGGTAAGAGCCCTGTAGCAAATATTTCTGCAGAGAATTAAGCTCAGGCAAAACCCAACAAGTTTAGAAAGGAACTGCCGTGTGACAGATGTTCTGTAAGAAGCCAAAGGCTTGAGGCAAAACGGATTTTTTTCAGCATATCTGTACCTCGTTTTTTTCTTTTTTTTAAAGGATCTCTCTGACCTCCCCCATTTGCAAGACAACTCTTACAAAGATCATTTTGTTTTCTTGAAAGTTTTTTTTTAGTAACTCTTGCTGTTTTGTGGTAAAACACATAATAACATTTATTATTTGTTTTTATGCATATTGAAGAAATCATATTCTCTAAAGAAATACAAACAGATCTTGTATATATTAGTGGGGGTGGTTTCAGAACACAGACTGATTAAAAAAAAACCACAACACGTACCAGTTACTCTTTAAGAAGGCCTACACAGTTATTGCCTTAAAATTCAAAGCACTAATAATTAAACCAAGACAGTCTGCCGTAACGCACTTCAGATTTCTTATTAGAACATTGCCCGTATTAGGTCTGACGTCCTGCAGTTAACTGAAATGCATGAAAGGTGAAGGCAACAAACAAACCATGGGAAACATTTGAAAGTAACATCCCAGTGACAGTAGATAATCTACTTACCAAGAGCTATTGCTTTCTCTTCTGTTGTGGATTGTGGTTTAGCCTTCTGATGCTTTACCTTTTGTTAATAAAAACACAGCAGCTTGCTCCATTAAAAAAATGGCTGCGCTGCTTAGCTAGCAAAACCATGCTAGAGACAAAGCTGAAGCAGATTAAAAAAAGAACAAAACACAGACAACGACTGTTCCTTGTCTAAAACTGAAAATATCCATGCTGGCATCTTCATCATGGAGCTACCCTTGAAGCTGCTGCTGCTGCTGCTGCTAAAGTAGCTGCAGTAGAAGTTCTGCCACATTCTCGTCTCCTGCATGGGTTTTCAGCTAAAACAGCTCAGAACAGGCTAGCAAACACCTCCTTCCTAAATGAAAGCTCTAATTTCTTCTTCTGCAGTGAAATCAACCAAGTTTCTACGCTAAAAGGTGAGTGACAGTAATGTCAGCCAATCAGCTTGAGTTTTTCAGCAAAATCACCCCTTAATTCATTCAAAATTAGGTCATATGACACTGTTTGAAATGCTATTGGCTTACAATGAATGTAGTATTTTAGCCTAATCAGGCTAAGGCCACCCATCTATGCCTCTCTAGACCGAAGAGACCTTGACTCTAGGCATGCTGGGGATATTAAAACAAGAATGCAGACTTACCAGAGCTTCCCAACTATTAAAGGGCCGGAGCGCTATTATCTTCTGAACCTTTTTCTGAGAACACTGGGGAATCAGTGTGAGTTCACTGGGGGAAGCATCTTGCAGGAAGCTAAGGATTTTAGCTTTGTAACCATCCTCCATCACTTCGTCACCACTGCTGTAGTCCTGGTCAAGGGAGCTACCACCTTCTTCAGAAGCTGACTCGTCCTCCGAGTCTTCCATCTGTCTTTTAGTGCTCCAAACACTTTTGCTTTTTTTCCTACAGCCGTTATGCTCTCTCCCAGAAGATTTCCGCTTCAACTTCTGTTTATTCTCATCACCTCTGCTGTTTGCAGAGACTTTGGTCCAGTCAGAAACTTCACTTTTGGAAGGAAATTCCACGCCTACAGGTGTGGTATAGAGAAGGCAACAAGTCAACACATACTGGTTAAGGGCACGTTAAAACCCACTGTTCTTCCAAAATAAAGTCACATCTGTAATATTAAAATTGTGTTTTATATCAATACAGCGCCTCAACAGCAGGGGTTACCAAGAAGGGAAAAAAGAGCAGCAAATGCCCTTCAAGTCTGTTTAAAACACGTAAACAGTATCAACTGGGAGTAGGTGAACAACACTAATTTGTATATTGCTCAAATAGCACAGCATTTTGAGCAACTATCCTAGAACACAGATGAGCAACACGATGTTGTACGTGTGAGCTGCAGAAGCTTTGAGGTAAGAGCAACCTCTTATAGCTTAAGAGTTGTGATAATACTGCTAGGATGAGATACCAGTCCCACTCTATCCAACTGCTAAGAAACGAATTCTGTTTTCAGTAAACAAAACAACTTTCACCCCCCACCCCTCCAAATTATGAATTCTTCTGTTATACGGCATCTCAGTGAAGCATTAAAAGCAGGGTAACAAGAACACGCGCCTGCTAAAGGAACTGGAAGAACTAGGTATTTCACACCACAGTAACACTACTGCCTTGAATTAAGATGGAGACTATTTAACAGTGTGTGCAACTCATTTTCAGGAAGGATCCCCCCCCCCCCCCCCCCCCCCTTGCACCTCACTTGCAATGCTTTTTCTTCTGCCCAACCCCAGCTTCCTACTGAGTGACTCCAATCCCAGTATCTATTGTTTCTCCTTCTGATTATTGAGAAGGTAAGGAACCAACCTTAGGCATACTGATAATTGGATTCCTTTCAAGTAGAGAGAACTAAGAATAGTATCCTATCCCCAAGAGCACTGGAAACAGCTGATCTAGCAAAACACACACATTTCTGACAGCTGTTTAACACACTGAAAAGTCATCAACTCATTAAACAGTATTTAAGTTCTAATGCGCAGATTTACCTGGGGTCACAGTTTTTGAGTTCTTGTTCACTACCACAACAAATGTACTGATATTTATATATTGGTTGCATAGTTTAAGGCCTGTTTTTAGTATTTTCCTATACTAAAAAATATTTCAAAAAGATAAATAAGCTTATGTTGCACGTCACCTATGCAGATATTGGCAGTTACTGATTTACAAATTACTCAAGTTATAAAAACCAACTTATTTTTAAGGAAGTGGAAGGGAACAAGTGTCAGCTTTGATACGTTTCAGAATATATTTTATGACATACTCGTAAGTAATTACAACTCCTTATGTAAATCTATATTAGCAAGGCAAAGATAATTATCTCTTATAAAGAATGATAAATCATGATACTGAAAAGTAGAGAAAAATCCAGTTTCCTTCTTTTACCTCCATCTCCCCTTCCTCAATACTATTTTCAAGTATCAGTTAAAGTTTCCAGATGTAGCGCTGTCAGGACTGTCATTGCTGGACATTAGAAAAGATTTATACTATAAGCCTGTTTGTTTTGTCTTGGCATAAAATGGATTATAAGTCTGTCTTTACCTTCACTGTCTTCTGCAAATACTCTCAGGGCTTCTTGTGCTTCATGAAACACCCAGTTATGTTCCTGAAGTACATCTCTCAGTTCCTAGTAAGCGATGAGAAATTTTGTTTTGTAGTTAAGATAAGAAGAAACTAGAATTCTCTATATATTAACACTGAGATATGAACACTTAATTTTAATCCCATAAGGCAAACACTCTTCCCCCACCCCCATAAGTCAGAGGATTCAAAAGAAAGGAAATCAGAAGTAGAAAAACCTTCAGTTCATCTTTAGCACAGACATGCGCTCCACTTTTCAAAAGGGTTGAACACATCAACAAGCTTTGCTTCCAACAATTTAAAAGTACAGTATTAGAAGGCCCTGATCAGTTGCTGAGTATCTTCAGGTACCAAACTACTGCAACACACACACTATACCTCATTGTCTGTGGGGGGAGAGGGCCAGAGGGAAGGGGATTTCCCCCATACATTTTATAAGAGGCCAGGCTCGCCATATGGACCAAAACAGCAGCGCAAAAAGTTCTGTATAGTCTTTGACTAATTCCAGCTGCTCTCAGTCAAGGGCAAATTGCATTCCAAGGGCAGGAGCAATGAAGGCCTTCCTACCCTTGAAACCTTCTGAGAGCACTGCTAGTATAAGGACTGTTTCATTTAGACTATTGACAGCTACCATTTTCTTAAGAAGTCGAAATCTGATTTGTTATCAGGAGACATAAGCTCACCTCCTTATCCAACGCAGGGAATGTATTCTGCAGCTTCTTTACAAGCATCTCTCTCTTCTCCCATCGTCTTTGGGATTCTGATCCATCCAGCTACGTTAGAAAAAAGAAATCTGTTTTAGGCTTAATGTAAATTACAGAAAAATCAAACCTAATCAGTATTGCTTACCTTAAAGTCACTTCAAATGACAAAAGTGCTCAAGACAAATCCAAGTTGCAGAAGTGATTCCTCATACACAATCAATACTCAAAATAAGGCTAAAACTTTCAAGAGTGTAGAAAGTCTTCAGTCATGAAAGACTGCCATTCTTTATTTGATTAGCATATACAGTGCAAAGTTACATATCAAAACATAAATAATTTAAAGTTATCTAGTTTGTATTTCTTTAAAATAAAAACAATAGTTAGTAGTGATTCTGCATGATATTTCAGGCAGAAGGCAGTAGGGTTAACATTCAGGAGGTAAAGTAAGTTAAGTTAGATTAACAAGTGTGTAGCATTTAACACGCCAGAGCCTATAAACACGTCAATTGGTGTGTTTATATGAAGATTGATGTGTTTCAAAAAGAAACAAAAACACAACAGAACCAATGCTGTGTCAAAGCACCGTCAAGTCACATCAAAACTTGGCAAAAAGTTTTTGTCAACCTGAGTTTCACAACAGCTACTCTAAGTTGGGAAAGAGGGAGGTTTCTTATGACCGAGTGCCAAGATTTCTACATGCCACAAGCTGTTTTGTTATGTACCCAACACAAAAAATCAAACATGTTCCTTCTCAGAGCACTGAACGCAAAGCGGTTACACATCTACTTATCTACAGCAAAGATACTAACATTTTTATTTACCTAACTAAATGAGGGTATTTGCTGAACGAACATAAACCAGATCACCCAGACGTACTTCCAGGTAACAGAGGACATGGTTCCTTCCCTTAGCAAGCCTACAGCATCATTAGGAAAAGGGCCATGGTAAATACAAGAGCCAGTAAAGGGATGAAGCATGCTCTAGCTTTTGGAGTCAGTTACCCCTGAGAGAAAATTTCTCAGCATGTGCTAAAAAACGTGCAACTATTTCCATTACTAATCTCTAGTACAAATTTTAAAAATCCTCATTTCAGCTGATTTTTTTCCTCACTCCTCAGTCTTTTAACTGTAACAGAACTGTTAAGCATAGAAATCAAACTACTGCCTAAAACCAGGTCCAGTGAAGCTTGTTTGGTACACCAGCTGGGTAATAGTTCAGTATCTGTACACAAAGGTCAAAGTAATCATTCCATTTAACTTATCTGATTCATTGCTTTCCAAGATTTCCCTGTGCCATAGTTCTTTTCCAACCTAAATGATTCTATGATTCTATCACTACTATAGCAAAGGATAAGAGTAACAAAAGATGTCGAACTTCACCTATTTGAGGAAAAATAAGGAATGACCTGATGAAGCAAGTTGCCCCATAGCTGATAACTCCCGTTAACATTCACAGCAACTGAACTGTACCCAGTGCCTCACACACTGCTGCTACCTGTCATCAATTTCTACCCTGAGAGCAGTAACTAGACTAATTAGGACACAAAACTATAAATATTAAAGAGCAAAACAGGTAGCTTCATTTAGCATTGCCAAAAAGAATAAAGCAGAAAAACTCAGAGAGCAAGATTTGAATTTGATGGAATTTTCTGATAAAAAAACACCGAGTTCATGGCACTACTGTCGCTGATCAAGTCAGATGCTTCCACTTACTTCACAGCACTTAGACAGAAAAAACAATACTTACATGATTAGTTTTTGGCTTTTTTGGAGCTTCCTCATCACTGTTGTCACAATTTCTGGGGGAACCTTTTAGTTTCCTTTTACGAAAAGTAGCTTTAAAAGGAAGCAAAAAAGAACTGGAAATTACTTTCATTACGTTTACTTCAATACAGTAGGATGATTCAAACCAGAACTATAGTAACTACTTGTTAACTGCACAAGATGTTGAATGGTCTTCTGTAGTAGTTTATTACTACAGTCCACAAGTACACAGAAACTCCAAGCAAAGCCGCTGCTTGAAAATACGTTTCTTTACCTTATTTTCCTCCTCAAGTTTTATTTAGTACTCTGGCAACTAAGCAATCATGTCTCATAGGAAACAGCTTTATTTTTTTAAACTGCCCCATATTTTTACGTACGAGTAAAGTTGTATCTTTCTTTTAACAGCAGTAGTTTTCCAAATGAAAGCTAATTTTATTTAAGCTAAGTGCTTTTGGAAATTTGGTACTTAACCAAGGCTAAAACCAAGCTATGAGTTATGATATGCACTCCACTGCTGATCTGGAAATGCTGGTGATTGATTTCTGGCTCAGGTGCACACTAGAGGTTACTATCAAACAGTTTTCAACATTAAATCAAAATGCTTGAAAGAGAACTATGCGTATTAAGTCAGAGATAACCAAATATCAGTGATACCTAAATTATTTATGAATAGTTTACATGAGCCAGAACTTTCTGAATATCTTTGGGCCCAGGTGATAATCAGAGATTACCATCTTAGCATTAAGACCTGCCCAGTCAGGTGCATTTTAACTGCCACGATGCATGGCTCATGAAGTTACATTACCACTACTTCTCCACATTAACTTTGCTTGAAGCAGCAACTCTTACTAGATGAATACTCCTTTTACTATAGTTCAAATTACTTGAAGTTTCCCAATCTTTTTGGAAGCCTGCTGGCAGATCTTTCGAGCTTTCATGTCTGTCACAAGCATCTGCAGCCAACCTCTCGTCCCAGACTGCCAAAGGACAGTCAGCAAACAAGCAGAGCTCAAGTGATCACACACAAAAAACATGCTCGCTTTCAAATCCAAAAGACGATATGGACAACCAAAACAGCTTTAATTGTGAAAAATTAAGTATTCACATCTTTGCACAGAAACACATTTTTGTATGAAAATACTTCCAAATACATTTTCCACTAGACTAATTCCCTCTGGTATCAAAAACGGAAGTGGCACATAGGTTAAAAAAAAATAACACTTCCCAAAGACAGAGTAGTAAAGCATCAGCAATAACTAGCTCTTCATTCAAGTTCCAGATATCTACCAGAAAAGACTGGTAAGATTTTTCACAGCATATTCATTTCTACATATCAATATAAAACACACAGAAGCAGCACACCTCAAAGAATCCAGAGAACGTGTCGACAGAGGGGAAGCAACTCTCCTTCAGCATTCAGAGAACAATGCGCTTGACTTTTCTGCCCAAGAATCTCATTCAACAATATGGGCAGGAAAAAAAAAAACACGCAACAAAAACATACTACTAGCTTAAGACTGAAAAATGTGTTTAGCCTTGATACCAAGGCTAAGGGTGGTCAGGCTGCTGTTGGGTAAAGCACTAGAAGAGTTAAGGAGTCATTACGCTTAAGATCAACTAGAACTGCTTTCAGGTTTGTTAATTCCGAACGTGAACAGGGACCCTGCAAACCTCTCTGCCACACAGGCTTCATAGAGTATTTCCAAGATTACCGTCCTTTCTTTGAAGTCATGGGCTGAATGATCATTGGTCTTTGGAGGAAAACCAAAGAAATAAATAAAACTGGTCAAGCGCAATTTGAGTGACAATTAAGCTGCAGTGGAGAATCTGGATAACCACGATCTCAGGAACCTACCAATATAAAATTACTTATAAATCAGTCTGTGATCATCTAAAACTAAACATATCTACAACCGAAAAACAACTTTCTAAAGGCATTCACTTTGCAAGGTATACCTAATTTTTGCTTCCTGGGCCAAGGCAACACTGCTGAGGGAATGAAGAAGCTGTATGATTGCTAGACAGGATTCATCCTTGGAGTGTAGGCAGGGTACATGGGACCCTCCAGAGAAAACGTTACTCCGTTTTTTTTTTTTTTAATCAATAAGCAATGAGAAAAGTAACTCAAGGGTTTCAAATTTTAGAGGCACTTGTAATTATTTCCACTGTTATTTGCTGTTACCACTACAAAAAACAAAACACCTTGTGACAGTGACTTCCTTACACTATTATGAAAGGGACAGTCATTTCTGTCTGTTCAAAAAGCAGTAACATCAAAGAATTTTACTTGAGGCGTTAGCTCAGAAGAACCCACACTGATTTCATAGTTTTCAAGATGTACAGAAAGCAACAATGGAAACGAATCACGAGAAGCAGGTATTGCTGTAACTTCATGTCTTTCATTCATGCACACTTTTTTTCCCAGTATATCACATCTGATCTTTGTACCAGTAAGTTATCTGTAATGATTCTAATTTTAGTTATAGAAACAACAATTTGAACTATACAAATACAAGTTTTGTCACTGTTAAGGAAAGGACCAAACTGAGAATGCTTTGTCAGGCCACTTTTTTTTTTTTTAGCCAAACTATGCTTCATAAAATTGTATCGTCCCTCACTTCTCACCCAGTCAACACCTCATAACAAGTAAAGCATATCAAAAATTGACATGGAGAAGCAGATGTTCAATGATGTTTCCACTTTTTAAAAAAGTGTGTCCAAAATGAGATGATTTATACCATCAGGCATGCTCATTCTTAACTAAATATTTTATATAACTGAGATGATTAAAGAGAATTCTGCTGCCAAGATTCTTCTGTGGGCTTCTGTCGAAAGCATATGAAACAGCACTCTTAGATCAACACAAAAATGGCCAAAAGGCAGGGTCTAAATACCAGAAATCAGTGTTTTAGTTCAGACATTGAATTGCACCAAAATTTAGAGATGTCTATTAGCGTGAAGTGTTTTAATATTAATCAAAACCCTTGAAAAGTAATCATAATCTTCCAGGAAGGGTTTTTCCAGGAGCAGCACTCAGAAGTAGCATGTCCCTTGAGAATGTGTTGGCTTCTTCCCGCCTATGTATAGAATCTGATCATGCACACAGTGATAACCTCAAAATACTCGACAGTCAGAAAGCATGGTCTGGTTAGATTAAAAGGTTAAAAATTCTGTGTTAAAGAGGTGTTTTTTTTAAAGCTTTTCATTAACTATTAAAAATCTTGTAAGTTGTAATGTTTCTCCTCTTCTGATTTTTATATACAACAGGGAGAACGGAATTATCAAAAGATCATCTTCTACGTTAGATAGAGAATAAAACTATATTCTCCCTCAGCACGAGCTTCCTACAGATAGTTTCCAAATCCATGGAAATCCAAAATTAAAATTCATCTGGAAGAAAAGACACATGAATCACTTAAATAAAATAATCAACAGTGATTATAAACAGCTTTCTCCATCCTATCCAAACCATGAAGATCTTTCAAGAAAGTCACAGACAACTAAGCTGTAAACAGACTGAGACTGATAAAACAGCTTTTTAAGACATAATATTCAAAATGACCTTTAACTCTTCTCCCCACCACAAACACATGATAAATCAATCAAAATGATTAACAGAATACAGAGGTTTAAACCCTGAACTTAGGTGATGTCAAGAGCAAAACCCAAGGCCTGAGAATGATGACCTTTTTTACATGCTTACCTCTTCCTACACATTCCCACATCTTGGGATTCTTTGGTAACATCACGTAACATCATGAGACTGCAGGAATTCAGATGCAGAAAAAGAAAACCCTAAACAAGCTCTGGGGACTCAAAGCATGGTTTGGAGGATGTTTTGCTACAGAACCATGAGGAATTGTCTGCAGTAGTGTTTAAGCCTACCAGTTCTTACTCGGAATTACAAGTCTATAAGTCAACCTGAACAGAAAATCATGACAGGGCTTGACACAAGAAAGTTCTAGTTAGAAATGGCTACATACTCCAGCACAATTTTTTATCACCAGATTTCTCACCCACAACATTTAGTACTACTGTCTTTAACCTATTACTATTTACCTCAAATTCCAAGCAACAAAGGAACTATTAGCAAGAAAAGTAACTTACTTAAAGACCCCATATATATATATATAAATATATATATTTATATATATATAAAGACCCCAAAGCCGTCCTAAACTACACAGAATATATTTTCCTTTTTTTTTTTCTTTTTTTTTTTATATTTCTGAATTTTGGTATGCATCTTCTTCTCATCTTTCCCCTTGGACAGTCTGCAGCTTCAAACATACCTTCATCACTGAACTTCAAACCAGCAGCTATCGCTTCATCCATTGTGTGCGTCGATTCTATCAACTGAAAAAAAAACCAACAGCTAAGTGGCAAGATTTAATCCAGATGAAAAGAGGACAACGATGATAAATAAGCAGGATTGAAATACACTTTGAAAAAAAAAAAAACAACTCAAAACCCTAACACCCAAAAGTCATTTATTGTAAATTCCAAATCCAAAACCAAAATTGACAGGTACTAAATCATCACCTAGACTGATTACAATCACATCAGCTGTATTTGGCAACACTTTGTATTAAAGCTGTTTTCAAGTATGTTTTTAAATTTAATTTATGTTACTTTCTTTTCCCCCTCCTATTTCACAAACATATGATGGAAGTTTCAGTAAACTTTTTTTTTTAAATCTCCAAAAACATTTTATGTTACTATCAGAAAGCCAGATGACCCAAAAACCTAACATCTTAACTCATGAATTTTTTTATATACCGCTATGTCACAGTGGTTGATTTCCTGGAATCGAATTTAAACCATGCCTCCAACAGATTATCTTTCTTGCAACCTTAGATTCTTTTCTCCATCTACCTGCAATCTCAGCATAGATCATTCTTACAAATTAACTGAATATCGAGACTTATAAAGTAAGTACTGCTTTTTCCAAGCATGGTAACTTCAACAAAAGCAAACAGCCTAAAGGTTACAAACAAAACAACACACATAAAATGAGGAGATCTGATTCCCAAGCATCTGTTCACATTTCTAAACACTGCCTTACAATTTTACTATAAACATATTTTCCTTTTGAAAGGAGCATAGGAGTATTGCTTACTATTTTTTCTTAACAACATTCACTGGTCATGTAGGGCTTATCAGGACAAGCTGTTCCAGATCCTTTGTGAAGAAACAATAGATTTGCCTATTATTCCCTCATCTTCCCTCAAGAATGTTGTGGATATGTAATCACGGAAAATATGCTTGCACAGCCCTTACATACTACAAAGTTGTGTTGATAGAGGAGCTCTCTTATGCTCTCCTGAGAACAGATACCATCAGCACTACATACCACTAAGCATTTACAAACACCACTGAAGTCACTCCTCATTGAACCCACAAAACAGCAAACAGACACACTATACAAGCATTATTTCTAGTTAGTTTCTAGGCTACTATGAACCGTTCTCTCTTTGGTTTAAGTACATTCTGTGTGGTAATTGAAACTTCATATGCTCTGGGCATTTACAGCATAATTTATACTATAACCTCCAGGAGAAAAAATAAAATAAAATAAAAAATTGCTATTTGCAACCCCATAATCACCCAGCAAAGAATACCAGTTGAATTTCTGCACTTCTTTAAGGATACTTGGGCAACTAGGAAACTTAATAGATTAATTTAAATGCATTTATCTTTGAAAACTAAAGCTACTGAAAAACTAGTTACGTATCAGCACTAAGAGGTAAGCTTAATGAAGATATATTTTACTGTAATAAGTTACCATAATGTTACAGTAGATTTGTGCTGTACATTGGAGAATGGCCAAGAGTATCTTAGGTTTATACAGAGGCATAATTTTAAGAAATTAGAGTAATTTCAAGCCTACTCTTTTTGCCTCACTGGAAGTAGTACAGGCTTTGAGCATTAAATCTGATGAAAGCAAAGGGGAAGTGTTTCATGTAGTGTAGCTAACAATGATTTCACTCATTCTGCATTAACCAGTTAACTGCACTCCAGCAACAGCTATCACTAGTTATGAACCAAGGTAGCTCTAATTAAGGTTAAAAGTCAGGACAGCACAAAGTAATAGAAAAATGTACTGTACCCTAGAATTCACTGTTGAAGAGACCTGATTCTTTTATACATATCTATACACACACATACACACACTTTAAAAAAAACAAAAACACACAAAATAAACTTCCATGATTGTACTTCCCCTGCAAGGAGTATTACTTTGGTAACATCTTTTGCTAGGAAGACTTGAGGCTCTTCCCTCTTGTAATGCCAAAAGCATAAGAATACTGCCTACAAAACAGTCATCAAAATAAAGTAAGAGAACAGAGCATTATTACTTCTAGTAAATCCTGGTCACTTCTCTGGGGGAAAAGTTCCTTCATTGTTTGCAGCTTTGCACCTTTGATATCTTCCTCCACACCATTCTTCATGTCTGGCAGCTGACCTCCACCATTTACATAAGCCAACTTGGTCAATTCATCCTGAGGCTGCTCATCATCCTTAGACTCTTCAGAGCTACGATGTATGAGGGACAGATAAAGAATTAAGTTTTATTTTTGCTTCTTACATTTTACTCTACAAGAACATCACTGTAAACCCAAACCAACAGGATTACATGAGTAGAAATTTATATGATTAAATTGTTAGCTTTTTAAAAAAACTATTATTTTTTAAATAAGTTGCTGCATATTATTTAAGCACATTAAACATATATTATAAAAAGAAAAATACAGTAGTAAAACTGTCGCCCTCTCCAACTTCCCCATGAGACACTGTTTGAAAACAGTATCATAGAAGTAAGGAACAGTTGAAATCCAGTTTCCTTCCTTACAAGACATATTTACATGTACTCAGTAAAATTGAGCCAAGTTGTACCCAAAGCGCTATCTCCTACTCAGGGAAAAATAAAGCATTTATGGTTTAGTATACGTTTCTGCTTACAGTAAACACATTTCAACTTGGCAAAGGGAAGAAGGAACAGACAAAATACTATGACTTACCTTTGTACTGGGGTATAAGAGGTTACTTACACCTCGATTTAACAAAATTGGATCAATTTAACAAAAACATCAATACATTTCATTATTTCAGATAACTGAATTACATCAGACTATCTCAGTTTGTTTCAAATGGTCTAGTGTTTATCTGCCCAACAGACAAACAGATCTAAGTTCTTTATAAAAAAAATAGAAAACTTTTCAGGTGCAGCATCAGTTCCCTGTCCTAATTCTCAGCTCAAAGAAATAAAATGTGAAGATCCTTAAGTAGTATCTTAAACATCTCAGAATGTGGGTAGAACCCCTTTCAAAAAAAAAAAAAAGTGGAGTCCTGAATTTACTGGAAGATTTGTTATTACAGGTTGCTTTTTCTGCAGGAAAGCTCTGTGTATTTTTGATGATACTTAGTTGCACAGACAAGATGGAATGTAGGCACAGGTCTCCTATCCTACTGCCCTCCACTGATGCATAAAACCTCCTTTCCTCAACTAAAATTAAACATTATGGAGTTTGCCATTTCATCAGGGCACCATTACCAGAAAGACTTACCTTTTATTCTTTATGCACATACATAGGTAAAAGACTAAAAATACACCCATATTTCTGGCTATAATTTCTTTAGCAGTTGAAATAGGTAACTTGCATTACAGTTTTAGAACTGACACAAAACACATGCGCAATTTTGAGACAACTTTTCCTCGAGTAATCCTTTCCTCCCTATCCTGTTCAAAAGGCACACAGACACCTGGACCCTCTGGTTGTACTATCACCAAAAAACTAGTATACTAAAAAAAAAAAAAAAAAATCCTTAAAACAAAGAATAACCCAAATTCCTCTTCAAACCACCAACCAATCTAGTCATAGGCTTCAGAAGGTCATTCAAGCATCCCCTTAAAAAGTCGTAACAAAATGGCATGTTAAAATTTATTAGCATATTTCAAACCTTTCTGCCTTGTTAAGGAAAAAACCTTCTTTATAAATTGTATATAAAGAGAACGTCAACTGAAACTGATATAGTAACACTGCAATTACCTTATCCCTTCCTATCAGGGATTAACATCTAAATACGTGTCAACAAAGCCAGAGTTGCATACATCATGTCTTCTCTACAATCACGTTCCTAGCAAGCATGAAGAAACGCTCGTGTAACCACTAAAAGAGTATGACTCTGACCCACAAAGTCTATTATGTTAGAATTGTTTTTCCAACAAAGCCTAGATAGCAACTCACCTAGGGAAGCTTACCTCACTTAAGGCTAGAAAATCTGTACTTTCTGCTCTAGAACATCTTTTATCCAGGATAACAGAGGCTAGGATACCCAGAAATAAAGGAAGAAATTCACAAAATCCCCAAACTCTAGGTAAAACATGTACCAAGAAGCGCAGTATAAAGACACCTGGTCAGCTGATTCTGTGCAAAACCAAGCTAAATTCAGCACACGCCAGAACTAATAAGCCTGGCCAGACCCAAGCTAAGTCCTGCCATACTCTTCCTTCCAGTTTTAGCTCACACAGAATGCCACTCGTGAGGGAGTTTAGTGGATTCAGTGTACATCAATTAGCACCTGAGCCAATGAGCCATGACAAAGTGTTGAGCAGTGGGGTGCCTAGTGCATCAGAGATCAGCGGCTACAGAGGAATAATGAAGAGTACAAGAGGATATGGCTCACTTGAGACACAGATGAATCGTTGGGAGCTGCTTTGGTATCTGTCTGTCTCTCCCCCAGTAATCAGATTACAGAGGGGAAACAGCAACATGTGGCTCTGCAAGTTGGATCCTGCATGGCTTATTAGCTTCTGCTCCATACTGCACGGAACTGATTGTACTGCTTCCAAATCTGGTTGATCCCAGAAGCAGCACAACTTTGTTTACACAGCACTGCACACAAGCCAATATGGTGCATGCAAACACCTTGCTGCCCCTGTATCCTTGCACAATCTACAACTTAAACCATTTGCTCATAGATAGATAATGAGCTCCCTCTGCAAACCACTGAAGATCTTTTTTTTCTTACCAAGTATCTGCTATAGGTTGAGACTTCAGGAAAATGCATAAAAAAACCAATAATTTCAGTTAATAGTAGCAGGGAAAAGCACTTTTTCATGTCTGCTGACAAGCTCCAATAACTCCATGCTCTGCATAGGGACTGAAAATTGGGCCAAGACCCATTGCTATTCCCATTAAAGTTAACAAATTTTATTTCAAGCAGGTTATCAACATATGCAGGCTAAACCATCCTGTTTTGCTTGGCAGAAATACAGTTAAGGGGCACAGACAACCAGCACATTCTGGTCACACAGATGTATAACTAGCAGATAATAAATAGCATGGGTTTCTTCAAACCATTCCAGCTGGTCGTGTAAGATACCTGCACATAGCTCGTCTCTCCTGCACTCTCAATGCTCCTTTTTTAGCACCCACAAAAGTGACATGTGCACGCTATTCTCTTCCCTGCTAACTCATCAAAAAATGTTTCTAAATCACTAACAAAATTTTCACTAAGTATAATAAAACACATCACGCACCTAATACATAATAATTCAGCTCAAAAAAATCTTACACTACACACAGAAGCAGTGCTTGCCTTCTTGTCCTTCTATAGTTTCATTAAAAACAAACAGGCTTAGACAAACTCCAATACGTTTTAAAACTTAAAGCTAATATTTTAAAGTTTAGCTTTGAAGTGCCATCAAAATAATTTCAGAGGGACAAATGTGCAAACTTAAAATAAACACCACGCATATCGTCCAATATCATGGAATTCCTCCCTCTTAAGCCATGTTCTCAAAGAAGACACTTAAGAGCTGTATTTTTTTCCCCTGAAAATCAAGCAGAGTTCAGTTACATCGCAAGATCTAAAGCCAGAACATAGTCTCATTTTTAATCCAGCATTACAATTTAAAACATCACATCAGCTTGCATAAACATTACACAAAACCAGGTTAAAGCTTACATTACAATCACATCTTCCGCTGGAGCCTTTTTTAATTTTGCAGAATGGAAATTTCTTGGTTCTTCATCTTCACTGTCTGAAGACAAGTCTAGGAATTGTACTCCTCTTCGACGCTTGAAATAAGACAGCTTCGTTGTCCTCTCATCTTCAGGAGTTTCTGGTACGCTGGAGTACCCTGTGCAAGCAATTTCAATAGGAGAAAAGATGGGAGAAAATGACTTAGGACTTAAAACTTCAAATACTTATTCATACTTATAGCATCAGATAGCTATGACTTTATCATACAGAGCAACCACTTCAACAGAACTCATATCCTTATGCACGGAAAATTCCTGTAAGCTGTAACTTACCTGGCAAAATCACCTCAGTGATCTTATTTCACACACACAGAAGCCTGTATAGTATAAACCACAAAGTTTAAGAGCGCTAGTAATTATTTAAATGCATGTTTATCTTGGGAGAAATAAACAAATCAGCAGAGTCCTCTGAGCTACTTCCAGGCTAATCAGGACACGGACAGACACACAGTAGTGTATCTGATGGCTGATTTATAATCTGTTGGTCACAGCCTTTCAGGAAGGGTGCACCACTATTACACTGAAGATTAGAAAGCTACGCTGAGGATCTTAACAGGTACAGATGCAAATCCTATAGATACGATCTAAGTACCCAGTCTTTTCCACATTGTGCTCTAGACGATTCTTATGTAGGAAACTTAAAACACAGGACACTTGGTGTATTTTCAAGGTAAACAGAATCTGTCTCCACATGTACATACTGTAATTGCATCTCACAAACCATGTATTACTTGCCATGAAACTTGTAAAACTGAGCCACTGTGCCTGCACTAACCTATACTGAATCTTCACTTCTGAACATACTCAGAAGACAACCATGAGCATAAGCAGCCAAGCTATTCATGCAATTCCTGAACTAGTAACAAATATAGCATGGTAAAATCCCTGTCAGCTACACCTGAAGCCAGTTCCATGCACGTATCTAGATGGGGAAAACATGACCGCACAGGGAAATGACACAGCATGTGATATACAAAATGGGTCTTGAAACTAAAGCAGAGAGAGGATCAGAACACTGTAAACCAAAACAAAAAAGCCTGCACTTTATTAGACTTTGCTCTGTCGCCCTCTTCCAGCACTGTACCAAAGGCACAGTGTGCTCTAACCTCACATATTGTGTATTTCAAAGTGGTTATTGTGGTTATAACTGTAAAATTCAGATGCTCCCATATGAACTTGGGCAGGTTAAAACATATGGCTCAATCCAGTACCTACCAAGGCTGGAGTTGTTCTGCCACTTTTTTTTTTTTTTTTTTTTTTTTTTAAAAAAAAGACACTAGGAAAAGACGAATTTGTAGTTGACTCACGTGGACTTGAACGTATAGCTCCTATCTCTGCATCTTTATATGTGCACTACACATAACTAAATATTTGGTAACAACTGACAACTCATAAGTGTGCCATTTCGTGTCAGCAATTGAAGAAAAGCATTCAAAGCATTTTGCAGAAGCTATGAGCCCAGAATCTCAACCTGACCCAATGCACTACTCCCTCACGCTCTATCTATACTTCATTCCTTTCTACTAATTTACTATTTTTATAGCCAGTGATGAAAAGAACTACTAAACAAAGAACGGTTAGTATGCCAAGTAATGTTGTTTAAGACCAGACAAATTATGAACCCTGGAGGCACATGACTGAAGAAAGGATGAAGAATGCACGGAGTGGAGAATGTGACAGCTTCAGAGAGCATCTGCTGTACAAAAGTAATCTTGTAGAAAATAAATTTAAAATAACTCACTGTGGCAGCATTTGATAGAAACACAAAAGCACAATGATAAGCAATTTGCTGACACTAAACTGCTAGGCGATACAGGCTTTGAAAGGCCAAAGGTACCCAATAAACTAAAAAATATGGGACTGTTATATAGTGCACTGCTGAGAGGGGAAAAAAAGAACTTTAAAATGGAGATTATTAACATCAATTACAAAAGTAAGAATGATCTTAACTCAAACTTCTTTAACATCCATGAATAGCTCAAAACAAGTATTCGTTACAGTCAATCTTCAGATGATTTTAGCTATGCAAAGGTAAGATCTTACAGAATACATGAAACACACATCTAACCAGGTATTAATCCATCAGGATGAAATACAGGAGTAGGAAGATGGAAAAGCACATCATAAATCAGTTTTAATTCTCAGCTAAAAACCTCTGTGATCTGACACTCCCATATTTCATACTGACCATATCTAACAGGAAAGGTTTTGTCTTTCTCTCATGCCCACAAAGGAACTGCTTCCCAAGTGACAGGCAAGTTTGCTTCCTACCCGCTGCTGCTGTTACCCAGTCTACGTTCCTTGCAGAACCACAGGCATTAATCAGAAATGAGCACTGATGAAGCAGGACTAAAAATGTAACGCCCAGCTTGTTGAACACACCAAGGCAAGATTCATGCTTGCCACCATTCAAGGGTCAGGCAGCTTTCGTTTCAGTAGCTGTTATAGTTGGAAACCTCCAGATTGACTTCCCTATGGAACAGCAGACACTGTAATGAGTCTGAGAGGGGCCAGCTGAGAGCGCATCATCCTTCTTACTGACAAAAGCTCCCATACTTGCTCAGATCCCTATACATCTGTCCTCACACGCAAAACCAGAGCTCTCACTTATCTCCAATTGAATAAAATTGCATCCTAAACACAAAACCTGGTAGCCCACGTCAGTGCCCTCATGTGTTGGGTTGCCCTCACCTGGAGCTGCCTTGTGCACATGCAGAGGGGCGACTCAGAGCCTCTGGTCCTTGCCTGACTCCCCAGACCACCTCACCTCCTTGCTGGACCAGCCCTGTACCAGCTGGCAGTCACACTGACACAGGCATGGAGATTCCCCTCACTCTGTATTCAGAACACCATTTTAATGAGAAGACAGGACTCACTATGACCATCAGGAACAAGGCATGGCCAGAAGCATATGCCGCCCATTTTACATATCACTGGTCTCTTTTAATCCCTTATCCCTCTATTTTCTTCACACTTGTTCCTCCTCAAGCCACTCTGATCCCTCCCTTTCCTTACTTCTGGCTCCCCCCAACCACCCCCTCGCAGGTTTTGTATTCTCCCCAAAGGCCATTATCCACATCCCACAACAAGCTCCATGCCCCCAAGGCAGCAGTCCCCCCATCTGAACGGTGCTCCCAAGGGCCTGGCTGCTGACTCACGGCAATGGGTGTCACGCTATGGCAATGGGTGTCACGCTATGCCCACGGGGCGATGCCTCTCCTGGGACAGCCACAGGAGAAGCTGGGACAGGCTGTGTTGTTCAGGCTCCCCTACCTGCCTCTGTGCTCCCTCGGGGGTGCAGAGATTAGGTGCTTTTACTCAATGTACAGCAGAACAAATTCCATCTCCGCAGCTGGTACTGAACAAATGGGAGCTCCCTGCTGTTAACAGCTTCCGATTTATGCTGTAAGAGGACAAAACTCCAAAAACTGATAAAGTATAGCTATATTTTCCTATGAATGACAGACAATAATATACTCTGAATTGGGAGGCAGATGGGTGAAAAAACTCTCCAGACTCATTTCCTACTCCAAAGGAATTCAGAATAAGAAAGACTAAAAAAATACACAAGGCAGGTGCAGGAGACCCGGCTACAAAACTCCTGGGAGAGTTGAGTTTTACTGATACAACTGTCAGTGGAAATCCTCGTATACAAGGACTTCACATCCTCACCATGTAAATACAGCATCACGCGCATGCTCTCCCCTCTAGCGTGTCAACCCTTTCTTAAAACTAATGTGGCAATGTGTCAAACACCAATGCTGCTTTCTCAGCTGCCGACTCTGGAAACAGAACTTCAGCTGAAAATAGCAGCAGTTTCTTCTGCCTGTGCTCAGCAGCACAGAAACACATCAGGCTGAGCTACTACAGAGGTAACCTCCGGTTTCAGAGCTGATTTGGCAGAAGAGGCTACAATAAATTCATCTGATAATCAAATGCAGAAGTGAGCTACATGTCAAATTCCTTTTTTTATGAAAAGAGACTTTTTTCTATCAATTTCAAGTGTGGCAAAAAAAATACAGCAATGATTTTTAGCGGGGCCAAGTGTCTCACTTAGCGAAGCAATGGCATTACCTCGAGAAGCCCACACTGTAGCTTAGTGTTTGTTCCAAAATGGGACAGGCCCTCCTGCAGTCAAGACCAACACCCTAGCAGCAGAGAGTTCTCCAGCTGTACTTTTTCCTACCTGTCCACATTTGGAAGGAGACATGCTGTCTCTTACAGAGCTGATTTGCATTATGTAAAACCTATATATATGTAGATAGTTTAAGAAGAATGCAGGAGAAGAGACATCAGGGTAAGTATCAAACACTTTAATTGAATTTAAATATAAAGACGTGGGCAAACTTGTTCCAGCAACCTCTCCCTACCTGGTTTAAAAAACAGTTCTAGTTTAGCAAACTAAAACACAACATTTCTGAACGTTATAAAGATGGGCTAGCCAAGCGAGGGTTATTGCAATAGCACAGAACTGTGCGGAGTATAAGAATTGAATAGAAGTAACATAACATCTCTATAAGAAAAAGGAAACGTTCCATCTCTACTGAATTAACACAATCGATCAAGCCAGTTTGCATGATCTTTGCCTTGTAAGTTAGGCTATATTCCAAACACACTCCTTCTGCAATAGCAGGTCACGCATGCAGGCAGGCAGGCACTCATTACAGCTTTGGTAAGAAGCATCCTTATTGGATATAAAGAGAAACCAACTAGCTTACAAAAACAACACAGCCTTCAAAACGATTTTGTTCTTTAGAATAGGCCTTGCAAGAAGTTTAGGTGTAAATGAAAAGTGTATTTACTTCTCCACTTGGTGACTTCTCATTTTATTTTTACTTTAAACAGCAATCACTGTTCCTGACAGCTCCTAACTCCTATACCTATGAAATGCTGAGTTACTAGGAAAAAGCATTCTCCCTCTCAAAAAAAGCACTATTTCCTTCTTCTGCTTCCTCCACCTATTCCATTGAACAGAATCCCTTGAGAGGACAGATGGGGGGAAAAAAAGTAAGTCATACATGCAAGAAGAGGAGTCCTTCCCATGTATTTAGAGCAAATCATAACCTTGTACAGTAGTGTTAGTTTAAAAAAAAAATGAAAAAACCCAACAACTAATTTTCGCTCTCATGAAAAAAGACTCCATGAGAATAACTGGATCCAACTGTGCACAAGTATGTGGTGACAGTTTTAAGTCAGGGACGATGGTATTCAAATGAAACTCTTTCAAACATCAGAGCAAATGCTGTGTTCAGCATGGTCAGTAAACACACAGCTCCTCTACTGAGCTTCACTACATAACCTGACTTTTTTTGTTTTTAAACAACATACTTTCTACAGTCTTTCAGAAGACATACCTAGTGTGGAGCCACGTTACATAGCCCTATAATTCTAATTATAACCTGCAATACAAACCACACGTCATGATCAAAGCAGCCTGGCCCTTTCTTTCCTGAATAAAAATAAAATTGAAGTAATACTTTGAAGCTTACTATGTTTACGACCACTGCACAGCAAACTAATTGAAGGTAATTTCTACCCAGTTTCAGAAAGCAGTATCAAATGCACATTGCTATAGTCTACAAACTCATCAATATTCCTGTTTCAAAGAAAGTCTTCTTCAGTTGCTAAAATATTCCTAAATATCAATAATAGACTAAGATGCTTCGTAAAGATACCATTTAAAAATGTTTAGTTCAACCTATCTTCCCAGGAATCCTCAGGGAACAGGTACTGAAGTCATTACTTTTTTTCCAGAAATGATTAAGTAGAATGATATCCTATGAACTGTGGCATAAGCAAAATATAAGGCTTCCTCTGGTCTTTAAAAAAAAAGAGGACCACAGATGAGAACACAAAAAACATGTAGCCCCAGTGCAAGTGAATGACATAACACTGAACACTGATCCCTGATAGTTCAATCATTTGGGTTATATATTTGAACTGCACAGAAAAGATATCAACAAAAACAATAATCAACCACCAGTAACAGCAATGGTTTAATTTCATCTACAACTTTTATTTCCATCTACTGTTAACAGTTTGCAAGCATGATTTTTGAATACAAATCTTATTTTGAAATTCCTGATTATAGTTATTTTAATTAATATACTTCCACCACAGCTCTGCTCCATTTCTACAGCTGGAATAATCTCATTATATTAGTACACCAGGCTACTTACAATTAAGATGACAGTTTCACCACATAATAATAAAACCTAATGTGTGAATTATTTACTAAGTAACACTGATTTCTACAGAAAATTGCAATACACTAACCTGATGCATTTCCACAGCTTTTTAGGACAGTATCTTTCAAATATGATCTGGTAACTACCCCTCAGTCACTGATGGTCCTACCCTTCAGTGAAGTGATGTTCAGAATTAATCACCTCTAACTCAGCTGCAAAGTCACTGCAAGCCTGCATCGCTTGCAAAATACATAAGCGCATAAAGACAATCCATTGTTCTGGCCATCATACTGCAAAACGTTTATTAAAGCGTAAGGTATGTACGTTCCACACAAAGCAACAAGAAGCATTACATACCTAGGGTGCAGAACAATCTACCAGTACTAGCTTGTTCTGGGAAAAATAAAAAAATATCTGAAACGATAATGGTGTTTCATGCAAAAGACACGATCTAACTTTTTTTTTTTTCCTAAAAAGAATGGAATTACTATTTTTGTCTCTCTTTGTTAGAAGCACTTTTTGGGATATTCAACAAATTGGAAATCCAAAGAAATCCCTAGGAAAGGACGCTGAACCATTCACCTCTAAAGGAAAGCATCTGATTTTAAAATTCTTTTTACATACACAATATGACTGCGTGATACCAACTTAAGTGGGACAAAAAAAGTCACCCGTTATTTAATCAATTGTTTTGGTTTGTACACATGAACTAAGGAACAGTCTCCCCTTTTTCTCAGCTCTATGCATCAATATTTTTCAAATTCACTGTGTTTGTCTTCTGAAGAAATACAGGTAATTGTTGTCCTCACGTGATTTACTGAGCACTTCCAGAAGGTTATTTTCAGCTAACTTGATGTAAACAGCTTCTTGTACAAAAAAACTCAATACTTTTGCTTATGCAGTTAGCAGTAGAGAGTGTACACTGTGCCCTAAGCAGGTCACCTCTGCATCTGCTCGATGATAATACAGAAAAACAACAACCGCCTGTTTTATTTGACCCAAAGGAAGAAAAATTCTGTCTTCCTGATGCTGATTAGGAAACAAAGAGGACACGCAACTGCTAAACCAATCTAGCTTATTCTTCCACATTTAGGTATCTCATATCTTACAGACAAAATTTGAGTTATTTCCACTTAACTTCTATAGGCTTAGAAAATGTTACATGATTTTTAAAATAGTCAATTCAATTAAATGGGTTACATAGAAACAATGCGACTTTTTTCACATATTTGCGCAAAACCACTCCAAATTCTTTAAACACTCAATGTTTGTGAAAAATGAAGCACTACGTAAATGCTAAGTACTAGTGATTACATCTCAACTTTAAGCATTAACTGGAACCCCTGTTCTACACCAGCATGTGTTCATGGTATCTTGCCCTGCACTTCTACTTAACTCTGATTTACTGCTGGTTACAATTGCCTCCCACGTGTTTTCTCACTATTACTTAGCCTTCCACAACAGTTCCTCTTTTAGGCTCCCTTTTATTGTACTCTTACCAAAAAAAAACCCGATGCCTCTCTATAGTGGGTATTCCTTCCCTCTTACACCATTCATCCATCCTCTGTCCTACCTTTGTAGGATATAAGCCCCGCACTTTAAAAAACACAAGCTCCAAACTTCATTGGTCTTGGTAGTACATGCATCCACTGGCAAAGTCGAGCCTTTAATTAAGGTAGATTAAAAGAAAAAAATTACAAAGACAAGCCACAAAACAAGCAGCATCATTCATTAGTCTGCATCTATGCCTACCACCCAAGAGCACTGGCAATCAGTATCTCCTACACTGCAGAAAACAGTGACTTACCACAAACAGGAAGACTACTTCTGTCCCAAAGCACACTTCCTCTGAGTGCCAGTTTTTCTAGCAATCCTCAACAAGACACACACATGCAGACACAGTAGCTGCAGATTGCTTGCTTCCTGTGGCATCATAGAACCATTATGGTTGGAAAAGACCTCCAATATCATCTGGTCCAACCATTCTCCCTGCCACCAAATCACTCTCTCTCCTTTTGGACAGGCTATTTAACTGCAGACTGGCAACTATCAAGCCAAGATTCTTGTTCTTTTAAACATGAAACATTCATTGATATTTAATAATACAAGCAAGACAGCACTCCAGCCAAATGAAAACAGTCAGCCTGCACAACACCAGAATTCATGGAATAATCAGTCTACCGTAATGTTGTCTGGCTCACCTGTGAAAGAAAGAGGAACTCCTCCTTCACATGAAAGGTTCTCTTATCATATAGATAAGCTACTACGATAAATAGCCTTCGAAACTGTTAAACAACACCAACGGATGTTACTCCACTAGTACCTAAATGCGTAATCAGTTTGCCTGATCTCTCCAAGGACGCTTGCATCTTGACACCTGTATCAAAAGTCAGATAGAGTAAGAATGTCCAAAACGTACGGAATGAAGAACGAAAATGACTTGTTGCTGACCCGTTCTCACACCTCCAACAACAGAACAGCTGTCAGCAAAACAAGGAAAAAAAATCACAAGTGAATGTGACTGTGCAGTTGACAGCCATTACAGCAGCATACCAGTATCAGCTGATGAATCCAAACACAACCAGCATATTGCTAATGCATCAGCCAAACAAAACAGATGCCTACATAAGCAAGCTTTTTCACATTTCCACGAAAACCACAAGCTATTGCCAGCAAAGGGGACTGCTGCAGAACTGCTAATATAACCGGCCTGTGAGGACCAGCGACAGGCTTCTCGGCTCTTTGCAAAACCAGGCCCAAGCGAAAACGAAAGACAGAAACAAACGCTTGTCTTCGCTCTTTTCAGCGTTACCTGTGATGTGCATTACGTTAGCCTAGTGAAAATGTTAAATATGTGTAGTATTGAGATCACCAGAGAACAGAAAGGTTTTTTTCTCTCTGAAAACCTTAACCTATTAGCGTGAAAAAATAGTAGTAGGGGAAGTGGTATATGAATAGGAAAGACTAACGTATTTTAAGCACAGCTTGCTTTCTGAACTGGAAGAACCATTCCACCTCTGGTTACCAGGTTACTGAGTTGACCGTAAACACGTAGATTGAACCATTTAAACATCCTTTTGTGGAAATCGCTGTGAAACACGCACGCACACGGCAGCGCCTTCGCAAAACACACCATACAGAACCACAGCAGGACCACGGCCGCTTTATTTGCAGAAACGCGGCGGTGCCGCCCGACTCACCGGTTCTCTCCGCCCCGCCCGAGGCCGGCGAGCCGGGCCTGCCGCCGTCCTCGCCATCGCCCGCCGGGGCGGCGGCCTGCCCCCGAGCCCCCAGCGGCCGGGCCTCCTGCCCCGCGCCGCCTCGCCGCCTCTCGAAGCGGAAGCGGTCCAGGTTGAAGAGGCTCATGCTCACCGCCTGCGGGACGGGACGGGACGGGACGGGACGGGCGGCACGCACGGTCGGCGACTCGCAGGGCGGGCAGGGCGCGGCAGCCCCCTCAGCCCCCTCACACGCACCTGCCGCGCATCGGCGCGGCGTGAGGGAGCGGCGCGAGCCGAGCCGAAACGAGCCGGAGTCGAAGCCGAAGCAAGGAGCGGAGCCGAAGCGGGGTGGCGGAACCGCTTCTCGCCCCGATGGCGGCTACCCGCTGCCCCGCACAGCCCGAGACGCCGGCGACGGCGCTCCGTTACGACGTCACAGAGCTCCTCCGCCCGCCCGCCCGCCCGCTTCGCGCGTTTTCGGCGCGGCGGCCGCTGGTCCCCGGGGACGCGGCGGCCTGAGGGGAGGGGGGCGCCCCTCAGGGTGTGGAGGCGCTGGGGTGTGGGCGTCAGGTCGCGGTGTGTGGCCTGGGTGCTCGGGGAGCTTGGTCTGGGCAGGGGAAGGCCTGTGGAGTTCACTGAGGGCAGCTGAGGCCAAGGGAGGGCACTCACACACGTCAAAAGGCTGAGAGGTGCCAGAGCTCAGAGAGGTAGCAGAGCTCAAAAGGCTCAGAGGTACCAGAGGTACATGTGAAATAACGTGCTGCAAGGCCAGGCAGGAATAAATAAATGTTATCTTGGGCAGCCAGGTGCAGCTGCTGGTAAAAACCTTCTGGAGAAGTTGTACTACCAAATAAAGAAACACAAACCACTTCCCCATCCATCCCGCCAGGTCTAGCATGGTGCTCACACAGAGCTCCTTCACCGTTACCATTGTACGCTTTGCTTCTTCACCATTACCATTACACACCGTTAAAATTAACAGCAGCTCAAATGCCCGACGTGGGGTCACGGCTGTGCTGTGTGGGGTTGGTTATCTGCCCCTGCCAGCGCTGCTTGCTACCGAGCTGCGTGGGGCAGGGCTCGACGTGCTGCTGTCTGGCAAACGTGCCGCAGCCTGAAAACTGGAGCGTTTCCAAGTGTTTCCAGAGATGGCACCTACGCACACATTAGGTCTACCTGGAAATTTCTTTCTATCAGTGTTATTTTCTGTCATCGGTATTCATCAGTAGTCTTGGCTGCTTCATACTGAATCGTTATTGTCATTATAATGAAGTCTGCTCCCCTCAAAGGGACTCTCTCAGAGAAGTAGTCTAGTGCTCCCTTTGCCCCTATGACCTTAACAACACATTGCAGTGCTCAACAAACACGTACACCTGGCACGAGCAGACAATCTGACTCATTTGTACCCAATTGCAGTTCTTTTGCCCTTTCCATCAGGAAAATGGCAAGGAGAAGTGGTACGGACTTCAAAATGCTTCTCCATGTTGCATATCTAAGTAACAAACCCATCTGTGGTGTCTTTCAGTACTGTCTTCTCTTATTCCACAGTGCTGTTGTGGAAGTTTGTCTTTTTCTTCTATTCTAGAGCAAGAATAGAAAACTGACCACTGAACATGTAAATAAGTAACATAATTAAGCTGAGGAGCAAACGTATTTGGAGGAACCGTTTTCCAATCCAGGCTCCAGTAAAGATGTCTTGCTTTCAGGTCAAATGTTAATCTCATATTTGGATAGCAGAGGACTTGAAATAGGAAAAGTTGAAGTTGAACCTGTAAATTGAATGAAAGTCCGATTTTCCCCGCAGAGATAGATGCAGGTGGATTTGCAGAGGTGGCAGGTGGTGGAAGTCTTGATGGTGCAGAAGTCATATGAGGTTATCGTCTGAGGAAGGCTAAATTGTGCTGAGGAAAAAATGAGTGCCTGGGCTACAGACACTGGTGACATGAAAAGGCAATTGCTCTGTGGCTCTTTGAGGAGAACTTTGCTTTACAACTCATATCTATGGTAAATAATGCAAACATCGGGTCAGCCTGAGAAAGGGAGAGGGATCTGCCTGTCACACAGGGTCTGGACACTGCCAGCTGACATATTTACACTCATATTCCACCCACCTAAAAGGCTCTTTACTCCTCTGAAAGGAAATAGTGGAGTTTGTAGGAACCTAAGATGGTTGAGGGTCAGAAGAAGAAAAAGGATGGACCATGAGGGCACTTTCACATCCCCTTGGGATCTAATAACCATCACAAAGCTCATGACATTCTTTGCAAAGCATTTGTGCTAGTGTTAACATGTCTGGCATGATTGTCTGATACAACAGACAGCAACAACAACATATACAACAGCAACACACATATACATCCATAGTTTAAAAATCCAGACAACGCAGAGCCCGTTCTTTCCTCAAGGTGAGAATAATTTGTGTGTGATAGATGTTAAGCCACATTGCTTGACTGACTTCAAGGACAAAGTCAAATACTGAGGGAGTGTTAACAAAAGACTTGGGAAGGGAAGGTTACTCTGGAGAAAGCCAGTGTAAAGGGAAGTGCCAACTCAGGTCAGTCTGTATTTTTGACTCAACAAGGGAAGAAGTACCACCAGTCTCAGGGGAAAAAAAAAAAAAAAAAAAAAAAAGACACAAATTCCAGAAATTGGGGGAAAAAAAAAAAAGAAAAAAAACAGATAAAAGTTAAGAAAACACTGAAAATGAAAGAGATGAAATTCAACACTCCAGAACATGTCAGATTTTAAAAGCATTGTGTTAACAGGAATTAGCATGAATCTGGAAATTGCTGTAGTAGATTATTTCAATTTTTTGCAATGCTTTGAACTTGAAAAGACTAAGTAATTGGGAGGTATTAGTATTATTAACATGCTATACTGAATTCCTGGCAAGCAAGGCAGGGAAAACTTCTGAGGTGGTAGTGATGCCAGTTAGACAGCTCATGCTTACTGGAGAACTGACAGAACTGCTCTCTGCTATTGTTTTGAACGGTGATTTGCGATACTTTTTTGAAAGAACCTTGTTCTAAACCTCGGTAGCAGAAATATGAAGGGAACCTATTTACATAGAGAATTGCTTTACATGCAACATTGAAGTTGTTATATTTGATTGTTTTACTTCAGCTGCACTTTTGTTGCTATGCCAGTGATGAAGTTGAGTGTACCAGATGGCACGTAGGCCTTCTGAGATAATTATGAGGGTTTACGAAGCAGTGGTATAAAATAATGGCTCAAACACTGAGAAAACAAAAATGTCAGGTTAAAATTACTCTTTTTGAAATTGATGCGTATTCAAGCATTGTCTTGAGTAGAAGTAAAATCAATTGTAATAGTTTGGTAAGAGACATTAATCACAGAATCACAGAATCGTCTAGGTTGGAAGAGACCTCCAAGATCATCTAGTCCAACCTCTGTCCTAACACTAACAAGACCTCCACTAAACCATATCACTAAGGGCTACATCTAAACGTCTTTTAAAGACCTCCAGGGATGGTGACTCAACCACCTCCCTGGGCAGTCCCTTCCAATGCCTAACAACCCTTTCAGTAAAGAAGTTCTTCCTAACATCCAACCTAAACCTTCCCTGGCGCAACTTTAGCCCATTCCCCCTCGTCCTGTCACCAGGCACGTGGGAGAATAGACCAACCCCCACCTTGCTACAGCCTCCTTTAAGGTACCTATAGAGAGCGATGAGGTCTCCCCTGAGCCTCCTCTTCTCCAGGCTAAACAACCCCAGCTCCCTCAGCCGCTCCTCATAAGCCTTGTTCTCCAGACCCCTCACCAGCTTTGTTGCCATTCTCTGGACTCTCTCAAGCACCTCCATGTCCCTCTTGTAGCGAGGGGCCCAAAACTGAACACAGTACTGTTAAAGTCTGAACTGAACACAGACAGTTTGAACATAAAACTGAACACAGACAGTTAAAGTCTGTCCAGATGCAAAAAGTCACATTTTACGTGACATGTTACATATAGACAAGTTATTAGTAAAAATGCTGTTTATTAGTAAACAGTGGCCTGAGACAAAATGTGTCTATCACCATTCCTAACAAGTGTGGTTTTTTTCGACTACTATTCTTTTGTCATTGATTCATGCCCATTTTCGCCCTGTCACAACTAGAAATATTGGTAGAGGTGCTGTCTTGTGTAAAAGAAAAAAAAAAAAAAAACAACGTGAGGGGGAAGGTCTGCATTGATTACCATGTGACAATGTGCCAAAGCTACACCAGAGTGGAATAAAATCAACAGGGTCTGTGATATAGGTTCCCACAGCACATCTGTTGGTGCTTGCCCCCAAACATTGGATGGGATTGGTGGGAAGCGCTTCTGCTTTGTTATAAATCGTGAGCAACAAGACAAGCTGTCAGGTGGAGATGGGTTTGTACTTGATCATAAATTCAAAAAAAAATCTAATAAAATGTTTAAACTAGTTCATACAGCTGCAGTTGGAAATGTGATGGGAGTTGTACGTTGTACATGATGTTGCTGTAGCAACCCCGCCATAATTAAATACATGAATATCCAAACTATTTTGATATGTGAGCTGCACAGTGGTTAGAGTAAGGCCTCAGGTTGGAACTGTCCCAGAGCTGTCTCTTTTTTTTCATACCCAAGAGGGTTATTCCTTCTTGATGTCCGTTGAATAGACAGCTTTCTCTATTCGGGAGACAATGAAAAACAACATCCTTTGAGGAAAAATAAGAGGATAAGCTGGGTTTTATAGAACAGTATTGGTATTACTTTACATAATCCTCATTTTTTGGTGCCTAAAGATACTTTAAAAGTCTCTAGCACAGTTCATATCACAGAAACAGAGAATCATCCAGGTTGGAAGAGACGTCCAAGATCACCTAGTCCAACCTCTGACCTACACTAACAAGTCCTCCACTAAACCATATCACTAAGCTCTAAATCTAAAAATCTCTTAAAGACCTCCAGGGATGGTGACTCAACCACCTCCCTGGGCAGCCCATTCCAATGCCTAACAACCCTTTCAGTAAAGAAGTTCTTCCTAATATCCAACCTAAACCTCCCCTGGCACAACTTTAGCCCATTCCCCCTCGTCCTGTCACCAGGCACGTGGGAGAACAGACCAACCCCAACCTCGCTGCAGCCTCCTTTAAGGTACCTCTAGAGTGCAATAAGGTCGCCCCTGAGCCTCCTCTTCTCCAGGCTGAACAACCCCAGCTCCCTCAGCCGCTTCTCCTAAGCCTTGTTCTCCACACCCCGCACCAGCTTCGTTGCCCTTCTCTGGACTCTCTCGAGCACCTCGATGTCCTTCTTGTAACGAGGGGCCCAAAACTGAACACAGTACTCGAGGTGCGGCCTCACCAGAGCCGAGTACAGGGGGACAATCACCTCCTTAGACCTGCTGGCCACACTGCTTCTTATACAAGCCAGGATGCTGTTGGCCTTCCGGGCCACCTGAGCACACTACTGGCTCATATTCATCCGACTATCAACCAGTACTCCCAGGTCCTTCTCGGCCAGGCAGCTTTCCAGCCACTCATCTCCCAGCCTGTAGCGCTGCTTGGGGTTGTTACGCCCCAGGTGCAGGACCCGGCACTTGGCCTTGTTGAACTTCATACAGTTGGCCTCAGCCCATCGGTCCAGCCTATCCAGATCCTCCTGCAGAGCCTTCCTACCCTCGAGCAGATCGACACACACACCTAACTTGGTGTCGTCTGCAAACTTACTGAGGGTGCACTCGATCCCCTCATCCAGATCATCGATAAAGATATTAATCATGTTTACTAGAAAAATAATTGTTCTGGTATATTTTTTTCTCACCTGAAGCTATTTGAGATTTTTGTGTATATCTCAAACAGTATTTCAAGATTGATCTTACATATTTTTTTTTTTAGGTTTTACTTAAAAAAAATACATAGTTATTTTAATTTCCTCCATTTCTCTGAATTTTTCAATTGATCTTTTTGCTATTATAAGTATTCGAATCAAAAAGAAAAAAGGGAAAAATGATGACTGTTGAATTTAGGACACTGGGCTTCTTACCCATTTCATTCACTTGGGCAAATGATATTTCAGAAATGATGCTAAACATTTTAAAAAACTGACCAGTTCTCAAATGTCTGCCTTGTTGAAACACACGTATCTACTATATTTCCACTGATTATTATTATTTTTTTTTTTTTTAAGTATTTTGTGGCTTATTTTCATGTGTTTTATACCATGGTGCCCCTGAAGAAATACACAATCTGATTCAGGACTGAATCACATAGTAAGTGGATTCTTCAGTCATGAATCATAGAATCAGATTCATGGAATCATTCAGGTTGGAAAAGACCTCTAAGATCACCTAGTCCAACCTTTAACCTAGTACTAAAGTCCACCATTAAACCATGCTAAGTTCTAAATCTACACGTTTCTTGGAGACCTCCAGGGATGTGACTCAAGTCATTTCAAGTCATCCTCCAGGGATGGTGAAGACGGTGGTCATTTCTCCAGAGATCAGAATGGCAGCACGCTCAAGCCCATATGCACAGCTTTCCACCCTTCCACACTGTGCTGCCCTCCTGCAAAGATTTACATAATATGATGTCTGACTGTGCACTCTAAGCAGTCCTGCTGAACATGAAGGCCTCTGTATGCCATTGTTTCATTTGTAATGGCTCAATGAGAACGTAAACAACTTTATTAGGGAACAGCAGGGTTAATGAGCTTGATTTCCTATTAGTTTAGGTCTTTGTCCTCCATATCCCCCTCTATCTGTCTCTACATAGTGTTGTGGCTCCCCATTTAAGCCCCTCATGATGACCTCACCCAGCAAAGAGAGCTGCCTCACCATAGCACATGCAGTATCCGCTGAGCAGCTGACTGTGTGACAGGAAAGCCTTTTCCTCTCCAACGAGTTTCAATTCCAAGGAACTTCTTATTGTGAGGACTTCTGCTTCTCTTTCAAATTTGGTTGAAACTTGGATGTCCATATCAGAAAGTTTTGTGGGGAGCAGGAAGGGAGAGTTTGCTGGGTTGGAAGCTTGTCCTCCTTAGAAAACTGGGCTAAATATTACAGCAGCCAACAGTCCGCTGTAGTAAGCTTCAGTCATTTGAAAACGTCTTTTTGACATCTGTGAAATTATGTATTTACAATAATAACTATAGAAGGAAGGTAGTAAAGGGTCTCTAAGCTGTTAGGAGACTTCATTTCTTAGGCATTTTATGTTCAAACTGAGAGGTTTTTTGTTTGTTTGTTTTTCTGTCTAACTTCCTTTTGGTGAGAGAAGGTTGGGAATGTATTTGGAAGGAGTAGAGCAAAAGGTGGCTCTTCTCAGAAGGCGAACTCAAAGACAAAAGCCAAAGGGGCATTTCTGGAGAGCTTAGGCACTGATGAGTTACCATCAGTATCTTGTCTCTTCCAGTCTCATTACAGGATCATATAATGATCAAGATTGCAAATTAAAATATTTGCAATGTCAAGCCCTTCTGGGTCTTCGTCTTCACCTCTGGTCTGTATGTGCGAGGTCTTAGAAGAGATACAGCAAGATCCCTACTTCAGGGGAGTTTGTTGGCCGGGTATTACCTATTAATGCTCCTGCATGTTTAGATATGCATTCCTCATTGTTTTTGTATCTTGTTCTTCATGTTAAATATGACTGCTACAAAAAATTTCCTGCATAAAGCAGGAATTGCTACTGAAGCATGCTAAATGGAACTTAGCCAAATGAGTAATGCCCAATCTATTGCCGATTGCACAAATAGTAGAATTACACTAGTTATTTTCCAGAAATGCTTTCTACACATGAAATAAGATTTTGAAACCATTTATTTCACCTGAATGTGGAGACATTTATAGAATGTTTGCTTACAGAAGTGTGAATTTAACTTTAAAGGTGCTATCTAATTTCTCAAAGTTCATTCACAATCTTAAAGTAATTAAACTGTGTGCAGTACCAGTTTGGAATAATTGTTTAAGTGGGGAATACAGTCCAGCATAAGAAAAAAAAAAAAAAAAGAAAAAAAAAGAAACATTTTACTGCTTTTCATATAAGTTGGAGTAGCAACTTGGTTGTGAATAGCAGCTACAAAAGTTGGTACTGCTTCCTTTTTATGTACCTCTAGAAGGCACAAAAGGTGTGGACCTAAAGATTTAATGGTTGCCTTTTCCTGTTTTTTTTTCTAAGAAATGAAAGTAGACTAGTCTGAATTCGCTTTTTAGTTGGGCTGATTAAAAGCTCCATTTCATGAACTATGAAATATATCTTCAGCCTATGGTTTATGCCAGAGGACTTTCTCCTGTCCAGATCCTTTCCTTACAAGTATGTGCTGATAGTAGTATTATAGGCATATACTGATAGATTTATCTGAGGCTGGAATATCAGTTTCATTGGAACAATCAGAGAGTTTCACATTTCGTTCTGCCCCTGCTGTACTTGCACTTGGGCACAGTGGATCACCCATGCAGAGTTCACCGCAGGACTACAGTCTATCTTTAGATCCTTTAAAACATTCTTTATAGGACATAGTCAAGGGTGATCATCTAATGCAAGTTTTGTCTTCCCTCAACATTCCTGATTTAGTGGTGTCCTACATATCGTAAGCACTTTGAATCAACATTGGATCAGAAAATTATGCTAGAAAGGAAAGCAGCAGTTACAGTTTATTTAACACTTAAAAGAGTTAAGCACATTTGAATGAAATGCAGCTTAATCAAAATCTGTTTTGCCTGAACTGTTAAATATGTGACCTTTGGAATGATAACGAGTTACATATTTCTTATTCCCATAAGTAATTAATGGTGTTATTAACTAGTGAAATATGCAGTATAATATTACGTCTTACCGTTATTTTTTAAAACAACACTGGTCTGAATGCACACACAAAATTACATTTTGAAGATTGTTCTAAGGTAAGATGTTATTTTAAAAAATGGGGACATTTCTTAAAACATGAAAGATCTTTGTATGGCAAAACCTACCATAATGACTGGGGAAATATAATACAGACCTTTCAATCACAAAACCTGCTATAATGGGTCATAAAATATTTGCTTGCTAGAAATTTGACAAATCTGGAAAAAAAAGACGTACCATAGGGTTTCATTCCACCAGATGACCATGGGATGCAAAGGTGGTGAGCATAAGCTGCTCTGTGTAAAGCTGAGAACAGAACCAGAATGGGAAACTTAAAAAGACTTTTTGAAGGTACTTTTCTACTCAGCACCAACGTGTGCTGAGTTACATTGCAACAAATGCCCATAGTTTATTAATTGGATAAAATCCCTTAGCAAGGGAGTTTACATTGTTGATAAGCACATTTTATTTCTCTTTGTATTATATTTGCAGTTTGTACATTACAAGGAAAACTACTAACATATTAAAGCTATCAATAAAATCCCAAAGTCAGTAGCTTATGACTGAAGAAAAGAACATAAAGATGTTTTATAAGCATCAGTCAATATGAGACACTGGATTTTCAAGGTGATAGCAACTCTGTGGACATCAGTTTGCCAGTACTCAGGGCTTTAAAGGGAACTTAGGACAGAGGTCTATGAGCATACATCACTCTCACTGACCTTGTGCTCATCACTCACAGTTGAGGTCTCCCAAATTACTTGAAAACTCACAGACTAATCTTTTTTTTTTTTTTTTTTCCAAGAAACAATTTGATAAGGGCCATAAGCTTGAAAGTGCTTGCCAAAAAATATTTTTGTCCTTCTGACTCAAGTAAAACAAATGTTTTCAAACGTATGCTCTTGTGCTTACTGCTATTAGGCTGCACTACCGTGACTCTCACGTATGTTTGCATTTTCAACACTCTGTAGTACATAAGATGAGATAATAAAAATGAGCAGGAATGAAAGTTCTTTGGCCCAGTGATATAACTGTCCCCATATTTCACCAAAGCAATATCACAGGTGCTTGCATAAATAAATACAAACATAAATACATAAATAAATATGTACACATAAACAAATATACATGGTATACATTTGCATTAACACACATTTTTTTCTAACTGCATTTGTAAAACCCAATCTAGCTTTTTTCCCGGCTCCTCCCAGGTGAGGTCTGAACTGTACATAAGAAAGAATATCTTTAAGGCACAATTTAGTGTTAAGCAAATGAAATGTCTTCACTGGCACAGTATTAATATATAAGAAGTAAGAAACCTATGTCATGCACTGTTCTTATTCTTGAGGAGACTGGAGCAAGGCTTATACAGTCTTTCGTTTAGCTACATTTCCATGTATTTCCCTTCCTTTACCTTTAATTCATGCCTTTACATTTTAAAACCGCAGTTTACAGCAAATATAGTGCTAGAAGAAGCCTTGCCTGCACTGGTTATGAAAATCAGCTAACCCTAAATATACTTAGACAAGTTCTTTTTTTTCTAAAATAGAAAACCAAATACTTCTTTGCAGTATTTTTTTTAAGTTTCTTTGTAACCTTCTATACTTTGTTGTTTCAATTTTATGTATTTAAAATCTTGAGTAAAAGTTTGCCATATAAGAATAGATAAAATACATATGCACTTCCACTCCTAGGATTCCTTCATTCCTTCATTTCTACTTCTGTAATTGGACCAATGCACTTGGTTATACTGTATTTTGCTTTCCAGGAAAGTAAGTCTTATTCCTAAAACCACATCTTGATATTAGAATAATATTTTTACTTCTTAATGCCAAACCTGACAATCTGCCATTTCACTAAGAAGTTATCTTGAAAAAGGATTTTAGAAAAGCTCACATAGTTAAACTGGGATTTACACAACATTTTTTTATATTAACCGCTTTTTAATTCATTTAGGTTATATTACAAACCTTTTCCTAGTAAAGATTACTGTTAGGCTGCATTTGACTATCTGCACTCAGTAAAAGCTTCACATATTTAAATGTTTGGGGAAAGGATGACGCTTTTCTCCTGATCTGTCTAGGTAGTGAGATTTTGCATTAACTCTAAATTGCAGGGTACCTTTTTAGGGCTGCAACACAAGAAGCTGAACCTTGAAACACTTTTAATGAGAGGGAATGATTATGCAAATAAAATTTCAAAGAAGTTATAAGCACTTAATACCCACTCCCCACCCCAGCCTAAGGAGCAACAGGCACCATGGATTTGTGAAAAAAACAATGTGAAAACAATTTTCTTTCTTTCGCATCAGGGCAGGAAGGCTCATGAATATGGGAAAACCAGCAAATTTTATATATGTTGACTTTAATAAGGCTTTTTGCACTGTGCCATTGTGGCATATGCATAACTTGGGGTATCCTGTAGCGTAGCTATAAGCCATGGAAACATGGTCTAGATTACAGTATGGAATTGGTTTAAGGCCCTATAGAGAGCAGTCAGTATAGAGGAACATATGAAATGGAGTTGTGTTCATATTGCCCCTGGTTCCTTGTATTTACAACCAAGGTCAAGGAATAAACACTTTGAATACTAAATTTGGAGGTGATACAAAACTGAGAAGGGACTGTAAGCATGCTGGAGGTCAAGATTAAAATTCAAAGTGATCTTGCCTAAGTGAGGAAATTGTTTGAAAACAATAGCATGTTATGCAATAGCAACAAGCACTGGTTCCACACAGTATATATAAAAAAAATGCAGAAATACAGTACAGGAAAGAAAAAAAAAAGCCTAAATAACCATTCTGCAGAAGCAAATCTAGGAGTGATAACAGGTCATGCCATTATGAAAAATGGAAACATCACACTTGGTTGTATGAGGATGAGTACATGCCTAACACTACACTCTCCTGTGAGTAGAACTGTTATACTCTATGCCCAGTAAGGCAAGAGCACTGTGTCCAGTTTGAGACATACAGCTCTTTTGTTGTGGCTGAATTTGAGATAGTTCAGAAAAAACTCTGTGCTCATTTCTCTAGAAGTTGTCCTTTAAAGGAGAATTAAATGATCTGGAGTTGCTGAATATAAAGTAGAGAATACTGAGGCGAGCATGTCTTGAAGTACACAGAAAGGTGCTGCAAGAAGTACAGAAATGTCTGTGTCCTATTTTCGTGAAAAACAGAACAAGTAGTGCTTGCATTAGGCTTAAGAAATTCTTCCAGACTACAGAAATAATTAAACACTGGAGTATAACATCTGGTGAGGTGAATTCTTCATCATTAGAGTCTTTTAAGAACCTGTTAGACAAACAGCTGTCAAAGCTGACAAACTTGGAAGCTGATCCTGCCTTTGGGCAGAGAATGGACTAGATGATCTGCAGTCCCTCCCAGCTCATTTTTTTTAATGATTCTTTCTCTCTTTCTCTGTTTCATTATGTTTTTCCCAGATTCTTAACCTTCCTTCTTGCACCTGATTTTAACAAGAGCAATATGTAGACCTTATGGGGGCTTTCCTTAGTTTAGCCTTTTCATTGTTTTTTACCATGCAATACAACAATATCATGTGAACAAGTCCATGCAGCTGATTTTAATACATTACGCTTCAAATAAGGAAAAATAATTAGCAGTTATTTACAATATGGGCTGTAATTAAATTATCAGGAGTGCATCAAACCCCAAAACTTTTTATCAATTTCTAACTTTTTATATTCAATTCTTTTTGGAAAGCAGGGGAAGGGGAATATTTAATAAGTATTTCTGAAGATGTGCTTCACATGTAAGGCTTTGCTGAAATTTTCAATTAAAACAGAATAACCTTTTGGGATGAAAACAAATGTGCCTCTTAATTGGCATGGCAGCATAAAACACAAACACATTGTATTGCCTACATTGCAAAAGCCAAAAGGATATTTGCTAAGTATTCCCTAGCAAGTACTACAGTGCATTATTTTCTAATTCACTGCTATGCTGACAGCTCAGTTTTCAAATGAACTTTAAGTAAATTCATTAACATTTCTGTCACTTCTCTGTTTTATTTAAAAATGAAGCACTTTCTCCCATTTAAAAAGACTAAGATTAATAAAATGCATATTTTCATGCCTTTGTCTTTTCTATGGGTATTTGGTTAAACAATCTAGTCATGACAGAATTTTCTACCAGAGGAAGACAAGCTACATCATCTGCACATCAAGCATTTCATTACTGTTCCATTAATTTCTTCAGTGCCAATCTGGAGAAATCTCTCTCCACTGCTACCTGTAGTAAAAAATTATTTCTGTGATAAATTTTGGCCCACTAGGAGATTTCATTTCCTGCAGAAATAGGTCGCCCAACACCTAAGCAAGGTGAGCGGGATCAGGGATGCTAGCTGATTTAGAAACCAAGCAAAGCTCATTCTCATGTCCACCAGGGGGAGGAAAATGCCATGAGGGTTTGTAGTGAGTCCAAACTCAACAAAAGCAGTTTACAACCATTTTTTTTTTCTTTTTTTTTTTCTAAGACTTTTCAGAGGCTTGGATCCATCACTTGCAATAGTAGTCATACTGAATTCATTTTCAGAAAACTTTTAGCTTTTTTTTCCCTAAAATACTGTAAAAAAGTTGAAAATATTTACTTATTTATTTTTACTTATTTCATAAACATAAAATAATATAAATACGTGGATCATGTTATACATATATACTGTTAATATTGCATATTACTTTATACCAAAATCAGTCCTATTACTTTTAATTGGACCAAGTGTACAGTAAGATAGAACTTAGCTAAGTATGCACAACAGATTATTGCTCTAAATGAACGTAACATATCTACTCAAAGCAACTGTGCAGCACAACACATGCTTTTACCTTGGCCTCCAATGAACTCAGAATATGAACTTGAAAGAAAAGTAAAGAAACATAAATGGGTGCTTAAAAGAGGTACTCTGCATGATCACATTAAATTCAGAGCGTAAGGAAAGCATAAATTCAGTGTTGTTTGCATCTTGTTGGAACAACTAATGAAAATATAAAATGTATTTGACACTCAATAATGTGAGTTCTTCCCGTAGTACCTTTTATCAAGATTGTATCTTGTATTCTCTCATTCTGAACAGGTATTCAGAATGACTTCCTCATACATCTTCTGACACTTTTTTCCACAAGTTTATAGTCATTATGGGAAAAACAAAAACAAAAAACAACCAACCAAAAAACAAACAAACAAACAAAAACAGAAAACATGATGTACTACACAAAAGCAAGTTTCATGGAGGAACTATTAAAAAAAAAAAAAACAGCTCAAATATATCTTTTAAAGTGGCAACCAGTCAGACTTAAGACTCAGCATGAATTTTTTGCAGTGGTTAGGACTAAAGCTCACGACAACTTGCAGTCAGGCACATGAACTGAACATCAGCGCACATTTTGGGGGGTTCTATGTAGGTAACCCTCAGCTCTGCTAGCCAAAAAAGTCAAAGTGGTGCAGCAGCTAAATGTCCACTAGATGCCAGACTTCCTTTGCAGAGCAGAGCAGTCACACAGACTTCGCAAAAGCTTTATACAGATAGCCTCTGTGTTCACTCCCTCACCGATGTATTGGACACGAGCTCTACTGTTTAGCACCAAATCCTGATCCCATTCAGGTTCAATGACAAACCCTCTGGATTTATCCTCACTATTGCCCAGAAATTTCCAAGAAAGGCAGAACACATTTCAGAAGGATTAAAAATAGGAGCTATCAGTAAGAAGATGTTTCTTTTTTGTCTTTCTTTCCCTTTTTTTTTTTTTTTTTTTTTTTTTTTTTCTGTGTCTCTCTTTTCTGTATCAGCAGAAAGCTCCCAGTGAAGAGACCGGGATGAGTTCTGTGACTGATATACTCAATCAGCAAACAAACCTAGTTGAACAGTAGCATGGATGATTGCTGAATCTGCCTCCTGTGCTCCTGGTGCCATCACCAACAGGTAGGTGACCTCCAACCTCTGGCTCTCATCAAATAGGCCAGGCAGCAGCTCAAAATATTGACTTAAAACTGCATTGGGGCAATATTTGTTTTTCGGTTATCTCACGCCTGTGGCTGAGCAGCGTGTGTGAGAGAGGCTCCCAGGGTGCAGACATCCCTCTGCTGAGGGGAGAGCGGGGGCGAGGAGCCCGGAGCTCTCCCACCAGCAGCGCCTGGGGCAGGGCGCGCTCCACCTCACATGACGGGCCAGGCAGAGCGCGAGCAGGGCCGCACACCTCTCGAGGTGGGGAGAACAGCTATCTGTGGGGCTGCTCCCTCATGCTACCCAAGCTGAAAAGCACTTGCACAACTTTCAAGCATTTCTTTTGGGACTTGGGTTACCTCTGAGAAAACAACATGGCAGTCAAAAGCCACAACGGCTCTGGTTACTGAAGAGAGCCGAGTCTTACCAGCCTTGTGGTTATGTTAATGGAGGTCCAGTGCTCTGACTCCATCACTAGGCCGGCTCTGTAGTCCTCCGTGCTGTGAGTAGGCACCTTACTTTCAAAAGGCTGTTTGCACAAGAAGAAAATACCTGATTTGAGCAAGTGCCCCTGGCAAGTTAGAAGATACTAAGTAGTAATACATGAATAGCTAAATAAAAATAGGTTAAATTACCTATTTCTAACTTAGAACAATAACTATTCCAAAACGCCTACTCTATTATTCAGAAAGCCCTTTCCTGAATTCAGAATAAGGTAATAGATATTAAATCTTTCTGGGGAAAAAGAAATAACCAGACCAATTAATTCGAGAAACTTCACCACTGGAAAAGAGTAACAACTGCTTTCTTCCACCTAGGGTAACATGACACAAATTGCCCCCTGGCAACTAACACATTTTATTTAGTTTTTATTTTTAAATGGAATGAAACAACATATATTAAAATGAACTTTGGTGAGCCAAACAGCATTTAGTATTCGTATATGTAGTTCTCTTCTAGGCACTCAATTTTTCCCTCTGGCTCTGCAGGCCCTGCTTAGATGTATGGCTTGATTTGCAAGGAGAAGCCTACGTAGCTCCCACAGATTCTGTGCAGAGACCCAGGCACTCAAAATTTTTGAGAAAATCACTTAGAGTATAGCAGTTCTGTGCTCACCTAGCAGCTCAGCCCAATAATCCTGCCGTACACTAAACGCTGGAAACAATTACAGGGGATAGAATAGGGCTCTTGGCCACTTTGCCTATCATCAGCTTCCCCGTTGGGATCAAGTTGCATAAATGTTAATGGTTCTGCCCGTCTCGTGCTCTTCATTGTTGAACCCCTAAGCCCAGCAAAACTCTGAGGTATTGTGTCAGTGTAATCATTGTATGTGAAAGGATTGCTGCAGTAAGCTTTGTAAGCACCGTGCGCTAGAGAATTATTTTAGAACTCAAAAGGAAAAACTAAAATTAGCCACTAGCATCACCTACATGAGAAATGTGTTCTCTAAGCATGTTAGAGGTACCAGCCATTTTACACTGGACAGATCCTTGTAGATAGAGACATTTCTTTATTCATGTATCTCAGTGAGTGGTAAATGAGGCATGCTCACAGAAGTTATTTGGGATGGAAATGAGTCTAATTAGTCTATCCAACTTAGGAATAACACTGTGAGGCAAGTCTCCAGAAGATGGGAGTTAGCAACAGAAACAGCAGTGGAGAAACTGTGTTATGCACTTTCTGCGGTTAAGCAGAATATATATTTGAGGTTTCATTTGACAGAATAAACAATAGATAAGAGGATAGTTCAAGCAGGCAAACATTTCTAATAAACTAATTTAAAACATTCTTGTTTTAATTTCAGGGTCTATAGCAGCCGTCTTCATACTCCTACCTTAGTTTTCAACTTCATCTTTTGTAGTACAGTAAACAGTAAAAGCTGCTCTGTTACTTCAAAGATTTCTGAATGGCACAGGGGCACACGTGCTCCAAACTTATATAACACTAAGAAAAACGAGTAGCTGTTCAGGTTGGTGAGGGTGTGACAACGATTTTAAAATAAGCTTCTACAATATGTATATGTATTTTATATACTGACAAATCTTTTAATCTGCAAGAACCACATCTAGTAATGAATCACATTCTTGGAGTGAATAATTCAGCCCTTGACGCCAACCTCTGAGGGAGAATATTGTGGTCATGGTGTCTGAACAGTGTGGTAGCTATGGCTACCTATATAATTCTTAGCAATGGAAAAAAAAGTGACAATGACATTAAATTTAATCAGGTTCCCCTTTTCTGCGGTTCCCACTGGGATGAGCCACTAGTGTCTTGCCTTAAATATTCAAAGCCTTCAAAGTTTGCATGTGTTCATATACTGGGACAATATCCTGCTAATACAGAACAATGGATCTGTCATGTATTTCTCCTGTGAGTAGCCGTAAGTCTGAATTTAGTTAGTATAGGGTATTATGATTGCTTCTTCTTTAGCAATTGTCTTTACATTAGTCTTCACTTAGAAGGAAGAAGAGCAGTAATGAAATGTAGGCAAAAATACAATGAACTTGGCTATTTTGGTTTGGAAATATGGAGCAAAGGACTGTGTCTTCTTAAAAAGATCCAGCTTTATTTCCAGTCACACTTCATCTGATATGAATGAGCTGGTACTACATATCACATGGCTGAATACATTTGGGAAACAAGACCAAACATATATTTAGGAAAGAGAGCTTAAAAAACCAAGCTGGAGTAGCTAAATGCATGAATTCTAAGGCTACTTTCTGTATTTTGTTTACAGAGCTGTGAAAATGTGACTTTTATTAATAGTTACTTAGTGCAGGAACTTTTTATTTGGACTTCCTTAATCTGCAGTAAAAGTCAGTATGGAAAAGGGGTGCGACTGACTATAAACATTTCTGAATATTGATTTGAAGTAGATATTTTAAAACAATGCTGAAAAGCGTTTTTTGTTGTTTATTTTTAAGCAGGAAAGGAAAAAATAAAGGTATTTTTTTTGCTATGGATTTGTATGTAAAAGTTTCACAGCAGGTAAATGCCACAGTGAAAAAAAGGGTGTCTAACACTTACAGATAAGCACATGACAGAAAATTGCTCCCTTAGTTTATACTTATTTGGAGAGTCCCTGTGATTAGAAAATGATCAGATTCATGTCGATTTTATACTCTGTCTTGGACTTTTTGGTACTTAATGATGCTTCTTTCTGTTTATCTGGCTTAGTAAACTCAAGTCTGTTCTTAATATTTTCTCAGAGAATCAGGGTTCTGAAAGTTTTCCTGCTAAAGTGTTCCTTCACTTATGCACATACTCACAAATAAACGCTAGTAAGTCAGCAAACACATAAGTACCTGCAAGTATTTCCGCGTGCAAACCGAAACACTCGAGAATAGCTGACTAACAGCATGAGACTTTCTTACAATCTGTATCTCATTTAAATGATGTACAAATAGGATATCTGTTTGTTCAATTTGAACTCAAACTAAAGAAAATGACACTATTCTGTAGTACTGTGCATCATAAATGAAGCAGGATGTTATCCACCTTTATTTTCCTAGGTTATTATACGGTCATATATGCTACTCATTATCTTGCTACCTGAACGTTTCTCATAATTATGATGTGTTCATGTGAAAACAAATGTTTCCTTCTCTTGCCATTTCTTTCCTCCATTCAGAACAGTTTAAGGACCCAGCCTTATTTTATTTCTTTTAGGTCATTTAACATGAGAAAGTTAGATGCGTATCAATAACGTAGCAAAGACTATATGCTCTTCCTTTAATTTTTACATCATAAATGCCATGTTCTGGAGAAAAGAATTTCCAAAAAGTTTGTCTAAGCCGGTACAGTTTGGGTCCTAGCTGGAAAAGCAAGCTCCATGGTATGGTCAGGGACATTAGATTCAGTCCCTGAAGTTATAGTACTCTAGGTATAATCTAACAGTAGAAATACTTTTAAATTTGTTTGCAAATAGCATTGCCTTTTTAGACACAGGGTATGCCTAAGAAATATAGAAATGCTTGCCCAAACAGTTGCAAGAGTAGGACTATGCATGTTCCAGGTTTTCCCAGCCACACTTGTTTTTCCATATGGAGATTTTCTCCAGGTGGAATACAAAGACTTTGGCCTTTTGTCGAGGTTTTTACAGGCTGCCCTACTTAGCTCTAGCCTCTTGTTCTGAATGCAAATTTCACACCACTGGCTTTTACACATGCACAGCCTGATGACACAGCGTGCGTGCAGTAGTTACAGTTCTTCCTCAATTTAACACACACATGAAGGTCGGATGTCTCAGGCTCCCCATGGATGTGTGCTGCATAGCACATGCTTCTATCCGGGAGATGCCAGATAAAATGGCAAATCTGCTTTAGCCTTCTGGTTACTTCTAAGGAGGAAGAGAGGAATGTATTCAGCCTGCTCTTTTTTCCTCCTTGCTCATTATCCAGGTGTCCTTGATAATGATTGTCCAAGCCCTGCTGCATGTAATACAGTTTTTGAAATCCATCTACATTTTATTCCTACTTTTGGTCTTCTTGTATGACATCAATTCAGATTTTGAACAGGACTAGATGAATTTATATTTTCAAACATCTCTAGGACTAGTAATCCTTTGTTATTTCAACATACATTTTACTCATAATTTTCTTTCAAACTGCACCCAAAACCAACCTACACCTCTTACTGTCACTTCAAAAGCTTTACAAATTTTGTCCCTGCTACGATAACGCCAGAAAAAGGACTTGGGGAATAACTACCCAAAACCTGTTAACAACACAAAGTGATGCCTGCTCTAATTAAGACCTAGTAATGACCTATGTGTTAAGATACAGCACCATATGAAGGAAGTCATGAAAACTGAAAAAGAGTTTTGCCGAGTCAGAGTTGTTAAATGGCCGGTCAAGTGCAAGAGAAAACATCTGCTTTGACAAAACAACTTTTGCATCTCCAAAAAAGTAACACCCAAATTTAATTTACTTAAGAGGAGTGTTGCATTTTTTTCTTCAACAGATCAGTAGCAGACACCTGACTAGTAGTAGCAAGTGCAACAGATCAGAAGCAAATAAAGAGCTGGGCCAGACGTTTCAAAACTATTGTGCCTCCAGCACTGGCTTCATGCTTCCTACCACTCTGAGGCTCTACAATGAGTCAGCTCATATTTCTAAGTGTATCATCTAGCCTAGATGCTATAAATATTTTTTTTCCCTAGAATAAGTTAAGGATAAGTTCAAAGTAAATGACTTTGGCACTTCTTACCCAACCATGTAGCAAATATATAAATTGAGACAGCTAGATATCATGATAACTTCTGCTAGCCAGTACATTTTAAATGAACCCAAATGACAAAAAGGTGTTTCCCCACAGAAATTGTACAAACTGGTTAGGGAGCAGATGTCACAGAGGTTGAGAGGAACAAGTGTCTCCCAAGAAACTAGTGGCAACAGGAGGGTTCACTAACAGCCAGCAAGCTGTAGGCACCACACCTGAACCACAATGATGCTAAGGGGAATTAACCTAATCATAAAAATATTCCACTAGAAAAACACTATTCTCTCTTTCCTGGACAGATTGCATTGCTGAGTGCCAAAACACCACTCATAAGTGCCTAATGATCACTCTGTACATCTTACAGCAAATTTATTGTAAAGATTTTCAGCTGTGTTGTTTACCTGCAGAAATATGTATAGATGACGTAATAGATGCTGATAGGCTTATTTCTCATTTGGAACTGAAGGATGGACTGCAAACACAGAAAACAGCAAACTTCAAGAAAGATAAATTTACAGTGAGAGAGAGTAGAAAAGCAGGCGGTGACAAAATTATGCTCAGTACAGAAAGACATACATTAAAATATCAGGATATCAGTTTTAATTTTTTCAGGTATTCCTATATGGCTGCAAGAAAGCATAAATGACTATGTCTTTTTGCTTTGTTTTGTTTTTTAAATTGCTAGTGGCAATAAAGAGAGAATTTAAATTGCTAGTGGCCCAAAAGAGAAAGGTCAGGGACTGTTTTTTTCCGATTTTTTTTCCCCTACCCTCAAAAGTCAATTTAAGATCTTAGCATTAATAGAAAAATGATTTCGGAGTTCAATTTCCTTTAGACAGCTAGAGAAATAAAACCGTTGCCTTCATTTATTTTCTTAATGGTTACACAAAATGTATTTTCTAAGTAACTGGATAATCTAAGTTATAGCTAAATAAAACTATTACAAGAATGCAGCTAGGAAAATGTTGGAATCATCATTTACAAACTATGGATACTGGGATTCATTCAGCTGTAGCATGACACTTGAACTTATGTCTGATGCATGTTCTATTTCCAGTGACTACAAAGAGAACTGCCCCGTCAGAATTTGACTCTTAAAAATACTTCACTGTTTCATTACCATCATATATAACTTCAAAGTCCTAAGTCAGCCCAAAACTGAAAAAAAGATCAGTGTACGTATATTTACGCTGCAAGATCTATACATGTTTGTGTATTTTTATACCCTATTTATCGGTTTAATTCCCTGCATTTTCAGACAAGAGGCAGAAAATGTTTTAGATAGATAGTATAGCCAAAGTGCTAAACCTGGATATAGATAGGTAATATAGATAATATATAATTATATACATAATAATTATATAATATAGATTTAATTAGGTAGATACCATGCAAAGTGCTAAACTAAATTGTGCTATATGTGAGTATAGCTACATTGAATACTTCAGAAGTGCAATAACAGTCTTTAAAATATTTGCATTTTCAATAAAGCCATTTAAATCAGAGGGAAGTCTGATTATCTCAAGATTTCTTAGAAGAGCTGTGTTATAAAATTACAATACCAGTGGTTAGAAAAAAGGGAGGGGAAGAGGCCTTTGAAGCAAGGCAGCTAACAAGAGTCAAGGGATTTCATTTTGGCCAGAGGAGGCGTGGACTCAGGCAGAAATGAGAGGCTTGGTCATCACCATCCCACAGTAGCAGAGGCACAAGATAATTAAGAGGGGAATCTTATGTGTAATCAAGATTTCAGATGCTGTGGGTTAGTGGGCCACGAATTAACACTTTTGCCTTCAACTGATACACTATGTTTCTGTATTTTAGATTTCATTCCTTTTTAATGCAAACTCAGTCAATCATGCAGTCTTGTCTGACGATGGTTAAAATAGTGGTTGACCACAGTTAAAAGCTCTTCCTTCAACTTTCTACATTAACCATTGGGAAACCACCACGGGGGCTTGCTTTCCAAGGTATAAAAACCACAGAATCACAGGGAAAAAGGTTAAAAAATGCTGCTGCTGCAAACTGAGTCTACGCAGGCTTAACAAAGGTGTGGGTTTTCATTGCTAGGTTCTCTGAATCCCTGTGGTAGCTCTTGTGGGGGGAGCAATGTAATAACAAGGGTAAGCTGGTAGGGACCTTTAGAATAACAGTGTTCATAATTCCTTTACACACCTCCTCCATGGGCTCATCTGAAGGGAGCACACCCTGTTGGCAAACAGACGGCTCTTTAACGCCGGTAGGAAACGGCAATTCCAAAGGGCACCAACTTGCCTGCGCCCGGTGGAGCCCAGCTGACCCTTTATCAGCTCGGCGTGGGGACGCCCAAGGAGCCTATGGTGCAGCAAGGTTACCTGCAGCTCCTTCCACAGCGTGTTCCTGCAAGTCACTGTAAGATTTTGTGCGGGGTCCGTGCTAAGCCTGCAGCACAAGCTACACATCTGCAGCTCTGAATGTCCTTCTGAGCTGACTAATCTGTCAGACCTGGCATCACGCCTGTCCTTACTCAACACCTTAAATCCCTTCAAGGTGAAGAATAGCTTTCCTGGCCTGCTGGGGACCACAGGGATACGGCTGTTGGCACAAAGTGGGATGTAGTTTGGCGCCCTCTTTTTGGGTAGCATTTGGTGACAAGCAAATATTCTACCTTTGTCATCAGGATAAAGGCTCACTGTTCTTCCCATTGCGCTAAAATAAACCAGCTAAGTGGGCACAGTTGAGTTTCAGATTTCGGTGCGAGCACAACACGCTTAGGAGAAACTGTTTTCTATTTCACAGACCGATCGGCACAGACTCAAAATCAGCTGGGGACAAGTCGATTCAGCGTCTGTTTTGTTTCTCTAGTGTTTGTGAATTGGCCCGTAAAGTCTGCTTGCTTCAGAAGCCCGTCACTTCAAAGCCTGTGGGATGCATAACTTCCTCGGTCTCATAAAGTATCAAAGCCCCAAGCTTGCTATTATGCTATGAGGAATTTTTAGCAGTGGTGTTTAAATTAAAGAGAATCTGTGAGAAATCCAAGAATACCTGAATCATTTGTGAGCAATTAACATCATCAGATAATCAAGGGTCAAAAAGGAGAGGTCATTATAATATATAGTGATTAGAAATGGTATTACAGGCTAAGATAGTTTGATGCAATTGAAATGCTGGTTTACACACTTTTCAACGATGTCACAAACGCGATAATTTATAAAAAACATCCTGTAACATCTGAACGCCACCATCCTTCAGAAATGTAACCCCAAGAGCAGCTTCCTTCTGAAAGAGGACACTGGCAAAGGAAGACTCTTTGCCAGCATGATTCTGCCCTAAAAGCCTATGAGTACAACTCATAACTTCTCATGTGAGCATACTAACTGACTAGATGACTAATGACTGGAATATATTTGCACTGCTCACTCCTCCCAGTGACCCTGCAGGACTGAGGCAACTCTGACAGGAGGCGTGGATGCTGCACCATGCCAGTGGGCAACTGTCAGCAGCTTCCAGCTTCCTCGGCCTTGCACTAAACATATGCTAGAGGGAAGGAGAAAAGGTCTTCCCCTTGCACGGTGGATCCTTGTGAGACTGAAGAAAGCTTTTCTTTCATTGACTTTGAGAAAGTATTTAATGGGCGATTCTCTTAGGCACTGGGAGAAACTCTGCTCAGAATTGCATTTTAAGATGATCTTATCAGGATCTGTTTCTGCTTGGGTGGCAGCAGAAGCTATGTCTGCTGCCCGTAGAAGCCAGAAATCAGCTGAGAAACATTTTCACTTTCCAGTGAAGCAAGAGGGCAGAGCTGTGACTGAGTAATGAAGGAACCCTTTGTTAATTCTTGCAGACATTTCATGCCTCAGTGTGTACATTGCTTGAATTTTGGAAGATTTTTACAGTTTTCATAATTTGTTTCCTTGCACCATAGTTCAGTGCCAAATTTTATGTACAGTCTTGGCTCTTAAAATATTTTCTCTCTTTTTCATGCCTCATATACTTACAAGATCAAATGCAGTTTAAATATGAGGAAAAATGTCTTAGTAAGGATAAACAGAATAAAACAGCTTGCTGAGAGAGTTAGACTGCTTAAAACTCACTGAGGGCTCACCAAAAAACACAAGGACTTTTTTCTTATCTTCTAAAAGCTTGCTGTTTTGCAATTACAGGTTTCAGTCATTCATCTTTGTTCCTGTATTGTCACTACACATGACCTACATTACACGTGTGTGTATTTCCTATATTCAGAGTTAATATGAGCTAACCAAAACTTGCTCCGGTAAGAATCTTTGCTCTGTTCCTATATTGTGTTGGTACTGTGATAGAGCATGCACACTCAGACAAGTAGCATGTTATTTCTCCTATCGTGCCCATCGCAGCCTTTGAACCTGCAGCTTTGAACACCAGCGGTATATGCAGATGTGGCTGCACAGTGCATCTGCGTCAGTCAGGCAAAATTAGTAGTCCGACAGCTTTGTTGTTTGCTAAAATGCACCGACTCTATCTCACCCACCTTAACACTGTTTGCTTTTGTGTGATGCCAGGGAAATTCTTCCTGGTAAATAATAAATATTTAGTGAGCCTTCTGTAGATTAGATATGTCAGCTTCTGGATGATTGAACGTTATGAAACAACATAGGAAAGAAGGGGCTCAGTTGTTCCCTCAGTAAAATAATGTCTTTCAGAAGACAGTTTACATCACTGAAAAGGGTAACACATTACCTGCGACTTTCTTGAGGAGTCTTCTGCTTGCTTTCGACCTTTCTACATCTGAAAGAGTCCCCCAAATCGCACAGATTAATGTGAGAAATTGTGCAGCGGAGCCACTCTGTTTGCACAAGCCCTGGAGAATCAGGGGCACCTGACTCCTGTCCGCTGAAGACATTGATGGATGTCCCCGAGCAGTGCCGGGTTCAAGTGCTGGGATTCCTGACGCACAGACTGTACATGACTCTTCTCTCAGATGCGGCATCAAGAGCTAATGTGGCGACAAGGCGCGCCAATCCCTAAGGTTCAGTGTCTGGTAGTTAGACTCATTACAATTAGTCAACTTGATATATTGTTTACAATTTACACCAAACAAGCTTGGGGCTAATTATGACTTAGCTAGTTTGTCTCTTTGATGTCAAACTCCTCGGCAGGAGGCCCAGCTAGCAAACAGAGACTAAGTTTAGTCTCAAGCTCAGGTACCGAGAATCAACATGGACTTCAAATTCAGTTGTAGCTATGCAGAGCACTCAGATATTAAGAATGATGTTAGTGGTGCAATTATTGAACTTGGTTTGAATAGATTTCTTTCTATATCCTCTTAAACAAGTGGCTATCCAGGAAAGCACTGATTAAGGAAAAAAAAAATCAACTACGAATTACGAATTTCAGTCATTGCTTAGTGCTCTCAGATACAGCAAGACTTCACCCACACAAAATACAGTGAAAGAGTCCCAAATATTGCTTCATTGCATGGTAATTTATGGGTTGCATGAAGTTGCGTTATAGTGAAAACTATATCGTAAAAGATAGATGGTTTGACCCATTTGTGTGGAATGCTAGGTGTACTTTACTATTTGAGTTGCTAATACAGTATTATATTAATGAAAGCTACGTGGTCAAACATGCATTTGTAGTTAGTAGACAGGTGGTCACGTTTCAAATCACTTAAATTTGTAATTTTTTTTCAAGGCAGAAACTACATCCAGTCAAAAAAGGAGGGCAGTAGTGAAATAAGAAAGTGAAGGATTTCCAGCAGAATATAATGTTCCTGCCCTTGATGAGAACTCTGAATCACAAAAATCCCCTTTGCTGTGGGCAAAACGGTCAGATAATTGACCTTGACTCTCTCTCTCACCTTTGGCACTGGGTGCATAACTCACACCAGAACCGATTATTCCATAGGCATGCCTACAGTGGCAAGAAATGTTGCAGTAAAAAAAAAAAAATTTTACGTTATATAATCTCTCTTAACACCTCCCAGGTCAAATCTGTGTGTTTTGTAGCTACGAGGGTTGTTTTACCCCTGGTTATATTTTTTTTTTCAGTTCAGCATAAGAAAAAAGTTTCACACTTCTTTTGATTTCACAGCAGTAATAAAGAACCTGCAGATAGGTTTTAGCTGACAACTATGGTGGTGAGTCACAAGACAAAATAGCATTCCCTTTGTTCTTTCATAGTTGGATGGAGTCTGCCCTGCCTCTCGCAGAAGTAAAAATGTATGTGTATTCCCACAGTAAGGTGACACACTGGAATGAAAGCTTATTCACTAATTTCTGTCTAACAGTTCTGACCACACCAGAAATACATACAACATTTAAAAACTACAATCAGAACGAAAGTTCTAATAATTAAATAATTCACTGCCATATAGTCCCTGAAATCATACTCACTACATTCTAATAATTTAACCAATTTTGTTTAGTTAGAATTTGCACAATGTCAGAAATATGACACTTATCTCAGCAAAACAGTTTTTAACTTTTCATGGAAATTCTGAGTTTCTTAGTTGTTCTGAAGACTGGTACTTTTTTATTTTCATACCTAACCTTACAGTGTCAGTTTCGAAGAACAAAGCTAGGAAAGATCCCAGACATGGCCTAAAAGATTGTCACTTTTGCATTCCAGGTTAGGAGGGTGAAAGGAGTGAATTCAGTGGGAAAAGTCTCGTATCTCTCCCATCAAAATTAAGTGAAAAACAGTAACAACTTCTTAACGTACGATTTCCCAGTAAACCCTACCTGTGATTGATAAATAATAATTTTATTGATCAGTAAGTATTAAAAAAAAAAGAAAGAAGGAACTGTTAAAACAAATGTTGGAAACAAAACTATGAGCAGTTGGTGTGCTATAGTAAATCTCAGTAGAGATTTTACTGAATTTTACTGAAGAGAAAGTCTCTTCTCTATATTTTCCCATAATTACAGCAAATACTGCTTAGCTATTGAGGCAAAACTAGGTTAATGGATGGAATAAAAAAAGTGTTCATGAAAACATTAACATAACAGTGGATAGTCGGACAAGATGATGCCCATCAATGCCACTTCCCTTGCCTGCATCCAAAATATGAGGCTTGTGAGTAGCACTGATGAGAGAGAATCACAGGTAAAGCCCTCACGTTTGTTTCCTCAGAAAAGAATACCATGCCTACAGTGAAATCAAACCAGTTTTGTAGACCTTATTTTTAAAAGCTATTTCAGCTGCAGATTTATTCATTTGTATGTTAAAACAGATGTGCCCCCAACTTACAGTTGGCAGTTAGGTGCCAACTTTCCCCACCATTTTAGATAGCCAGCCAGTTTATCCACAGAGATTGGGATTAACCGTGACTTTCAGACCCAAGGTTTGCATTAACCCATCTCTGCTACACGGAGGATCCTGCAGATTGAAACACCAGTCTGTGAAAACCATTACCAGCTTCCTCACAGGACTTTAGCATGGAAAAAGAGTTGTATTCTGGATCCCTTTGGCAAACGGCACACTGGGCCAAGTTCTTCACAGGGACCTAGCTGGTGACCTTTGAAGCCTCATGCCCCTAACAGAGAGCTGCAGTCGCAGCAGCTATTTTCAACATTCAGAGAGAGGCAATGGAAAGATTTTGCTGCAGGTACCTCTGCTCGTTACAGAGGGGCTTTTCCATTTTTTGTAGAAGCTGAGAGGACCACTGTTTTTTGCAGGTATGACCACTGTTACCTGATGTGTTTATTCCACTTGAAAATCTCTGGCCTCTGCATTCCGTGTGTCATAAAAGGAACAAAGCAGCAAAATCTGACTAATAAAAGCCTTCAACTCCACCAGCAAAACAGTTATAAGCACAGGGAATTTGGGTGAGTTGAAGACTATGTCCTCTGAGAGTAAACACTTCTTCCTAGTCTTTTCACCCACAGGAACCTACTCCTCTCTCCTTCCACTGAGTAAATTCACCTGGCAGCAAAATTTTATTTCCTTCTCTCCTGCTATAGAAGGATAAAGTTAAGGGACTGTTGTAATCCCTTTATAACATGAAAACCAGTGGTGAATCTGAACCACCTGAGTTCTGTCCCTGCAGGACGATGATAAATGTAGGCCTGAAGTGCAAAGATCAAGTGCTGGGAGAGCAAGGTCAGATGCTTTACATGACATCTAATGTGACTGCCATTTCTCAGACTCGGTAGCCGATGGAAATGTGGCGACAGGATGAACCAATCACTAAGGTGCCATGTCTGGCATTTAAACGGAGTGCAGTAATTCCAGCAGTGCCCAATGATTAGAGATCTAATTGCCATTGTCTAATGAACTCCTCTGTGGCATGGCATGTACGTTCAAAAATTGTTAGGCTGGGTCTGGCAAGGAACTCTTACTAGAAAATGCATTTAGAAAAGATTAAATTCTCATTTTCTATCCCTAAATAGTCTTATGAATTAATAAACGGTTCCATACAGGCTTATCTATAAATAATGGACGACCATTTTGATGTTTTATTGGGAATTACCTTTCTATCTCTTTCAATATTTGTCTCCAGGGAAATACTGTTGTCTGTATTAAACTCCTCTCCAAGATCACGAGAATTATACAATTCAATTTTTTATTTTAAAAATCATTATCAATTTCTTTTCTTTGAAGAGTATATCACCTTATGATTGCTTAGATAAACTTGTGATAGATATGAGATACGAAGCATCAGTTAAAGGGGTGGGAAATATAACTTGTTGGGAGACGGAAGACCTCAGTGTGCTCCAGCTAAGGTGACTTGATGATGCTCTTTGAGTACCTTCGGGACAGAAACAGAAATTTGGTAACAGATTACTCCTCCGTTGATTTAACAGAAGTCATTACACCACCCAATGGTGTAATATCACAAGCGTACCTTTGATAAATCTCATCCACAAAATTAGATGTCCCTTTTTAAAAATGGATAGTAGTTAACCACTCAACGGTTCCCAAAGATTGCAATGGCTCTTCTGATCCTGGCAATGTCTAAATACCGAGGGAATTACTGTTTTTCTAGAAAGGTACCTTCTGCTTCAAAGAAACGTGGATGGATTCAGGAAGTCCTATGGGCTGTGTGACACCAGAGTCCCACAGTGGGGCTGTAATTCCTCCCTGCTCCTGTAATCCAAGCATTTCCTCTTGGACTCAAATTTCAATACTCACATGTGCCACCTCCTCTTGCAGAAAATTCCTTTCTCCAGCAACCCAATTTGGATTCATTCCTATTCCTGAAAACTTTAAAAATCATGCAGAAAAACAAACGTCTTGTCAGCTGAATGTCCACTGACATGAGTTTTTTTTTCTGCCACTGAAGTCCGCCTTCTTCATAAATGGGGAGGTCTTCTAAATGCCTCTCCACATCACTTTCTGATCTCCTCCTAAAGGTTAGATCAAAGTGAACAAATGTAGGCAGATAAAGTTGAATGCAGAGGGGTCTGAGCTTTTTTCAGATCCTGTGATTGACAGCTAAGGCCTTGCACAGTGACAGTGTCACTTGGGAGACCCTACACTTTTTTTCCCAGGTTTTCTGCAGTCTCTGGTGTCACAGGGGGACAGCCCCCTGGGGTAATGCCAGGCTCCTCACTGTCAGGGGGCTAAGACCTGGACTAATTCATTGCGGTGCAGTTTAATTAAACTGCACCGGAGTTGTTTCCCTGGTAAAATAAGTGTGGGAAGAGAATGTGTGTCAAAAGAGACATGCCTCTTACTGTGTGTGCTTTATTGTTACACCACAGCTAATATATTGTGGGAATTCCCATGGAGTCAATGATAAACTATATTATCAAGCTCCATAAAATAGGCATTCTACTAGTGAGGGTTACTGTAGCCCACAATTCCATTAATCCTCCTAATTTATTATATTATAGCTGTATGTGAGGTCTCATAAATTTATTATACCCCTTTCATCTTGATAAAAATGCTTGTTTCTCCTCTCAAATAAAAACCCTTATTATTTGTTGTGTCTGTCTCTAAAAAATAAATGTATCAGCCACTTGCAAGAAAATATGATTATTGGCTGAGAAATGTAAACTGCACTTGACATGTCTTCTGCCATAAAATTAAAGAATTTTATTAAATCTTGCTTTCTGAGTACAAACACCAGTATATGAAGGCCCATTGAATTTTTATTTGCTTTGATTTTAGGGCATTGCATTCTCTTTTATTTATAATATATATATATATATATATATATATATCTTTACAAGGTTTTTTAATTTAAAGCCACAAAACCTGCATCTGTCAGCTTTGCCTTTTATGAAGGAGGCAATTTTTGAGACTCAACATTACATGTCTCTTGGAAATTGATCTCGGTGACAAAATTGTTCCCTCTTTTAGGGCATTTCACATAAGTAAAATATTTGCCTATAGATTATGTTGCAGTAATCTGTACTAAAACATTTTATATGTGCTAATATATGTACTACATTAGGTAAGTCTATATGATGAAAATAAGCTTTCTCTTTGGAGCTGGTGTCCCTGAAGGGTATGCAAAGTAGCCTTCATCCTTCAGTGGAACTTAATGGGTGGGATAGAAATCTTGCTTCAGCCAGCCTAAAGACAGGAAGAAGTCCCTTCCCTTGTGGTCAAAACAAATTATTTACTAATCTAAGATTATTTACTAATCCTCCATGGATCTGCCCTTCAAATATTTGTCCATTCTTCCTCTGAGCCCATATAAGCTTTTTAAATCCTCAGCACCCTTTGGCAAGGAGTTCCATGCAGGTACTATATGTTGGAGTGCAGAAACCCTCTTGTCTTTGTTTTGACCATACTTCCTCATCACATCATCCAGCAGCCCTAGATTTTGCGTACAGATGGAAGAATGAACAGCCCATCCCTATGCATTATTACCATGTTTCTCCTTATTTTGTTCATCTCTACTATTCTCACCCTAAGTCTCTTCTATTGCAAGAGTCCAAACCTGCTCAGTCATTTCTCATGCAGAAGCCACTCCTTGGACCTACATCTAAAGAACAGGATTTCCTCACCCTCCTTTATCTTCCTTTCTGCATTCCACTCCCAATTATGAAGGGATATTACTTTATTACTTATTACATAAGCTTTGTTTTTTTGATGGCCATCTACTAATCCAGCTTCTTTACGAGTAGAGTGCTAGAAGAGTGCTTATCAAGAGCAGCAAAAGTATGTCAGCTTTATCAGAGGGTAATCCCTCTTCTTATTCCTTATGAGTTAGGCTATCAGGTTGGTCAATATTTGTGCTCAGTGGTATTTTTGCCTGAATACTTGATGCTTTGCACAGTGTTTGTACCAAGACTTGCACTGCTGTGGTTGAAGACTTTGCCAATAGCTTACTGAAAGAATCCCTCCATTGGTCCTCATCAGACCTTAGATTTATTATGACACACGAAGATGAAACAACAAGCTCACTTACTGCCTGCTAAAAGCCAAGAAACTGCAGAAATGGGGGCACCTGTATCACGTAAAAGATACTCAAAGCAGTAGTTGATTAAGCTGGATGATGGTACCAGCAGGACACATGCTGGAGCCAGACAGTGTTGGTGAATAGGCTGTTTTTGCTGAACAACCTGTACCTCCTCACACGTAGCTCTTTGCACCTTCAAGCCACGGAGCAGCACATGAGCACAAGGAAGGTGCTGAGGGGGTTGCAGGATCAGTGAATTACACTGGCTCAGACAACTCCAACAGGCCCCAGGCTTTCAGATAGGAATAAAGCAGCCAAAGTTGCCAGAAATAAAATGAACCTCACCTCTCCTGAAGGACAGGCAGATGGCATTCTTATTAGTGCTTAACACTGGAAATACCTACCACCCAAGATACAGCCTAGGGTGCTCACTATCAGCAGCCATAGTACCAATAACTGGTTCCAAATAATGATAAACAAGTGTGAAACAGGAAAATGCTATTCAAATCCTTCTGAATAGGAGACATCCAATCTTCAGGACTGGATAGTCCGAATGAATCAGCTACATGTAAATCTTCCCTACTCTATATTAGGACAAATACCAAAACTAGAATATCACATGGATCTATGCATTGAAAAAGTTACTCGTCTTAAAAATTGCTTATAAACAAAAAGGCTTAGGGAAAAATTTAGAAATGTTGTGATATGGTCTTAAAAGAGGAATAGGGAGTAAGGATAAGAAGGTTAAGAAATACTCTGAACCTAGAAATACCCTAAAGTGAAAGAGGATTCAGTGTTGCCTCAAAAGCCACTTAATTTTATTTCAATATAGTTTCCTGTTCCAAGTTAGAAAAAGTCACATTTAAAAAGACTATCATCCCACAAAAAGTGAAGATGTTAGAAGCATCTGATTTGGCACAATTAACTGCAATTCAAGAGATGAACATGAAGCAAATTATTTCATTGGGAACCTTGGAGAAAAAAAAAAAAGTATTGTTTTCTTAACAGCCTGAAAAATAATGATGGATAGGTATTTCCTAAGCATGCCTTTGCTGAGATCCTATGGGAGGAAACCGATGGATTTAAAATTGCATCAAGAGTGTAACATCATGAGCCTGGATAATTAGTAAAACCAAAAACAACATCAACAGTTGTATTGATGCTGGTGCTTAAACAGTGTTTGTATATGGAATGGTGGATTAAAAAAAAAAAAAGTCTTCTGTTACTTAAAACACTTTTATGCTTTAGCACGGTGGTGAAAAAAGTTTCCTCCTCAAGCTATTCAGAAGAACCCAATGAGAGCTGATTTCTGCAAAATTGTATGGAAACCCTCAACCTGGAACGCGAGACTCAAAGAGAGAAGTCAGTTCTGTGCTACGGTGCATGCTTGGACAATTCTACTAAAGCTAACAGAATGACTGGGTTTTTGTGGAAGTAACAGAAAATAAGAATCTGCTCAACAGCAGAAAATCTGCCTCTATCTAGAGTCACCTCTAAGCTGGACCAGGATGGGACACTGGACTCTTAGCTGCCTTGAAATAACTTCATATTGATAAGAACTGACCTCCCACTCATGTAGCCTCCTGCTGTGGGCAGTTTTAGACTGTTGTGTGTCTGAAAACTTCTCATTTAATAACAGAAGAAATAACTTTTAACTCTTAAACCAAATATGTAGCTTGAAAACCAAGAACTTCTTGTTATTATATATAATATATACGTATATTGTTCAATGTTTAAACTCTTTGGTCACGTTTCTGTGACTACTTTTCAAACCACAATGAGATATGACTTCCACAGCTGAATTAGGCTCCACAAGTTAAACAAATAGTTGGGGAAATCTGAGGTAGACCATAGGCTGGCTGTGCCATGAAGTCTGTTACTAAGATGGCTATCTATCAAATCTGTTAATTTTTCAACAAAAATCATAAGGCATTACATGCAGAAGTGGCTTCATGGCACACATTTGTTCCCTCAGCTAAAGACAACTGGTTACTAAGATAGGGAAAAAAATGTTCAGATATACATAACTGGATACACATTCAGTATGATCATGATCTCAAGTTCCAATGAAATTGTGTTTGGCCATATGTGCCATGAATTTTCCAGCTGATAGAACAAAGTGCTTCTATTTCCCGGATGGATTGTCACGTTTGGGAGAACAGTTCTTGGCTTTCCAAAGCTTACTGACTTTCCCAACATGATTTTCATAAACTATTTATAAAAATACTCCAGAGTTACCCTGTATGTGGACATTGAAAACTGATTTAGCTCTGTGAATGGTGATTTGGTATCATTGCTCCCTTAATGGTATTTAATTTGCAGTCTTAAATTTGCAACCTTATTTCCAATATTTCACTTAATAATGTTTAGCAGCCAGGTAATAAAAACAACTGATGTCTTTAAACCTCTGTACAATTGGTATCCTCGATTTGAAGCAAATGTATTTAATGACATATTAAAATGATTAATTTTCAGGTAAAGCAGAATTGCCAAGTTATAAAATGGTGGTGGTGGGGGGTGTTCAACATTTATGTGCAATGTGCATTAGATACAGCTGTAGTTTACGGCTATCACCTTCAATGTTAGCGTGAAAGCACTTCTAAGCATCAGATATTCATGATAAAGTTAGAGCTCGTCCCTGCTTTCACTGAGAACATTTACTACTTTTTTTTTTCCCTAAGTGAAATTTAATTGTAGATTTTGGCTAGCCAAATAAATCTGCAGAATAAGATGGAACATGGACCTGAACATGACATATTCTCCAGATTATCCTTTTAGCATGGTGCTAATAAGGTCCAGTAACACTCCCCATTATTAACAGGATGATTTGGATCTGATTTGCATTGGTCAAATGTATTGAGGTGCCTGTGTGACTACTACCATTGCTGTCTAGGGGCAGAGGAAATAGTTCTCAAAGAAATTGGTAGTCCTCACAAAAATCGAGGCTTTTTTTTTTTTTTACCTTAGTACATGAAAGTGATCCTTAGCATAGTAAATTCTTAGAACAGAGATAAGGCTCAGATTCAAAAAGATATTTTACACCATCTACTATTAATTGCATTAGAAAAGATGCATTTTGGTAGTACCTGGATGTGGGTGTGAGTACTTCCATATTCCAAAGAGACCTGTGAATAATCAAAAGTGGCAGGAAGAACTTTGTAGGACAGTTTTCTGAAGACTTAACTTAGATGTATAGACTACAGTGAGATGTCAGCCAGGTGTGTGTGTATTAAAGCTTGGTTTTCTCAAGAAGAAAGAAAGAAAATTCAGGAGGGTATAGTGAGCATAGCTACAAAAGCACAGATAGCAATTGTCACATACGTCAGCAAGACAAGGTAAACCCTATATTTTTCACCAGCGTTAAACTCAACTCACTAACTAGGCTGAAACTTGTAATATTTTTTGCCTATTAAAACAGATCCTATTATTAATTAATTAACCCAGGAGAAGGCATGCTTAGGAAAGACATTGCTATTTGCATTTCAAAAGCATCCCTAACTGTAGATTCATAGGACCCAATCTGTCCCAGTCTGAAATTAGGAAAAAAGATCTACGCATTGCTAAAAAAAGATAAATAAGTTCATAGAATTAGTCCATTTTTATCTGTAGGACGATTTGTTATATTTGAATAAAATTGGACTTAACCTGTCATATGAAGCAATTTTCCTTAAACCGTAGTGGACAAGTGTGAATCCTTTACATGTGCTGCACAGCCTTTCTTATTGACACACTGAGAAATTACAACAGCTGCACACCTCGTTCAGGAGCAGAAATGCACCAACATACTGATGAAGTCACCTCCCATCCAGACTGCAATAAAACCTCAGAATCTCAGAGCTCACCTCACATACAAGTGTCTGGAAGAACTGACTTGAATCTCGCCGAGAAGGTTGACGCCTGAAGGCACTGTGAGGAAAGGGAATGCTAACCAAGAGGATCCAAGCATGCCACAAGCTCCCTTGCTCTGGAAATCAAAAGGCTTCTGCTCTTGGTCTATATCTTGGCTGAACTCAGCTGTGACATGACGGGTGAGAAGCAGTGGTGCAGGCTCATGGTACAACTGCTATACTGCTGTCTGTCTGCAGTCCGGAAATGTAGCTGGGAAAAAGATCAGAGGATTACACGACTTGGCAAGGAAATTGAGATTTAGGGCAGAGAGAGGTGTGGGCAGGGAAAGGGTCCAAATGTGAATTACTCTAATAATGTTGAGAAACATTCACACAGGGTTCTTCCAATTTGACTGGCAGCACTCCTGAATCGACAGCACACGGCGAGGCCTGAATTTAAATAGCCTCCAATGACAGTCACATGAAGATGTTGTTTGGTCTCGAAACAAAACAAAAATAAGGCCACTACACTCTTGGGGGGAAAGTTCAGGGAAAAAAGCAGGAAGGAGAAAGCTGTGCAGTTGGTCAAGGTTAGGAAAAAGATCTAACAGAACTAAATTGCTCTGTTTCTTAACATAGGGAGCTTTCCGTGCTATCTTTGCGCCTGTGGGTAGCTGGACTTTGGGTTTCTTTTTCTTTCCTTTTTTTGTACTGCTGTAACTTGCAAGAACCTTCATCACGACTAATACACAGTGAATAGATGAAGTGAATAAAATTTCACCCATGACTTCCAAATCTGTACACGACTGTGGCAGGTTGACCTTGGGCAGCTGCCAGACCCCCACCCAGCCGCTTTCCATCTTCCCCTCCTCAACAGGACAGGGGGAGGAAGGAAGACAAAAAAAGCTTGCAGGTGGAGGGAAGCACAGGGAGATCACTTACCAATTGCAGTTGTGGGCAACACAGACTTGACTTGGGCAAGATTAATTAATTTATTGCCAATTAAAATAATTTTGAAGAGTGAAAAAGAAAAAAAAATTAAACAATGCTTTCCCGTCCCACTTTTTCCCTATCGCTTCCACTGTTAGCACCCTGCCACCAACACCAATTCTATTTCTCTTGACATTTTAGTGATAAGGCCATAATTTAGCTTTTTTTTTTGAGCCTTTTTTTTTTTTTTTGACAGTGGCCAGTGGTAGCAACAGCAAAGGCTTCTTTATTGTACTGCTGTGGGAAAGATACAGCTCTTCAGCCTCAGTGTACCTTTTTATTGTGGTATTTATTTATGGTATTTATTATTATTGTTACCATATTAAATAAGCTTGTTCTTACAACTCAGCAGAGCCTGCTAAACAACAGGTAACAGGTAAATGGGGAAATAGGGATGACAGAGAGGGGGGGTAAGAAAAAGAGCATGGAGGAAACTTGTAGCTATTTACTTCTGCAACAGCAAGCTGCTGGCACCACCCTAATGACTAGACCATCTTTTCTTTTCCTGAACATTTCTCACTCATTGAATGTGCAAACCCTGTTTATTCATTTATTTGCTATCCACCCTGTCAGCTGCTTGTGAAACTAAATAGCACACAGTGACGGAATTAAAGACAGAAGTAGTGAGCATGTACCAAGGGACAAAAAGCCAAATACACGTCATCTCCCTCCAGCACCTCCTAGTTTTCATGTGCTTGACTTATTACACCTCAAATTCCTTTTAATACGATAAAAGGAATATATTAACATGTTTGTCATTGCTAACAGACTGAGGGAAAGCAATTAACATTAAGCTGCAGGTGACAATTGTGCCTCTCAGCATTCAAGAAAGCGTCTTGCAAAGACTTAAATGTCTCAGAGCGAACTGAAATCTCAGCAAGGTGAGGAAAGACTGCTAGCAGTTTTTATCCTTACCCTCAGCAAGGCTTATTTTCCATATTCAGCACAGCCTCCCTTGCAGTAAGCCGAAATTTGAAAACGTCCAATGCAAACCGAGTTCCACTAGACATAAATTTTACTTTCACATCCCCAGCCTGCCGCCGGGGCTGGTAGGAGCCTTGTGTCTACACTGAGGATGTGCTTCCAGGGGGTGGTGACAGCTCTCAGAAGAAAGCAGCGAGTGAAAGGGGAACATGACAGGGGGCTCTGTCTGACATGGACCTTAGCAGCATGGGAGAGGTTGCAGGAACGGCGGAGGGAGCAAGCACAGCCTGGCGGGGGACAGGACGCTCGGCATTAATTCTCACCCTCAGACAGAGCTTTCTGCCCGCAGCCCGAATCAACAGGAAAAGTTTGCTTTCAGATCATAAGGAAAGTTTCAGGGTGTTTAAAAAATAAAAATTAAAAAAAAAAATAGACCACCATAAATAAGCAATGTAAATTAAAATAAAGCCAAATTTAAAATGTTCTAAGAGTCATACTCCTGTCCGATCAAAACTATTTACTGAGAGCTACTCGTATACAAGTCAGTATCTTTGGATAGTGAGATCACCTTCTGCCTTGACTGTTTATGTGTTTTATGACTTTGAAATTCATGCTGAGGACTGGTCAGACTTTGGAGTACAGCAGATTGTTGCTGGAGACAGGGTGTGTGTGGAAATATCTGAGTGAGCCTTTTGAAACATTAGGAATGGTCTAAGAGGTAACCTGAATGCTTTCAAATACAAGTTTTAGGTCTAGAATTAAGAGATGAATGTTAAAATCTGAGATCCTAGCCAGTGGATAGTTGGAAGCTGAAATTCAGCATTTGTCTGTGGATTAATTTCAGTGACTGTGATTGATCACCCAAGTGAGAGCAGTTCTGCTTCCAGTATAAGCAGACTTTATCCCTTACCAGATTCATCTTTGCTTAAGTGAGAAAAATACCACTTCAATCATCCTGTGCACACTCTCAAAAGAAAACAGTGAATTTAAAGGCAGTGGCTGCTTTCAGCCAGGACTGGTCGCTCAGCCTGCCTGGATTTCCCGTTCTGCCTGCCCTCGCAAATGCAGCAGGACGGCGGAGCAGAGACTACAAAAGATGCACACGGCCTCATTTGTACCACAGACACACTTGCTGACCAGCGAGCAGCCAGCTTTATGAATTCAGCCTCGAATCTAGAAATCTGTGTGCTGTTCCTTTGTTCTTATTTTGATGTTTATTTGGTTTTGTTTTGTTTTAGGGGAAGGGGGGTAAGGCACAGATCTAGCATTCCCAGATAAAAGCTATAGTACCAAACAACAAGTAAAAGGTTGGTGGCATTCTTTGCTTTGGTCTGAGAGTAAGGAGAGCTGGCAGTTAACTGAAAAAATAGTATCTTTCAGAGATACCTTTGAAGAGTATTATTATGAATTGGCCTCTGATGACTGGTTGAATACGTTAAATAGGATCTTTTCTTCTTTAAAGTGTTCTTTGAACAAAATTTCACAAATTTCAGTAAGTTTTTAGGTCAGAGGAAGTCAGAAATGTGCACTTACTCTATTACAAAATTTGATCAAAAAAAAAAACAAACAAACAAAACACCACCACTAGTCTGTAATGAATTGACACTCCATATCAACCACCAAAAATCTGTGTTAAAATCCTGGAGAGGTAATTAAAAAACAACTTCCAAAAGACATAACTCATTTTCCCCAAATATGTAAGCAAGCAGTGAACACCCTTATTAACGGCAGAGCATGGTCTTAATAGGGAGACACTCTTAGTGCCACTGAATAAAAACCACATTAAACTGTATTTCCGAGACACTGTGGAAGCGTCTGGCATCAGTAGATTGCATGGCTACATTCAGAACTACAGAGGCCCAGTATTACCAGGCTAGTAAGATCTCTGAGTAGTGCCAAGATAATGTCTTAAGTTCCTTAGGGAAAAGCATATAACCTGTCAGCTATGATCTTTGGTCGGCACCTGGCATAAAGCAAAATATCTCTGCATGGGGGCTTCAAGCAAGTCTCCTCTGCCACAACAGTGCAAAGACAAGCAGAGAGGTGCCAGGAGAAGCTGTGCAACTGAATGCAAGCCCGTCCAGAAAATACAGCAATTAAGCCTAAGAAGCAGCTCTCAGTCACTGGCTGTGCCATCAAGCCCCTTCCGCGCATGCTGTTAGGACTGTACACGTCATGTCTAGCATCCCCAAGCACTTGGCTAGAGTGCTCTAGGGACAGAAGCTCAACTAGGACTCCAAGGAAAAGTCAGGGTCCATCCTGGGTGAGCAGAAATAGCTATACAGTTTCCATATGACAAAGGTCATGCCCAGAAGTTGTAACACATGCATTCACAGAAACACGATGCTCCTTCACTGGAAAGAAACTAAAATACTCTCTGACAGAAGTCTGTCTTGTGGAGGGAAGGGATAAGATGGAAAAGTTCTTCCAGAAAAAAGGCTTACTCGGTCAAAAATCAACCCATATTCACCAACCAAACTGCTTTCTGGGGACTTCCTAACACAAGCCCAAACCAAAGTAAAATTAAAAAAAATGTTACTGGAAAAAAAAATCACAAGAATGTTAATTCTGATCATTTGTGCTCCATGAGGATGCTCTCCATTTGAGCAGAAGGGAACAGGCCAGCTCAGTGCTCTAGTGCAACTTGGTGCAGGTAATCCCATGCTGACTGCTTAATTTCTCCAGGCAGCATCAACTGGACCCAGCATGCATTTTGCTGATCACAAGGGACCTCAGTCCATTTTACAGGGAGCTCTGTGCAAAGATCTGTATGATCTAGTCTTACAGTCTGATTGTGAAATGTTTTAAAAGCTCTTCCAGCTCTTCTACAACATAGTATACAACACAATACGAAGTGGGTTTTGTTAAAAGGACAAGTAATTATTTAGCAAAAAGTTGAAGACAAAAAAAAAAATAGTTTTCTTGCTTTCATTGTAGATTGCTTAGACCATAAAGTAGAACTTTAGGTAAAATGTATGGAAAATCTTTTACAATTCACACTGAATTTCTAGCTCAGTAGATGCAAAATATTTGTTGTTCAAAGTGAATATGGACCCCTGTAAAAGTGCATTATTTTTTCCTGTCTGCTCAAAAGTATCAACGAGGATAGTGGAGAAGAGAAACACCCCTAAGAAAAGCCAGCTAAACCCAGCCTGCAATGAAAAGAGCCTCGAATAAAGCGTGCAACCAGCTCTCCGAACCAATCTTTGTGCGGGGAAGCAAACATTGAGGCCTGTAACGGGAAACTGAAGGAGGTCACTCCACTTTTATTGAGCTTTTCCTCCTTGTCAAACCACCGTGCTGTGTGTTATACTCCTTCTGGGTCACTGGGAGCCTATCACAAAGCCCCCTCTGTTTGGGTACCCTTCACCCAAACTCCACCAGGCAGCAGAGCAGAAACGCTGAGGTGGAGCTGCCGTCCAAAAAGCTTCCCGGCACAATAGCTGCTGCTGTCACAGTCAGACAATAAAGAGGATTTTATGCTGGTATATTTTTCTCATCATATGCATGACAGAAAGTTTAATGGGCCTTGCTAGTTTCTTAGTGGCTTTTAAGGCCCTATAAAATAGCCTGCTATCAGTTCGATCTGTGTTCTCAAGATGTCTGCCTGGACATCAGAGAGCTCCAGCAGGAGCTATGTTTTCATTCCCCCAACCTGCAGGGGAAAGATAAGCTAATTAGCTGAGAAATTAGAGAGGCAAACTATTAGCATCACAGAAGTGAAAACGAAAGCTCTATAAGAATTTATAGATGGGGAACTCCTACCCACCTACTGCTCTCTTGGGGGCTGGAGGTTTTTTGTTAACACACCTTTTATTTTCCAGGGGAAGGCAGCTCCTGCCAACAGCCCCAGTCTGCAGGAACTTGGTTAATGTTGGTGTGTTTAGGTCACAGAAGAAATGCTCTGACTTTTGATAGTCTACCTGCAGTTGAATCTCTTGACTTCATGAGATTTCAGTTTGTAGGGGACAAAAAAAATCTGGGCTTCAGAGTTACTGAAGACAGAAGCTATGGACGGAGATTTGGATGAACAAGTAGAAAGGTAGATGCTTCTCTTCTGACCAATCCTTCCTGTCCGGCCATTGAAGTCATACCCCTTTCCCTTCTCTTTCTCAATCTCTCAGCAGCCTGGGAGCATCCTACGACAATTTGTAGATAAATCACTTGGTACCAGCTTCTTCTGCGGGACTGATACATCCTCATCATTACCCCATACCCATCGTCACCCTCAATTCAGAAGAAAGCAGACAACTTGTCATTTTGCTTCTCTCTCATTCGACCTATCGCAGCAGAGTCCACAGTGACAATACTCCAGGAGTAAGATACAGAAGGATTGCATCTTGCTTTTGCAGCACAGTTTACTAACTTCATTCTTAGAAAACAAATAGAGACTGACGGGTTCTATTTCCAGTTTTATGCAGATCTGAATTTGCCGCCCTGCTCCCACAATCACACCTGGTATTAAAGAAAAGATGCAAGTCTGACCATATCCACTGCACAGACACGTTATCATCGACCTGGATCCTGCCAGGCTCCCTCGCAGTTAGGAATGCCTTCCCTGGCAATAGTTTTCCAAGGATTTAGCAAAGCTCTCCGTGTAGTAGGCCTCATACAATCTGAACATCATTACCCGAGTCCAAACGGTGCTCTGGATCATGATGACGTTTTACAGAGAACTGTTAAAACTTTCCTCTGATATAGCTTGCATGAAATTTCAGATTGCTTCCATAACTAAGACGTTCACCCTATTTACAAGAAAGGCTGCAGAAAACGTTACCCTGGATTGACATTTGTCTTGCAGCAGCTTATATTTAGACCTTACAGACTGATGGCAAAACATATCTCTATCCTGCAAGCAGCGCATCTCGAGGCTGAAGTTCTGCAGAGCAAGTACAATCACATGATAGGCTATATTTTTGATGATACAAAGTGGAGAAAAACTGGGACAAAGACATTCTTGTTTCTTCTTGGAAAACAAAAAATATATTTTAAGTAACAACCACATGAAAAATATGTTTTAAGTAGCAACCACATGAAAAAATAGGCAAGATAAAAGCATTCAAGCAGGGAAGATCCAAAGGATATTTCACAGGGACTAATCATCCATACAGAAAGTAAGCTGCTAAACACTTTATTTTCAGCTCTTTCCCTGGGAGATGTGAAAACTTCCACTACTAAACACTGCAGAAATCAAGTATGCTGGTAGTAAGAGGGAAGAGACAGACAGGAGCAGACCTCCTTCACCTAAAGCCATTTCTCCCAGAAAATTTGTTCCTAGCCCTGACCGAAGTCATGCTCGAGCAGACTTCTCTTCCTGAGCCACGAGGATATTCCCTTTCCTGTCCTCTCCTCCCACATCTCTTTCCTGAGTTACCTTCTCAGGGGGCTCCAGACCCCTGGCAGAGGAATCACTGCCAGACTCCAGAATACCCTAAACATACTTCTTCATGAATATTCCCTGCTCTCTTCTTGCTGCTGGAGAAGCTCTCCCCGGTCCTCTTCCCTGTTTCACCATGGATGCATTCCTAACTCCATTCCCATAAATACATGATATGGGCCGAACTCATTCACTTAAGGAAATTTAAGGGAACTGCACTTCCAAACACTCCCTTTTTATCTAGTTCCCCCTCAGGAAAGGAAGTAGCCACTTCTACAACAGTGGCTAAATGAACGCCATCACGAACATCGTGTCCCTTTCCACCTAATGTTCCTTTAAGTACTCAACACGCCTTCCTTTAAATATGCCAAGCTTTCTCAGTGCCAGTTCCTGGAACTCCTCGTACCTTCATGTGATCCCACAAAGTACAAACAACCAGCTAGGAAGAAAGATGCTCCTTCAGCCAGCTCACAGAGGAAAACATGCTGCTTCAGGGCATGGTAAAATTGACCACAGCGTTCCCAGATCACTTATACTCAGGCTTAAATGAGTGTGTGACTCTGCTAAATCTGCCTACTCAGGTGAGGTAAATAGGAGCTAATTTAGCAACAACATGCCTAGTACTTTCCATGTTAATATATACATATATATATATATATATATTTATATATATATATAAACCTCACAGTGGCTACCACTACTCTGCCAGCAATGCCACACAAAAGGCAGAGACACCCCCACCCCTGGCTCAGTTTTCCCAGAGTGCCTGGGTCAGAATAAATGACCCAGCTTGTTTCTCCTGGTGTGCCCAGGCCACTCTCAGGACACAAAAAGAAAACACTTGTTATGTTACCCAAACATATGTATTACAGTGGTACCCAGCTCTTTCACAGGCTCTGGGAATAAGGTGGCTCCCCACCCCTCTCCTACATGTCAGCGTATAGGCACAGGATTATGTGGCCCAGTGTCCTACAATAGCCCCTTTGAAGAACGTGAAAAAAGTAAAAGTTAATAAATCTCTAACCACATCCTCCTGAAAAGGCAGAAAGTTTTCCATCGACTGTTAAAGAAGCGTTTCTTCTGTTAACCAGTACTTGTGCTAAACACATATATGTATTTACACAAACATTTTGTATATTTACTGTTGGTTTTGAGAGACATGATACACATGTCACTGAGGTCAATAACATTTTAATTGCTAAATAATTTTTTTCAAAGCCACCTGGGAATGGTAAAACAGGATACGGGTCTTTTATTCCCGCTTACCTTCACGAAACAAGCTCTTTTCTCTGCGGCGCACACGATAGTTGCTATGCATACAGATAGGGCCTTAACAATACTATTCTGACATTTAAGCATTTCACCCTCGGTGCAGTACAGCCTGTTTGTATTTTTAAGCTTGGTTTTTGGGCCAAATGCAAAGAAACCACTGTGTGACTCTGAGCTTATCGTCTGTGCTCCCATCTGAAAAGGTAATGCTCGGGTGTGTCAGGTATCACCTGGGGATTTAAGCAAGAGACTTTCTGCAGTTAACCCAATCCCATGACCTGCTCTGAATTACCTTTGATTTGAAGGCAGGTTAGTTAACCACCAAAGCTGCCTCTTCCATTAATTGGAATCCAATTCTCCTGAAATGGGGGCGTACAGTAATTCCTATTTTGCCTCCTAATGGCTCTGTACATACTCTGTTACACCTTGGAGCAAATCTACCAGTGAGACACAGGTGAAGAAGGTTGTTTTCTTGTGCTTACCTTCTCAAATCTGGTTTCCTTTCCTAAGCGTTTTCAAAGTGTCGGTGTCTAGTTATCCTGGCATTTGTCTATGCAGAGGTTAGATTATTCATCACTGGCTTCTATTTTACCAATACTTCAGTCAAGCATACTTTTGTCCCTCCTTCAGCATCTGGAAAAGTAGCGTAATAGCCGTGAGCTCTGTCTCATTTCTCCTCATCACTGAATTGAAAGCTGGGATCCAGCCTGTGTGCATAGAGTGATAGTCCTGGCTGCTAGACATTTTGTGTGTTTGCAGGCTAAATTACAGAATGGTTGAGGTGGGAGGGGACCTCTGGAGGTAATGTGGTCCAGCCCCCTGCTCAAGCAGGGCCATGCAGAGCAGGCTGCTCAAGACCATGTCCAGGCAGCTTTAGAAGATCTCCATCAGGGAGACTCCACCACCTCTCTGGGCAGCCTGTGCTCAGTCACCTGCACAGTAACGTGTTTTCCTGATGTACAAGAAGGAGCCTCTTGTGTTCTAGTTTGCGCCCACTGCCTCCTGTCCTGGCACTGAAGAGAGCCTGGCTCCATCTTCTAATAAAATCGAATAAAATTCTCATAATATGCAGCAAGGGGAAGGGGGGATGTTTTAAGAAGTTATGTTTTAGAAAAGAGGGAAATTTGATGCAACATCAGTGCCAGTCACTTTCAATAGTTTACCAAATTGTAACTGTTTCAGAAATCCTTGCTTAATGCAAGAGTAGAAGGGAGGACCAACCAGAATTGTGCCCAGATAGCTGGTATGTTGTTAGAGCCTCTATTCTTCATAGTCCCTGCAGGTTTGGTCACTTCTAGAGTTAGCCTATCAGAGACATGTGGCACGTATCCCACTCATCCCATTCCGCTGACTTACTCTGTGCCCTACTGCCACAGCTGATGCAAAAGCAAATGCTTTACAGCAGAATCACTAATGTTGGCCTCAGGGACACATGGACATGCTCGTACACTGCAATTGTTATCATTTTGCCACCCTAATCATTCCTTGAGGACACGTGCCTTTGGTTTACAGCCTCATAGGTTTTTAGAAGAAGCAAGATTACAGGCTATGTGTAAGATATACATTAAATATAACTTTTGGTAAATGAACACCACCTCTTAAAAATCCGGCTAGAAATTGTCCCCAGGGTATTTCCTTTGGGAGGACGTAATACAATTTGAGTGATTTAAAGGTTCTGTCTAGTTCTTTTAAATATTCTTTTGACGTTGTATTGCTCTGCTTGTAATAGATTGTTATTGCCCTATATTGAGTTTGCAGAGTGAAGGTAAATCTTTTGTGATGTGATTGTGCTACCCTAAACTCAATATTGTTCACAGGTCCTTTATAACTCCCTGGTTTCACTGCAACAAGCGGGACAAATTTTCATTTTTACTCTTTTAGATTTTTATTCTGTGTTCTGAAACTCAAAGGGACTGCATTTACAGGCATTGTCTAGTGCACTTTTCATGATCTGAGAACTCAAGTGCCATGCTGGGACCACTGCTATTCCCTCTCCCCCAAGCACTGATTTGCAATATATATGTACAAAAAGAAAGAGGGAAAGGAGCGAGACAGCTTGTGTCTTCCACAGGCATCCTGAACTAGTTTTGCTAAGGCAGAACAACTGTAGAAAAAATAAGCTTCCAGTTCCAATACCAAGATATCATGACAATTCTTGCTTCAGAAGTATGTAACACATATTTTCATATAATATTACTGGCCTAACTTCTTATATTGGTACTATAGGCACAGTAACTACCTACTGCAAAAGACGACATGTTGACATAGGTAATGAGCAAGCATCAATCTATATACTATACAAGTTACAGCTATGCTATTTCTATACTGTATCTATATAAGCAAGTGCATACATAAGCATATATAAGTGGGAAACTCGCCCGTTTTTGTGTATGTCCTAATGTCTTTTTTGAGACCCCTTCCTAGTTGGATGAATGGACTTTTCCAAGTATGGTGTCAGTTAAAAGCACACAATGCTGACACCTACAGGACAGCAAACCTTTCCCTTTTGATGTAGAGGTCCCAAGCCTCCGGAAAGTACAGATAGCCACTGAGTACACAGGACTCTAGCACTCTCTTCTGCTACGTCCTGAGTTCCTTCCTAGCTTGCCTGCAGAGAGCCAGCAAGGGCACTTGTTGGGTTCCCCAGCTCTCCTCCGAGACTGCCAAAGATCCACCAGCTCCAGGCAGTTACCCCTAATACCCTTTTTGAAGCAGGGTTTGCAGTTGCATTTCAACAAGTGTATATGGCAACCCCACCTTAATGACACTGTCCTTGTGCTTGTTCTTGTTCTCCATGCACCTTTTGTCTGAGAGACTCTCCCTGCTGCCCAACTTCCTAATGCAGGCTTATGTAATAAAAACAAGCAAAACTTTGGAGCAGATCCCACTCCTCAGATGAAGTAATCTGCAGACTAAATTTCCCCTCCCCTTCTTCAGAACATTTGGTAGTGACAGAAAACATAGGATGTGGTTTTGATATTCTGTCAGGGAATTAGTGCATTTCAGTATGAGGAGGATATTTTCATTTTGCGTGCTGCCAAAAGCTTACTAGGCAGCAAATAAAGGAAACTCTCAGCTTAGTGAGAGATCTCTTTAAACATCAACTGTCCTCAAGGCCTTTGTGCTTGTGCTAAATGCTTTCACTCCTTTTAATGATCAGGTTTAATTTTGAAAGCCACACCAAGCGAGCGCAGAGTCAATGTTTCTTCTAAAGGAAAAAAAAAAAAAGGAGCATTTTTTTTTTCCTGATCTTTGAATTAGCCAAAAATATCTGTACTGCCTAGGGCTATTTAGGAAAAAGGCTTGACATTTATGGAGGTGAATAAAGCAAAGAAAGAAAATAGTTTGTCACTATTGTGCAGCTCTTCTTGTTTCATTTCGTTTTTCAGTTGGGGTCTCTTTATTTTTTTGTGCCGGCACATACTTCTGGAGAGGTAGAATTTCATTAGAAATGCTAAAGAAAACCAACCTTAATTAGTCTGAAACACATCAGTAAACTCAAGCTTGCTGGCGCAGACTCATGTAGTGTGAAAGGCCGATACACTGGGGTCAGTCATGGTGAGTTAGTGGTTTAGTAAGACTCCCTTGAGTCTACCTCTCAAAACTACAAGCGGTCAGCAAGACAAAATAGCCTTGATCCGCATTCAAAGTCATGCCTCCTTGGACAGGATGGTTAGTTACAGCTTTCTGCCTGCTAAAGTTCCAATTATTCTTGGTGCCCTTTGTGTCCCGGGTCTCTTATTCTAAAATGCTTGGCTCAGGCCCTTTTCCCAGGTGAGCGTGCTCTGGCTTTGTGTAAGTCAGAGGTCCTTTGTGAGATGTGGCTTTGACTCTGAGAACACGAGCTGCGAACGTTTTATAAGGCACTTTGGGCTAAAAGCCACTCTGATATGGCATTCAGGCAAACACCCCATAGTACAGGCGATGCCGGCCAGACCAACAGCTGTCCCTGCAGTCTGACCTGGGGGGAAATGATCAAATTTTTTACTGAGACTCTCTAAAAATTTAAAACACAACTAAAACCTTTGTTGGGAACACTTACAGATTGATGCTCTCCAGAAAACAAAGTAGCCAATCTGCAGGGAAGGCCCAGTTTGGATGCATGAGGACATTTGTTTGGTGGTGTGCCATAGATGTTACAAAAAGGAAAAATATCTTCACCCAGTCCAGTAACTTGATAGATTCAGTCCATTTCAAATACCAGGACTTCATGTCAACAAGATCAAGGGATTTAAAATTAAAATAAAAGCGGTATTTTGAGGGCACAATTTCTTATTTGGTATCTTTTCTGTGATCACAAAGCTGAAGTCAATCTTGGGAGGAAAGACAAGAAGGTCTAGAGCAGAGACTGCTGAGCATTCACATGAATTTTGGAGCAGGGGGTTGACAAAAATGAAAAAAAAAAGTTTCAATGCTACTCCAAATAACATTCCATAATAATGTGAATTGACAGAAATGCCTGGAATTGAACTGAAAAGTATCAACACTGTAAAACTACTCCTGTGGCATGGAGCAGCACTACAAAGCATTGGCACTCAGAACTTAAACAGGCCCAATTAAGATAAGCATCCATAAAAAACAAAATGTGATCCAATCCTACTATTTATTTTCTGAACATAAAGCAACGGACTCATCCAAACAAAAAACAAAAACACACTTGTATCCTCAAGAGCTTCCGCTTCCCCTACGGCAAAGGGAGAAAAGACATATCCCAATGTTCCTGGGGCTGGAGAAACTACAGAAACAACTCAAGCAGCTTCAGTAGGAGTTTTATCAGATTTTAAGAAGCTGTCCAGACTACTGTGATGAACATAGCAAAAGTGCAAGTTACCCTTGGAGACAACCACCAGCACAGCACAGCAGGGTCAGGCTCATGGAGAGGGAGAGAGAAAAGGGGTCCCCATTTTTGCCCATTTTGTTGTTAGTGGTTTTTTAATTCCAAATCTACGTGGAGATCTCTCTGGCTGATGTTTAGCTTTCTTCCAAGTGATGTTATCACTGCTACATAACACGTCCCGAGGCATGAACAACAGAACAAAGCTGCTGGGACAACCCAGCTGATCCCCAGACTGATGGGCTGAGCTGCCATCATCTGGCTTCCCCCTGAAAGGGAGCTGGAAACCAGAGGCGAGGAGCCAGTGCCCAGAGACACTGCGGGGACTGCACGAGGAAGATCACCTAACGGCATTTTGCTTTCTTATTGTTCACCCTGCCTGATCCTGGAGTACAGGTGCTGGTAGATGAGTTTTTGGAGGGTCACTCCCCCTCTTCACACTCTGCATTAACTCCCTCGCTGCCCAGTAGCAGCAACTATCATGCACCTGATTGGCAGCTTTCTGAGTAATTAGGGGGGAAAATTGACCAAAATATTTACAAAAGTCATCCAGTTGTGAAGGATTTGGGATGGTGGAAGTACACTGAAAGTAAGCAATATTTTACTTTCGGTCTTCCTGGAGCTTGCCTCCTCTGGATCACATATTCACAATGAAGAGTAATGGTTTTGTTCCTTGAAGAGAATTGTAGCTTAATTTACAAAAGTGAAATTTCTGAACTGAATGATTCTTTCTTCAATGGGTAGCAGAATTAAAATATAAAATAAAATGAAAAAATCAAGCATCATCTTTCCCTCCTTCACATCTCTTTTCCTTCTCTTCCTCAGCCTCTGTGGGATCTGTTTTTCCAAAAAGAGTTAAACTGGGTGGTTCTCAGGGGCTTACAACAGGCACAACTATTACTGAAAAACAATCTGATACATTCAATTTCGCAAGGCCCTGCTCTTTCCCTCTAATCTTTCAGCAGGACCCAAGGGAGGCTGAAGCTGAGCTCAGCCTATTCTCTCCTCCAACTTTGATTCGCTATTAAATTCCGTCTAATGACGATGACTTTGCCATCTCACGTTCATCAGCAGGCTACGCGCAGAACAATGCGGGTCCGGCCTTGGATAGAGGGACATTGTTCCGTCCTCCTGGTTGCTCTGTTTGAGCAGCATCACGTGAAAGCTCTCGAACATGGGAGACATGCAAAACCCACAAGCAGTATTAATCTCCAGGGTGCGATGGTAACTCAAGTCCTACCTCGTGCATAGGTGTTTGTATTTGTGTCGTTCCCTGTCGAGTTTAGAAAAACAACAACAAAACCCACAGAAGGATATTGCATAAGGAAATACCGGAAAACGCAGTGGAAAATAAAAAGCAATGCTGCGACTGAGGAGTCTCATGCATGCCACTGCCCAAGTGACTTAATGATCTGTGCTAAAATACTGTACCTCTATTTGTGTGTCTATGCATGGCAGAAAACAACTCTGACAGCCTTAAATCCATGATTTCTTACTTGCTTATAAGTAGCACAGCCTTTAACAAGTCAGCGCACTCCCCATCACTGACCACTACCCAAAAATCCACGTGGATATTTCTCGGCTGTTTTACAACAAATGAGGCCTAGACACAACAGCACTTACTAATCCAATGAATAACTTAGTTTTCTTTCTTGTTCTGAGAGTTTATCAGTTTCAGTCTCAGATTTTCCAAGCAGGCATAAATCCTCCTCTCCACCTGTATTATTCCACGATGTAGCAACCCTACAGTACTGTAGGAAGGACCATGGTCTGTAGTAGTTGTCAACTGGTGTTTTAGAATCATGGAATCACAGAATATCCTGAGTTGGAAGGGAGCCACAAGGATCATGGAGTCCAATTCCTGGCTCCACACAGCACCACACAAAAATCAAACTACGTGTTTGAGAGCAATGTCCAAACGCTTGGTGCCGTGACCACGTCCCTGGGGAGCCTGTCCCAGTGCCCGACCACCCTCCGGGTGCAGAACCTTTCCCTAACCCCCAGCCTGACCCTCCCCTGTCCCAGCTCCATGCCGTTCCCTCGGGTCCTGTCGCTGTCCCCAGAGAGCAGAGCTCAGCGCCTGCCCCTCCGCTCCCCTCGTGAGGGAGCTGCAGGCCGCCATGAGGCCTCCCCTCAGCCTGCTCTGCTCTGGGCTGAACAAACCAAGGGACCTCAGCTGCTCCTCATACACCTTCCCCTCTAGACCCTTCATCATCTTACATTTCTTTTCTGCACTTCCAGAAGTACAGGTGGACCATCTGGGTGTATGCTGCAATCAGCAAGAACACACTCTTCCATATTGCTTTAGTAGATACAAGGCAAATAAAAATTAAAAACAAACAAACAAAACACAGCAAAAGCCTTACATTTCCTAGAATGAGTTCCCTCTTCACCCATGATGTTTAACTCTTCCACTGCCTTGTGCCAATAGATTCCACATACTCAATACACAAGCATTGTAAACTGTCTGGGGAAGAACAAAGACTAATAAGCAGTAGTCCAGGCATGAAGCATATTAGATGCTAGCAATATGTCGAGAGCTACACGGGTTATGCTTTCTACTATTCACTCAACTCTGTCTCTAAAAAAAATAAGAAATTCAATTTCATTATTTCAAATATTTTTCTAAACCATTTTCAACTCAAATAGTCTACTTTTCTACTTAGTGAGGTGCACCCAGCTGCTCAAACTAGGTGATTTTCCGAGCTGAAGCCTAAATGTGTTGATTCATCTTTTACCAATCCAGCTCAAAAGAGTATCCACTGTGAACAGGACTTGTATGCACTTTATTTCCCTTTCTGCTTTTTCACATAAGCAAGACATTTCTAATGATTTCATATAAGATATTAAACCTGAAGGAGCAGTTGCACCCAGGCACACACAGAGTCAGCAGCAAAACAAAGCAGAAGAAAAGTAAAATAAAAAACGTAATGCTATCTATTGAAAAGTATTAGAAGTTTTAAAGTTGCTCTGCATGTACACACATCTGTTTGACTCAGGAACACAACATCTAAAATCATGCTAACATCAATATTGCTTAGGGAACAAAAAAAATCCATTCCCCAAGTGCAAAGCTTAATCTGATTTTTCTCTCAAAGGCTATTATGAGGTTTTCACCTGAATCACTAGAACAAACTGATGCAGACATCAGAACAGGTACTAGACCCAAATTTACTGAAAATCAAATTTTAACGTGCTTGCAGAAGTATAATATACAATATTTTTTTCTGATCAGTTATTCTGGTGGTAACGGAACTTCATCCACAGGAATATCATCATCATTTAAGTAGCCAAGCTTGAAGCTACCTACTATTTACAAAAGAACCTGGCCAATCTTCTAGTCGAGGCTTCACATTCGGTCAGGGCCCTGAAACCTGTGTACATACCTGTGTCCTAAAACACTGTGACAATATTACCCTCACACAGGAAGAGAAACTGAACTTCGGGAGCTGGCTTTTTTATTATTGGCTAAAAGGTCTCTTAGCCCTTTTTCTGATTATAGCAACAAAAGAACAAAGAAAGATCTAAGTACTGGCAAAGCATGTTTTAACCCATGTTCCAGTCAAAGGGAAACAAATTACTCTGCCCTTATCTATGAAAGGAGATCCAGCCTCGGGGTAACTCAGCCTCACTGAGGATGTGTCCCATACCAAAGAGGAGAGCTCCATGGTGAAAAAGAAACCATTTGACTTTGTGATGTTTTTTTATTACCTCTCGCATACTTTTTCATATCAGGCACCCAGATGTTAAAATTCATGTACCTACGTGGTCAATATGTGTCTCCCCGTTTAACACAGAGGCAAATGCACTTTGGCTCACTCTGCAGGAATCCCTCAGCCATTTTGAAATGCACAGCCCTCACGCAGGATTATCACACTGCTTGATAACCTTAGTGATAAACCTAACACCAGGAGAGAGGGTGCATGAGCCGGGGAGGCTGAGGAACAGCGCTGAGAGCAGCGTCCTACATAACCTGCTTTCAGAAGGAAAGTGCAGAGCCCTTGTGAGACATCCTTGCTTCTCAGGTTGCCTTTTCGGTCTTTTGTCTGGTATTTTGTCAGGTTTCTATGCTGCTTTTTCTGTATTTTGGAAAGTGACTGCAATATGCTGAGCAACACACCAGACTTGAGGCCCTCTGATTACAGCAGTTTAACTTGGACACCAGGCCAGCCTGCTCAAGCAGTGGACCGGCAAACCTCCTGTAGAGGAGTCCCTGCTTGTGATGTGGGCAGTCCCTCACTGTCACGGGGACAAGCCAGGTCCTCCCTTGGTCCAAACCACCCTGGGTTCAACCTAACAGACCTCACTCCCAGCAGCTTTATCGATGGCTGTGATGCCTTTCACACTGAAACATAAATTCCAGTTTATGAGGTATCAGAGTAGCACCTGTTACCATCTCCTGCTTGGCTCAAACCAACCCGTAATACTATACCATGGTAACACTTCGATTTGTAATTGCAACAAGGGCAGGAATTGTCACTTGTTTATGGCATACAATTGTATAGGCAATACATACGTGGAGTAACTACAAAGATTAGTGAGTCTTCAACACCTAAAGCCAACCTGCACTGCCAGTTATGCTCATGTAGTAGGACTGAAGCCAGGACAGGTAACAGATATGTGAAACTATACTGCCTGCCTGTAGGAAACAACATACCTTTTAAATACAGTCCACTTCAAAAAATGATCTTCGAACAAAATAGTCCTGCTTTGGTCAGGGAGTGTTTAAACTATTTTTCCCTTTTTCTCCTTTTTTGGGAGCAGAAGTGTTTGTAATCAATAATAATTTCATAAAGCAAATGTAATTTCAGGTACTTCAGATACAAGGCAACTTTCAAATCTCCAGCTGGCCTGTTAATCATAAAAATCTCAAAATCTGAAACTTTGGGTCAATTGTTCACTGTGCCGAAGAAGTAAAAAGATTGCTGCGATATCATGTTTTCTTCCATCTCTCACTCATCTTTCAAAACTCGGATGTGAATGGATTTTGCTCCTCTCAAAGCCTCTCCCCTTTAAACACTTGTTGTCTCTACTGCTGATCATGTTTCTGAGAAATTACTTTATGCAAAAGATTGAGCAAGATAAGGTTGCCACATTTCGTTTTATCTTTTTGGCCGAGTTATTAGGACTTAAAGTTGTGGTGACAAGACTGCTACCTTCTAATAGGCCTTGTTGCCATGGGAGCGGGAGTTTTGAAAAGAACAAGGCCCACGGCCACCAGGACTTTTTGCTATTATTTCCACCCTCAGCCAGCACAGGAATCCTTAGTCACAGACGGGGAAATGTAGTGTAGTATACATGGTAACACTTGCTGACAGTGAAAAACAAAAGGAGTGGAAACTAATACTTCAGAGAGCTGAGCTGCATCACAGCCTACAAGCAAGAGCATTTCTCTTCTCTAAAAGAAATGCTTTGTGAGCCCAAACAATCCCCTGCTCTGGTCTCCTCAGAGATAAAAAGGACAGAGGGCTGTCATCACACAAAGTCAGCATTTTGGAAGGGGCAGGAATCTGGGGGATCCTGGGACAGGATCCTCCATGTCAGGAGTTAATGGAGAGAGATTTCTGTTTGCATAAGCAGAGGCCTGTGTCTGCCCATACCCATAGATGCCTTTGGTCAAGTAAAGACTCAGTCCAGAGTCGTTTTTTGGCCGGCGGAATCAATCCAGAACCACCCATGGGATTACAAATATCCCAGGACAGGTAGGGAAAAGACATTCGGTATTATTTTCCACTCAGTGACAAAAAAAAAAGGCTCTATTAATGTGCAAGTATTCCTCTTTTTGAGGATGTTGTTAATGTACCCATAGTCTAAGACAGAGAGGGTATTCTTGCCAAAATGTCAGAAAGCCAGAAAGGGAGATCTCCACGGATCACACTGAATGCAGTTATCTATACGTTTGATCCAGCTTTTATAAATCCAACAAAGACCATAAACGTTATGCTTCTTAGGAATTATCCATATCAAAAATGGGTTTAATCTAAAACCACTGAAATATTTTTGGAAGACTGCATCCCTAGTAAATTTCAACACACAAACTCACATAAACAAATGCTTTCCCCGCGTGACTTCCCAAGAAGCTCTTTCCAGACAAAGGGTGAGAACAGAAATAAATATTAACCAAATGATCATGAAGGAGTTGGATAAATAGTGAAATGCATTTCATTTGGCAATGCCAGGTTGCTCTCCAATCATATTCTGCTTGGTTTATCCAGTCAAATGTTGTGTTCACTCTTCCTGTGCAGTCTAAGTACAGCTCTGAATGAAAAGTGTATTTGAAAATAGGTATCGTCACAAGAAAAGACCTCATTTTCATTCCCTAGAACTAGAAGCTAAAATAGAAATATTTCTAAAGAAACACAGTTTCAACAACTTTGGCATTTCATTTTTTTAAAATCCAAAATCCACCACTGTGATGAACGCTCCTCTGATAGTTCTGCAGAGTATCTCCTGCAAGTAGCAGGATACACAGAAAATTATTACAGCTCTCTGGGTGAATCTACCCAATCACCTACATCTTAGCAATTGAATGAGCTCAGGTAAAGCCAGGGTTATCAAATAGAGAAAGCTTAATTGATATAAAAGAAACTAGATATCCAATTTTATTACCTTTTATCCAGTCTGCCCCTACTCATCACTTCTTATTTATAGTGTCACTTTACAGAATCACAGAATCACACACTTTGCCTGCGTCTAAGGAGATGGAGAGATATTGTTTAAGAAAATACTGTCTTTTCCTCTATTTTGTGTATGCTCTTTTTTTTTTTTTTAATTATAGACATGAAGTAAAGCTATGAGATTTTTTATGAAATTCATTTTCTCCAGGCGATGATATTTAGTCTGCTCCCACAAAACTACCATCCTCTCCGACTGTAACTTTGTGATATCCTAGGTAAAAGGGACACCAGAATATCACAGAATCACAGAATCGTCTAGGTTGGAAGAGACCTCCTTCCAAGATCATCTAGTCCAACCTCTGTCCTAACACTAACAAGTCCTACACTAAACCATATCACCAAGGGCTACATCTAAACGTCTTTTAAAGATGTCCAGGGATGGCAACTCAACCACCTCCCTGGGCAGCCCATTCCAATGCCTAACAACCCTTTCGGTAAAGAAGTTCTTCCTAACATCCAACCTAAACCTCCCCTGGCGCAACTTTAGCCCATTCCCCCTCGTCCTGTCACCAGGCACGTGGGAGAACAGACCAACCCCCACCTCGCTACAGCCTCATTTAATGGACCTATAGAGAGTGATAAAGTTGCCCTGGAGCCTCCTCTTCTCCAGGCTGAACAAGCCCAGCTCCCTCAGCCGCTCCTCCTAAGACTTGCTCTCCAGACCCCTCACCAGCTTCGTTGCCCTTCTCTGGACTCTCTCGAGCACCTCCATGTCCTTCTTGTAGCGAGGGGCCCAAAACTGAACACAGTACTCGAAGTTCGGCCTCACCAGAGCCGAGTACAGGGGGACAATCACTTCCCTAGCCCTGCTGGCCACGCTGCTTCTTATGCAAGCCAGGATGCTGTTGGCCTTCTTGGCCACCTGAGCACACTGCTGGCTCATATTCAGCTGCCTATCAACCAGTACTCCCAGGTCCTTCTCTGCCAGGCAGCTTTCCAACCACTCATCTCCCAGCCTGTAGCGCTGCTTGGGGTTGATATGACAGACTCCAGCTGAGACGAAACAGAATTCTTTAAAAATATCTTCAAAATATCAGTGAAAGTTTTGCTTAAATACAAATATAAAACCCCCAAGTCCCCCAAAGAAAATAAATCTATAAAAACATGATACGTTCCAGCTCCTCTTCCTTCAACAGAAGACTCACAAGAGCTAAAACCCTGGCCCAAAATCTAAAGTTTTTGCAGAATCAAGTGTTTTCCAGGTACAATACGCTAGTAATATTTCCTTGACATGTAAATGCTTATTTTGATTGCATTGCCCTGGAGTATTTTGAGGAAAAAAAATGTACTTATTATCTAGTTTCCACAAAAGTAGACCAGTATATGGTACTTATGTCAGAGTAAGGAATAAGCCTTCTACTGTGCTTCCCTCTGAAACAAAACCAAGAGACGAGGGCTTCATGAGTCCCTGCAGAACACAGGGAGGAGCGTTACATTCTGGATCCTCCTTTCCCAAGACGTTGAAGCTCACACAGTCACCTGTCTTCCAGCTTGTTTCTTACTGCTCTTTCTTCCTTCTTCCCTTTTGAATCCATTGATCAATTTCCTCAAAAAGTGACCGATCCCTGGGGTTCAAAAGCATCAAGATCCCATGAGTTCCATGAAAACAGGTGGCCAGGAGAAGGCAACCACATTAACACTCATTTAAGAGAGGGTTGAGGTTCAAGTTCTCATTACACATCTGAAAACTTGTAAGGAAAGTTTCAGTGGAGACTGCACTAGTTCTGCTGCTCCCGAAGTGGTTGTTAAACATCTGCAGGGCATGCAATCGGACGCCATCACTCCTCAGTGTGTAACTACAGCAGCTGATCCAAGTGGCTTACAAATACTCCAAGGAACCTAACAGCAGTTAACATGTTTTAGAAGGCAACAGAGTTTGTGCTGTTCTTATTTTGCAAATGCAATTCACCAAATTTGCAATGCACCTCATCACTCAAGGAGTTTCTTCACACTTTACTGTCATGGGAAAAGAAAAAGATTCCTAACACAAACTACATTGACTTTCAGGCTACTACAATAGGATGATTCTTTCTCCTCTCACATTTGACATGGGGAGAAAAATAAAAAGAACCACAACAACACAACAAAAGAGTTCTTAAAGGGGAGAGTAATCTTAAAAGAGAGAGATCCTCAAGGCCTTTGCATGAAATAATTGATTTGCAGAGTTGCTCCTTAATGTGCTTTCCCCATTTTTGCCAATTGACAATGATAGTGCTTGTCGACAGAATGGGATTTTTTTCTTCCCATGTCAGAAAATTTGCTACTAATTCCTCTGAAATTAAATCATATGCAATGATATTACTACATTTTGCACAAGAAGAAATTGTTCAGGATATCAGCCAAGGGCTTAGTCCTGGAGAAGATTTTCACCAGGCCAAATTACTGCTTACTGGTGGTGGTTTTTTTTTTTATTTATTTTTTATTTTTTAACAGGGACTGCAAGAATGTGTAAATCTGTAGAGACATGAAGTTGTTCCCTTGATACATCTGTAGATCTGTACTAGTTTATTTGTATAAAGCCTCTAGCTAAAACATCTTTTATTTCCTATGAGTGGGCAAACTGTTGGTTCCATTGAAGTAAGAGAAGCAAGCAGCTGATGCTACAGGTCAAGCTGGATAGATCAGGGCATCTCAGCAGCTCTAGAGAACAGGCCAGAGCAAGTCAACTGGAGCAGAGGCAGGAGACTGGTGTGGAATTCCAGGGAAGGGCCCCCAGGATCTGCCGACAAGGAATTTTCTTCTCCTTTCTAGTCCCATCTTCCACTCCTAATCTGCTCTGCTCCAGCAGTATCCTTTTCCACCTCTTAGGTATGGGACACACACCTTCAATCAACATCGTTAACTCAGAGGTGTCTGTGTTTGCATTTATACCCCTATAAAATGCCTTCTTGATTCTCAATCTCTAGTACAACTCCCACTCTTCCAAGTTTTGAGGAAAAGGGTTATAAAAGGAATTGGTGCTGGCAGAAAAGGGTCAGGATATACTGTTAAAAGAGGGACCAGAACCACAGGACTTCCTGCTTCTGCATCCCATGGGAAAGGGCAAATGATAGTTGTTGATGCTTGGGAAAAAATGTGAAGTACTAGTATTACTGTCAGCTATACATGTGACTATTTCATCCTTCTTTTGTGAATATGTTGTTCATGGTGAAACAATAAGCTACCTCTGAACACTTGCTTTACTGTTAAATGGGTGCAATATTTACTCAAAAAGTGCAAACAGGAAGACTGACTGTCACAAGGTGAAATCGTTCTGATGGTTGTACTAATCTAGTTCCAGAATATATAAAAAAACAAGCAGAATAAAGTCTCTAAATACCATTAAAGCAAATAAAGCAAGAAAGAAAGCAAGAAAGAGGCCTATGACACATAAGTCACTCACAATATACTGAAGAAGGATGCATATTTTAAAAATGAAAGGTTTGTATAGACAGTTAAGGGCTGGAAAATACTGGTAAGTTAGTCACTAGTTAAAGAACATGGTTCTCTACTCAGTTTTCTTTCAACAACAAAGGAAAACATATTCCTTTCTTGCAATGTCTATGTGCACAATATTACTCCTCACATGCACAACGCTCTTATTCCCACTAAACAACATACCTCATATTAGAAATACTTGCTAATGTTAACAAAACACCAGCAGTTTCCTTGAGAGGCACTGGGAGGTGCCTCTAATACTCTAATCCTAAATTACATAGACATCACTTCAATTTAATTTATGTAGGAGAAATGTCAAGTGTGCATGAGACTGGACCTCCTGGGAAGCATTCAGCAATGTAGATGTAAGGCCCATGCCTGTTCCTATTTAATCACAGACATCCTTAGAAGCAGGGATGTGAAACTGAGTAGGGGTATTCTCTTGATCTTCACCTTTTTCCAGGCATTTCATTTGGAGCTGCCTTCATTTTTAGTGCTCATCTTACACGTAGTATTGGTCTTCTAATGTAGTCTCGTGCAGCTCTGAATACAGCGTTTTGCAAAGAAAATTATCAGGCGGCTGTCATTATAAAGATCACAATAATGGGTCCCACTGATATTCCCAACTACTGAGAGTGCAGATGGCTGAACATTTGCACCGGCCTCTTCATCGTGGACCCTGAGCGCCTCCCAGGCAAGCAAACAGCTAAATATATCTACATTTCCACCCCACCTCCTGCCTCCACACCCCTACAAGCACGTGTTTTTACACTGACTTTCTTCTTTTCTGTGAGGGGATGGTGTACTGTGGGGAAGCACAAATGAAAAGCCATGGTCTTTAAGCGTGATGTGGAGGTGGCGAGTTTTGTGGTGGTTTTGATCTCCTCCAGGCATTCCATAATCGTGGGCCAAGTTGCCTAGAGATCTTTGTCTCCCACCCTTCCAAGTCTCTCTGTTGCGGCTGACAGATCCATTGTCTTGGAAGCATGTAGCTGTCATGGGAGGTCATGATCTCCGAGGCGTGAGGCAGTCCCTTCCCCACTTTGGGATGGGCTTTGAAGATAAAAATGGTAAATTTGAACTTGGGCACCAGCACGTTTGATATAAAGCCTTCCCCTTCTGCTCCCCAAGCGCTAGTGCCAACAGCCAGTTGGCAGTGCAGCAGCGTGCCACAGATTATGATGATTATTATTAACATTATGTTTTAATAGCTGGGTCAGGGCCCACAGTGCCAGGGACAGTGCAAACATATAGTAAGGACATTCGCTTAGCCAAAGCGTTTACATTTGACTTTTATATTCCTTCCGTTGCTTGCCATCAAAAACACAACAACAGCATAATGTCAACGTGGCACTTCCTTATAAATCAAATTGGAGGGTGAAAACTGGAAGTTCGTGAAAGCAAATCCTTTGCAAAACCAGTTAGAAATATAGATGTGAAGCTTACACATGATGCTGTATGATAAAATTGACAACAAAACAACACAACCCCCCCAGATATATATATATTATACCACTGGCGTGGATTCTGTCTTCCCACACTATAACATACAGAATTCCAGTGCACGTTACCCCGCTCCGCAAAGGGGACATAACACTCATATAAGCACCGGCACACGGGCAACAACATTTCCTTCCACTAAACGAAGGGGCACGTGCTCTGCTGGTCCTGACAGAGCCCTCCCTTATGGTTTTCTCAGGAGCCAGCCCTGCCACTTGCCGTGCAGCTTCAGCTATTTTCTTCTCCCTGCGCTCACGCCCTGCCATCCCCGGGTACCAGCAGCGTGGATTAGAGCTGCCTGTCAGCTCTCTGCCGGTGCAAGCTGACGGCGTGCTGGCCCCACTCCTGCTCCTGTTGGCAGGAGAAGCAGCCCTGGTTCCCGGCAGGGCATCCCTCTGGCACATGGCAGATGCGGGGCTGCCCTCCCTGGTGCAAATGGGCAGCCAGACAATGGCACCGGCCGGGTGCTCGCCCCGCTTTTTCTGCTTTTGTACTGAAACACGAAGAAAGTGCTTTTACAGCAGCATAGCAGCATACATGCGAAGGACTGAACTGGTGCAACCATGCTGGAGTAAAGCGGAGTGATATAAGTACAAACAATAAACTCTAAAAGGCTTTGCAAGACACTTTTAAATGCAACGAACTTACTTTAGCACTAAATCTGGTTAACGCTGCCTGCACCCAGCATCCTGCAGCTGCCTACCACCCAGCCCATGTCAGCAGCTCCGGGTTCACCCCGGGATCACCCTCCATCAGATAACCAGAGAGCTGGGACGGAAAAAAAGCAAGCTGCAAAGGGAAGTGCTGGCACTCAGCCTGCTCTGAGCCACCCAGGGCAAGGTGCAGAGCAATGCCTCCACTGGCTGTATCACACACGGAAGCTGCTGTATCCCCATTATCAAAAAATCCTCCTTCCAATATGTAAAAGAGACAGCATTTCTGCTCTGGGCGTCCTCCTGCATCGAGAGCCACAGATATACACATTAATCAACCATGCTACCCAAAATGTAGGCTACTGCTGGAAAGGCAACCTGTTGATGCCTTGTTATCCCAATGGGCAAATCCCATCACTTTAGGGAGAGCACACGTGCTGCATGCCTATATTGCACCAGGGGCAACCCTGGGAGAGGGTGACTCTAAAAACCTTCAGCATACTCAACTGCACCCTGCATGGCAGCATACAGAGGTCAAAGCCTGCCTCGGCCGGGTAGGACCGCTGCATCACGAAGCCTTGTTATCTGCTCTCACACCAGGCAGATGAGATCATGTCATTCCAGTAGGTCAGCGCAGTCATCTCAGGGGCCAGCGTGGGTGAACTGGGAGGAAAGGAACTTTATTGGCATTGCTCATCCCTTGCTCACCCGCAGAAAGTTATATTTAGATAAACTGCCAGTCACTTATTGACATGGCTTGCAAAGGCAGAGATATGCTATCATTTAGCAATGGAAGGATTATTAATCACAGTAAAACCAGAACAACAAGGTGCTCTATCATTTGCCCTCACCAATACAATGCACTTGGCAGATTAAGGTGGTTCAAAATGCTGAGGGAAACCTTACCAAGTCAACTAAAGCCTCCAGGGATGAGCACTTGTGCCCCCCTTGTGTTTCAAGATGCACACTACTTCGTTATGAGGGGTTGGGTTTTGTAGTCTCTCTCTTTCCTTAAGTGCATTTCTACACATAGAAAGCTACTCTCACCAAAGTCCAGAACATCGTTTTTCCCTAGCTGGGCAGTGGTTGAAGGTCAGCCTGAGATGAGAAATCCACATCACGACAAGAATTTGCAGCAGCAGCCCAAACTGAAATAACCTAGTAATTACGGTGGATCAGAGTTTTTGGCTGGGGGACAAATACTGTGGCTTTGGATTTTACTTTAATTTGCAAAAATGTTAAAACTTACCATGGAAAATGTTAATGAAAACATAATGCCTATAAAAAATTACTGGCTTTTCTTGCCAGAAGAAGGGGAATACTACAAATTCAGCTCAGCTTTGTTTGCATCAGTATCTATCAGACATGAAGGTCCCAACTTCTCTGCTTGTGCAGAACAGAAATGTTACTACTTGCAAATAAAATTAAAAACAAAGAAATGTCATAAAAAATTTATAGCTTACAAAGCTGAATTACTTAGAGTAAAAATTTGTCATTCCTGGTAGTAATGTTATCACATTTTATTTCAACTAGATTAGGTAAATTTTTCAGGTTAAAAATAATAATTAGTACTGAATTTTAGCTTTTAGGAATTAAAATATATCCATTATTCAAGTAATTAATTACTTGATGAGTAACATTCCTTGTAAGCCACTTCCTTGTATTATTGTTGTTTCTATTTTCTAACCATGCCTCGAGGATGCTTCTCTTGCTTTTTTATGGTCCGTGAGGTTAAAATGCGGTGTCTTTGGGTAGCCTGGGCTCAAGGGTTTTCCAGAGATGGGAGAAGACAGGAATTGTGACCCAGCGTGGAGAGGGACCCTGGCTCCAGGAGAGACTCCATGCATTAGTGGTTGAAGAGAACAGGATAACTATGTTGGAGAAGTGGAGAAAGAAACCTGACACGCAGGAGATGATGCCTTTTGTGATATCCTCATGTGTGAACAAAGGGACACGGGCAGCAGAGAGAGCTCCCACCTACAGCTCTCGCTGACCCACTTGTGCTGGCAGGGCCTGAATTTGTTGACCTTCGGTGTCTAATTCAAATGTTAACTAAACGCTTGGGCTGTGTTAGAGGAAGATGCTTGGAGAGCTTTGTCCTTTGAATTTCTATTTCGCCAGCTTAGTTGGTTCAGTCCCTTTGGGTTTATAACACAGGCACTTGTGAAGATCAAAACTGCTGGACTGTAGTGCTAAAAGAGAGTATTAAAATGACTTCTTCCAATCAGAGACTGGGAAAAGGGATTATCAAGTGTTACGGAACAGGAAAATTAAGAAAAAAAATAGCTCAGATCTCAGCCATCACAGCACAATTTTGTTATAGCAATAAGTAACTGTCTTTGCTTTAGCTTAATGTACATTAGTAAATGCCAAAGTAATTTTCACAGGCAAAGTCAAGAGCTATCAATTGTTTGAGAAGTAGGCTGGGACTAGAGGGAATGAGCTCATCTGTCAAAGTACAGCAGAGAGATTCGAGAAGGAAATGAAAGAGGAAGGAAGAACATACAGAAATATGAGGAGGGGTTTGCCAGAAGGATTGATATTCTGAACTTTTTGGTTTTTCAGTTGTTGGCATCTTTTATGCACCTTCAGCTTTTTTTTTTTTTTTTTTTTTAAACTAACTCTTTTACAGCCAAAAGTACTTAGGGAGTTTTTCATGCCTAAAACTCACAGCAGACTAAATGCTTTCTCCCTTTTAAATTGAGGGGAAAGGGAAGCACAGGTGCAGTTGTTTGTTCAGGGTCCCCCAAGCAAGTCCCTGACAAAGTCAATTAACGTCTCATCCACTCAACCACGGTGCCACGCAGAGAAGGCACCTCTACGTGATGTGGGTCAAATTCATTGCACAAGCCATACCCAGAGATATTCTAAGACTATGCTACAAGACGAAGATAAAGCACAAGTAACTTTATTTCCAAGTATTCTAATTCTTCATCGTAGCTCAGAGCTTCAACTTGTGTCAGGGTTGCACCATCGTATGTTACATTTATGTAGATGTATCTTTCCATAAAATATACCGATGATGCAATATTTCCATTGTTAAGCTGTCAGTGAAATGTTGACCTTTGCTCCTTCTAAAACAAACTTTCCTGTCAATCAAAATCTTGTTATACATGGATACGACGTTAGACCTACGAATAACGATCTTGTTGATGGACAGCTCATCTGGCAATAACTCTTTTTAAATTGCCTGGAGTTTAAAGCCTTCAACAGCCAACTAACCACACTGCACTATTACCTGGGCACTATATTTGAAAAACTACAATTAATAGTCCTACGTACTGTACGTTTCCCAGAGCAAACAAGTACGCTGAAGAGTTGTAAGCATACGGGGCTACACCTGAAAGGTAGGGGAAGCAGAGAAAACGTGCAAGAAAGCAGCTGAAGGTTTGGCAGAGCTTTCTTCTCCACAAAGGTGCTGAGGTTAAAAACAGCAAGTTTTCAGCACATAACTATTACTGACTAATAATTTAGGAAAAGCAAAAGGTGGAACAAATAGCAAAAGTCAGAGCCCCCCCAAATGATTTATAAGCCAAGAGAACCAGTGACATAAATTAGAGCCATCCGGGGGTGGCTATTTCAACTTCCACAAGCTTGTAGCAGTCACTCTCTAGGAGACCTCACACCTTCTTCTATCACAAAAGAAGCAGTAAAGAGCTAGCGCCACTGGTTAAAGTGTATTTACCACTCTGCAGCTCAGTGCCCGGCTACAGGCTCCTTGTCTTCAGGCTGTAGTGTAATCCTGGCTGGAAAGGATAGCAGGAGGCCTCTAGTCCAACCTCCTGCTCAGATCAGGGTCAGCTATGACATCAGACCAGCTTGCCTGTGGTTTTATCCAGGCAGGTCTTGAGAACTTAATTGTTTTGCTTGAAAATTGCCTCATTACTATAGTAATTTCCTGGGAGCATGACTTCCAAAGAACTCTCTCTCCACAAAAAATTACCATTTCAGAAAAGAGGGGAAACAGAGTAAATTAGAAAGGATACACTTGTTTGAGCTGATAATTTTAGCTTCCAAATAGATAACTGTGTTTAGTACAATTTTGCTCTTTCTACAGTCAGAAAGGCATCAAAAAGTCTTACCCATTTCTCACTCCATCATTCATATGCTCATACCTTTCTTATAGCTAATGAGGCTTCAGCTAACTTGCCAACAATCATCCAGGCTTAGTGTTTTACCTTAAAAAGCTCCAGCGAAGCAGAACCACAGTTCTGCAGTGGGACGAGGAATATTATTTCAAACTTGAGAAGTGGGCCCATGTGAACCACACGAGCTTCAACAAGTCCAAGTGCAAGGTGCTGCACCTGGGCTGGGGCAATCCCAGACATGAGTCCGGACTGGGTGAGGAACTCACTGAGAGCAGCCCTGCAGAGAAGGACCTGGGGGTTCTGGTGGATGAAGAGCCTGACACGAGCCAGCAGTGCATGCTTGCATCCCAGAAGGCCAACTTCGTCCTGGGCTGCACCAACAGAGGGGTGGGCAGCAGGTGGAGGGAGGGGATTGTCCCCCTCTGCTCTGCCCTTGTGAGGCCCCACCTGGAGTGCTGCGTCCAGGGCTGGGGCCTCCAGCACAAGAAGGATATGGAGCTGTTAAAGCGGGTCCAGAGGAGGGCCACAAAGGTGATCAGAGGGCTGGAGCACCTCTCCTATGAAGAAAGGCTGAGAGAGCTGGGGATGTTCAGCCTGAAGAAGAGAAGGCTCCATGGAGACCTCACTGCAGCCTTTCAGTGCTTAAAGGAGGCTTATAAAAAGATGGAGAGCAACTTTTTTAGTCAGGCAGATAATGACAGGACAAGGGGGAATGGCTTTAAACTAAAAGAGGGGAGATTTAGATTAGATGTTAGTAGGAAATTCTTCACTCAAAGGGTGGTGAGGCACTGGAACAGGTTGCCCAGAGAAGCTGTGGATGCCCCATCCCTGGAGGTGTTCAAGGTCAGGCTGGATGGGGCCTTGGCCAATCTGATCTAGGGGGTGGCATCCCTGACCATGGCAGGGGGATTGGAATTAGTTGGTCTTTAAGGTCCCTTCCAACCTGAGCCGTTCTGTGATTCTATGACTTCACAAGTTCATCGTGTACCTTTCCCTTTGTCTACCACATTTGTTCTCCTAGCTCCAACTCTAGTCCATACCTCAGGGCTGTGGAAAGGCCTCTTTAAAAAAAATAAAAAATAAAACACAGAACATGGCTTCCCAATTTGTTTTTCTCCCTCCTCTGCAGGCTTTGCAAATTTTATAGTGCTAACGAGGCTTTTCCATCTTCTCAGATGCAGCAGAAGACAACACTTCTTAGCTCTACATTGGAATAATGAATGTCCTTGGCCTCTCCAGAGACTAAAGGATTTGTTTCTTTGGGAAGACTGCAATGCTAAACTATCTCCTTGCACTGGAGGAGCTCAGCCGTTGCTGAGTTAGTGGTAACCAGGATGTTATCGCTATTGGTTAACATCTGGAGCAAAACAGCCAAGGACTCTCTGAAGTTACTCAAATTTTACCTCAGTGTGCACTTTGCAATGACTTTGTGGAACTGCTAAGAAACTGGATTTGGGGGCAGTCATTATTATATTAGTATGGTTTTTGTTGTAATAAAATACTAAAGGTTGAAAATTGTTGAGTGCTCTTTGATATTACCAGATCTAGTCCTGCTTTTGTGCAAGGCAACAAAAAACGTGCTCCATCACCTACACCAGGAGCAGAATTGGGTACAGCCAGGAGGCTTGCAGGATGGATTTTTCCCAAACCCACTCCAAATGCTTTGCCACAGGTCTCCTCCTTACACACTTTCTTCCTTTCTGCAAACATCTTCCCTCCATAAAAATCATGTCTTGTATCTTACAGAAAATAAAATCCACATTTTTCATCAGGGCCACACCACAGGTCTGTATGATTTATAGCTCCTGTAATTCAGGAAAAGGCAAGAGAGGAGGAATGGAAATGGGGAGCGTTATGGTATTATACATTCAGATACCATGATGTTGTTAAATCATTATTGTAAGCAGCAGTATTTTGATATAACATAAGCAATTCACTTTCACTTAAAAAATAAGTTTTTTATTAATGGAATTTTCTGGTAATAAGTAATATAATGCACAATGGACTGAAAATGAGAAAAAATTGAACCCACAGAATGCAGTACCTGAAATATTAGAGTAAAAGTGTTGTTTTTATGGGTGTCGCTTTCAGATTTGGGAAATTACAGGCACTGTGATAAATATTTCAGGCAGTTGATTACAATGAAAAGTAATTAACCCAGCTACAACAACAGGTGTTGTATGGGGAAATGCTGGCTTTTATCGTGAAGTTGTGGGTGCATGTGCTAAGTGCGTTCGTCATTTTCTCCTTTCTTTTATTCAGAGAATGCCCTGGGGAAAGTATTCCAGTGCCAGCATTTATAGGATATAATGAAACCCCATTAAATATGTATCTGACTGCTAACAACGGTGTAGAGAAAGAATAACTATGGCTATGTAAAGCTGTCCCTTCAGCCTGCTTTGGTAGTACTAGTCCCATCTGATCTCCCTCACCCTGTACTTAACTTCTGGCTTTGAGTTGAGAGGAAAAATTGTTAATTTTGTGCCAATTTATTCCATTTTCTAATTAGCACATGCACACAAGAAGATTCAAGGCTCTTGTTGCTTTAACAGAAACTATAGTCCAAAAGACAAAAAATATCTGTAAGTCCCAATATGATTGTCTATTAATAATTCTGGGAAAGTGTTAAAAGGGCAAAAAGCAGCTGTCCAGATACGCTGAGAGCTAACACATAGCAGGTTTTAATCCTGATGCCTTTGTTCTCTCTGAGCCTGCTCCTGCTCAGGTAAGGCTCAGGCACTTGCAAGAGGAGGGTGCTAGAGGCTCTGCCCGAGTCAGACCCACGTTTTCAGTGCAGTTTCTGCAGAAGGGACCCTTACTTAGAAATTGCCAGTGGATACATTGCAACCTTATTTCCCCCACCCAGCGACGCAAAGTACTTGCAGAACCTTCGCTCTGCCCCTTGGATAGCAAGACCCCCATTCTTTCCCTTTCTGTAAAGATGTCTTGGGCCACCTTGGCTGCCGTGTGATGGGAAACGAGTCAGGCTCAGCAGTATAGTGCAGGATGTCCCCTGTGTGTATGTGGAGGGAGAAATCTGCCTAACTCAGCACTATCGTATGTGATAGTACAAGTGCCTAGAGGACAACACTGGAAAGGGACCGAGAATGGCTCTGCTGTGCATTACTCAACAGGAACAGGATTTCTCCATTCCAGTTTCCCTGTATTTTCCGTGGGAGAAAGGCACTGCTTTACTTCACTGAGCATTTGGAGCAGCTTAGACAGCACAGCGTTGATGAATAAACTCTCTGAACTGATAATTAGAGTTTTCTTTCCCCTTCATGGGTTATTTCTCATTAGGAATATGTGGCAGCATGGAAAAGAAAAACATTAGTATAGATTACTATGGATTTCCTCACAAGTAATATACTTAGAAGAAATATATTACTTGTGAGCTAAGGAAAAAAAAGGCAGAGAAAATGCATTTATGACAGTACTTGCTATTTTTCTCCAGTAGGGATGGATGCAGGGGATGTGTTCGCAAGGCGGGTTTGTTTGTCTAGGGACAAGAAGAACTTTCCCTCCCGAGCCCGTTCCATGATTTACGAGGGAAGACTTTTCAGCCTCTAAACAGCCTTAACAGCCTCTAAACATGCCCATAAAGTGTAATGTTCCTCCCATCGGAGGCTGCGTGAGTTCAAAAGTCATCTCCCGCTTGCGCGGAGATCACCACTGCCTCATAAACCATGAATTTACGGGGAGCAGGTTACATCCACTGACCCCCGGAGACAAAAGCTGAACCTGACATTGGTTATTTAATATCTTACTGACAAATGCAGGTCAGAACAAAAAAAAAAAATATTCAACTCCAGGCATTTGTAAATCTGAGCTTTTAGTTTTGTGAGTTTTTTATTATTATTATTTTTGTGGTGTCTGCTGCATTGCTTCCCATGACCAAGTACTGTCATAAGCCTCTTAGTGGAGGGTAAAAAAAAAAAGTAAAAAGAAAAAAGGCTTTTTCCCTATCACATACTGAAAGCAGTTCAAAAGAGCAACCAGCTACATTAGACAAATATTAAGATGGCTTGAAGTCTAATACAGAGCATGCTTAAGCAGGCTGAAAAGGGAAGAGAAGACAAGGTGTGTCACATAGGGAAGACATTTGAGGGTAAAAAGCCCGACCCAAAGCCCAGTGCCACTAGCAGATTTGGGTTTCAATGCTAAACATCCATCCTAACCTCCCGGAACACGTAAAAGCAACTTGCAAACACACTTATCTTTCAGAAAGGGCTTCTCAGGAAGATCATGCCTTGACATAGCAAGATTGACAGATCATTTTAATAAAGCCTGTTATCTAGAGGATAACAGCTCAAGGAAACTGCTTTTGCCTGTCCTGCTGCCTCTGAAAGAGCAGGGAGGAAGGCACCAGGGACAGCAGTGTGATGAGAGAGGGGAAGTGGGTTGAGCACAGGAGGAGCCGGGCTGCTGCAAGAGTGAGCGGTGGGCGCATGAGGTCCTCCTGGGAGACAGCTTCAAACCCACAAGCCCCAATGCTTCCCCAAGGACAGCAAGGACTTTTGAAGCGTCAGAGCAAAATGGGCTTTTAATGTCAGTAACACTAGTTTCCTTCAAGTGTGAGACCTAATAATCGTAACCTGTAACCCACTAGCCTGAGTCACAGAAGTCTATCTTGATCTTGTCCCGGCCAACTTAAACATTAGTATGAAGACAACTGAAATTCTAGTCTTTCCATTCATTTTTACTGACAACTTAGAAAAATTAAAATTACAATAGAAGAAAATCACAGAAATCACAATAAAGACACTTGAAGCTGCAACATCACAGCATGGAAATTCAGGAAATATAAGAGTTGAAGTTGGTGTTAAAAACGCACTGCAATACACCCCTTAATTCTGTTAGCACTGACTGTTGGTTTTTTTCCCCATAGGATGACTGCTTCACTTACTGCATGCAGGGGTTGAAAAAAGAAAAAAGAATGCAGCAGAAAAAAAAAAGAAAAAAAAAGGCTGTTGCCTGTCTCAATGGCTGCAGAAATCGCAAGTGGTCTAGCGAGCAGTCAGGGGGTGGCAGAGTGGCTTTACGCTTCAAGGCAAGCACCACAGAGAGCTGCATCCTCTGCTACAAATGAGCTTAATTCTGGTTGGCAAGGAACCTAAGCAAGTTATTCACAGGTGGGATGCAGTTTCTGTCCCTCTTGGAAAACTTTGCTTCAGGTGGGCAGAAAAGATGAGCAGCAGCAGCTGAAGCTGGAACAGCAATAGCTGGGGGGCTTGCTATCCACGAACATCTTAGACTGACCACCCCAAATTAGTCCAGAGTTTAGGCATAAGTCTCCTTATTTCCCCTTCCTCCCTGCAAACAAACAAAAAACCCACACCACCCTACTGTCTTATCCCGAAGAAGAGTCCTGGAACTGAAGTGGTGCCTGGGAAGCACACAAAATACTGCAGGAAAATAGAGAAAAACCTCATGCAGAGATTTGCTAGTTTGTGTACAGAGCAGGATGCAGACTGTGTGCCATAAGTATGGGGCCAGCTGAATCACATATTCAGCAGTCAGTACATAAACAAAACAGCAAATTAACTGATGCTATTGTGTAATTGCAAAGAATAAATAATAATAATAGAAAGGTACGACAGACTTTGCATGTAAAGACACTGAAACCTGCTTTAGGAGTGAGTTTTCATGGCAAAAAAATAAAATCTATCATTATACAATTGCAGAAATCTTTGTCTTTCCAACTTCTATGTTGCTTATAAAATACTTCAGCGGTTACTTTTGTATGTAATAGAACGCGTACAGTGCCTTTCAGAGCGATGCATCAGCCCAGCTCCCATGCACAGGCAGTTGCACTGCTGCTGGGAAGCAACAGCTAGAAGGCTGCCAAGTGCACACAATTTTGTTTCACAGAGGGTTTTAGGCATCAGTTTATTGCTTAAGAAACTACATTTGGGTTGCTTTTAATTAATTAGATGGAAATCAGATCAATTCCTTTGGCCCAGGGTTTTTGTTGGTGTTGTTTACAAAAATAAATATATATTTAAATAACTAGACTGAGAAGCTGTTCTTTTGTCTAATTCAAGCCTTACTTTAGCCAGGCAGTGGTGCACACATCTAGACAAACAAGAGGCACATAGTTTGTGCTACAAGCTGTCAAGAGATGCTGAAAATGCATGCTTGGAAAAAAAAAAAGAAAAAAGTCTGAGGGAGTCTATCTGTAGTATTATTTACAGACAGGACAGCTGCGCCAGTGACTCAAGTAAAACACCCTGACTAAATATAATCTGAAGCCAGAGATAAGTAAGTGTTTCAAAGATATGTCCCTACAACAGGCACATGTTTTGCTTTTCATGCATCACAATGGATGTCCCACATGAACTTTTTTCTTCTTCAGGTTTCCTCCAGCCCCCGACTGTCCCTGTCACCCGGTGCCAGATGGGAAGTGAGAGCTAAGCCGATCCACCTCTTTGTGGTGGAAACCCCCCGAGCTTCGGCTACAGGTTACTGAAGCCTTCATGAAAAATTCAGAGCTGGTATAACAAGCTTGCTGAAAGTAAAATGCATGTCACATTATCCACCCTCCCTTTTTGCTAGTGCTAAGCTGCCATTGCCAAGAGGTAGAAAATTCTGCTGAAGCAAAGTTTATAAACAGAAAGAAAACACCTCGTTCATGTTTTCATTTTTTTATTTTACTAAAATTAGTACAGTGTAAAAAATAAGCAATAAAAGAAAATAAAACATGAATTTAAAGGGACGTGGGGGAAGGGGACACTGGAAATTGCAAAGTTGTAATTATTACAACATGGATGTATTTAATGCCTTTCTCAGCAGCTAAGCCCTTACTGCTGTTACATATTGCATGCTATTTATGAGTACTATACCACTTAAATAACTGAAACAATTTCAAATGTTAAATTTAGTGCCTTTTAAAGGTGGGATTTACTGTAAGAGGAGTAGACCAAGCAAAACAGCAGAAAGGAAAACAGCCCAAGTAAAAACTGGCTTTGTAGTTAAGCTCAAAGTTTGTGTTTGTGCAAGTGCGAGGGGACGTGTGCTTACTGCAGGCTTCTCATCTCCATGCTCGGCGTCAGAGTGTTTGTAAGGAAAAAAGTAAGAGACAGATGAGCTAGAGAGGCTGTACAGGCCTCCTGGTGGGATAAGCAAAGAGTGTGCAGGACACTGGTTCTTTCCTCATCAAGGTTGCAGCTTCCAAGGAAATACTTAGCCCCACATCCTTTTGTCACCCAATTCATGACTTTTATTCCTCGCTTAAAATGGAGCCAAGAACAACTCTAGGTGTCCCTTTGTGGAGGAGAAAGCCAAATGCAGCATGTGCCCCCAGCTGCAGAAAGGCTCTGCATCCCTCTTGCCTTGGGGAAAGTGGCAGAGCCCAAACTCTGGTCCTCTGAAGAAAACACAACTCCTCAAAGAGGCAGCGTGTCCTTCACATGTCAAAATCTCATACAGAGGAAGCACAGGCAGAGATCTCCATGGGCTTCTCACCACCCGACCAGAAGCAGTGCTTCTTCCATCCCAGCGCTAAGGGGAATAAGCTCTCAGCATGCTTGTTGCAGCAGCTCTGGGACATAATGGAGCCATTGGAGGGATCACTAATTCAGCTGTTTCACAAATATTATTAAGTTACTGCGATCACAGGGTAAGCAAGGATCTGACAGCAGCTACTCTAGTTTGAAAACTGGTTCTCAGAACATACCATTACCAACAACAAATGATATTAACAGAAATCACATTATTACAGCAGAGAACAATCTCAGTTGTGCTTTAAACATTTAACAAATGTTAAATTCCTAAATATTGAGCAAATATGAGATGTTTTTCCTATCCAGAGGAATAAATTCAGGATAAATGCTAGGCTGATGGTTGGACTTGGTCTTAAAGATTTTTTCCAACCTTGATGAATTCATGATTGTTTTCATGCAAGAACTTTAATGGATCTTAGAGGGTCTATTGATGGAATAAACTGGGGGGAAAAAAAAAAAAAGAAATCTATGCAGAGATCATTTCATTTGCCACAGAAGACATTTGTCTATGAGGTGAAACAGCAAGTGCCAGTGCTGCACTGCAGCCTTACATAGCACTCTGGGTCACGACTTGCAGATGTCATACTGATTTGAAATGGCAAGAGTATATTTGATTACTTGGAAAAAAAAAAGAAAAGAGGAAACACAGCTGCAATATGACAAGACCTTAATGTTGCTAAAAATACCACAAGACCATTAAACATTTGAGACAACACGAATACTGACTGTAAGTGTCCCCAGCTCCCATGGTGGGGTCATCTGGGGACTGAAGGTCCAGGGTGAAGTCCAGGAGCACATTTCAACTCTTGAAGGCCCCTCCTCACTGAAGCAATAATTAAGTAATCATTTCTTGTGCCCCCCTCTACTACAATGCTTTATGTTTTGCTGCTCATCAGTTAAAAATATGATTACATAATATTATCTGATTATGTTATTCCTACCCTTGTGTTTCTTGCTCTGCCAATACCTTTTTGCTGAGAAAATGTCAATATAATAATTTATGTGGATATTGATAAAAAGCCACAACATAGTGACGTGTATGCAAGCAACTGAGGTCAGTACAAGTGGTCTCAGACACATGGAGAGCAAAATCACAAAGGCTAAAAACTCATGTGACCACATCTTTCTTTCTACTCAGTACTTCATTGTCTTGCCAAACTCTGTGAACTTAAAAAAATAAAAATAAACTCAGTTTTTACATGGTTTTATTCAAACATGAGGTCAGAAAAGCTTGCAGCTGTTTCCCCAGATTAGGCCTCTTGTATTGGCGTTTTGTAAAACTCTGGCTTTATGAGTCATATTCAACTCTGTCATCAAATGCTGGTGAAATTACCTTAATTAAAGGTATTAATAATTCACTGGTATTTTCTTTTATGGTATAAGAAGGCTTGTGACAGTTATGAATAACATTCAGTTTTATTTGCCAAGGATTTTTTTCTTTATTTGCCTTTATCTCTATTATCTTACAACCTAATCTTCTGCCTACCTGTCCTGGCTACTTTTGCACTCCCTCATTGTTTACCAAATGAATAATTAATGGCTGATAACCTGCAGCCAAATCCCTCCCCGCCCATTTATCCTGCCTTGTCTATGCCATTTTCTTGTTTATTCCAGCAGCTTGGTTTACACGCCTCGATATCGCTTACATGTTTGAAAGAAAGAAATGGGAGCAAATAAAAGTATAGCAAGGTGAAAGTTCACGTTAACATGAGCTATAATACTTATCTATTTGCAGGTCATTTTTGTAGCGTTTGTTACATAGCAAAATCAAATATGTCTAGCCTTATCTTCATAAAGTAATAGAAACCCCCCCCCCCCCAGAACATCAACAGCAGCAAGAAAATCACTGCAAATGCCTTTACCAGTTTCCAAAAACACTGCTTGTCTCCCAGCACCAGGGAGGCCAGTCTTGCCTGCCTCCCTCAGCATGTCTTCCCACCATTCACAAGCCCCACTCAATTCTGCATCTCCCATGGCTCAGCGAAACGTTCCTGTCCCCCTACCACTTGTATTACCAGATTTTGTCAGTCAATGCACAAACAACAAAAAAAGAGCTCCATGCAGGGACGAGCTTCCTCTTCCAGGCACAGCAACAAGAGCTGGGGCTGAGGATGCTCATTTTGACTTTCCTGCAATGACCCTGACTTCTGAAGACTCGTTTTCAATTTAATTTTCAAGCTCAGCATCTAAACTAAGACCCAGCCTTCTTTTTGCTTCCATTGCTTTGCACTCACAGCACAACGTTCAAGTTGCAGGTGGGAGTCAGAGCCCAGAGCAATGACAGACTTCACTACAACTTCTCCCAGGTGCGTTCCTCTCCACCTGCACAAGCCAGCTGAAGTCGCCCAAGCTGCAATGAATGATAAGCAAAGTACATGTGATCTGGACTAAAGAGTCAATGAAATTCAAATACTAGGCACCCAGTTTGCTTTTCCAAACCACAGTTTGGCATCAAAGAGGCATCAGAACTTTGGCTGCAGCTGTAACCAGGAGTGTTCAGGTATTGTATTAGGGATGAACGTACATCAGTCTCATTTAAAGATAATGAAATGGGCTTTTACATACAGGCTAATGCTGATGAACTTCATGTTGTTCACACAATACACTTTCAGTTGGAATTTTATGAACCTAAACCAGAAAAACATGTGCTCTTGACTTTGTTGATGAAGTTAACAAGAAACACCCTTGCAGTTCTCCCACTGATTGATATCATGTAAATATAGTTACGAATCTTGTTCAGGTTAAGTATATATATAAATTGCCTGCATTACATAAAAATCTTACTGAAAATTAACATGATAAAAGATATAAGTAAAATACAAAAAGTGAAGATAAGATTAAGTTTTGTTGTCTAAATTAAAAAAAATTGTAATTTAGAGTTGATGCTTTTCAAGGGAAAGCCAAATTCATGCTCCCCAACAAATAATAAAGAAGGCACTCTCTCACTCACAATTAATTTAGGGCTTGCTTCTCTGTGATGCTGACCAGCTTAGAGGCTCAGGCTCTTGTATATTAGCGGCCCTTTCACCAACATGATGAACTAGTTGTAAATTCTCTGTATTCAACAGAAGGAAATTAGCCAAGCTGGACGGAAGACCAATATTTTGAAACTTTGTTTGGTTCCAGTGATCATTCACTCTAAATTCAGAAAGAGATGTGGTTTCAGACATGCCACCTTGGAGTTTCTGCAGTTAAATCGGCTTTGTGTTGTGCCTGTGCAAGAACAAAAATGGCAGCTCTGGCAGCAGCTGCCAGGCTCAGATTGCGATAGGTCCAGAGATTGCCACCTCTCCAGGTCACCTCAGGCAAATCCAGAGCCTCCAAACCATCCCTGGTGGGATTTCAGGGACTTTCACTGGGTTAATGATGGGCCTGACATCGGGGGCTTCCCCTAGAGCCACCCGCTTTGGAAGGCCTTCATAACTGCTCGCAGCTGAAGGCCAGAGGCCTTCAAGGCCCACCACCTTCAACCACAGCTGAGACATTTCCTGCAGAATTGTTTGCAAAACACCCTACAAAGCAACTTTTTTTCCACCACAAAGTTATTTAATTAGAAAATCCTTACAATTTTAATTGTTTAAAGTTTGGAATTAAACAGTGGAGCACTTGAGAGGTTTTCCAGAACAAGAGGGATGAAGACATGAAAAGTGGTCAGTGGGTTGTGAACACTTGGCACTGAGTGCTGGCAACACAGCAAATCCCAGCTAAAATACTATTTCTGGTGTTCATGAGGAGGCAACATTTAACTTCTGATGACTTCTACATCTGGAGACTAGGATGCAGTGTTTGGATGTTCAACCACGAGTCACGAGTTGTAGGCCCATTCCTGTCAGTACCACAGAGCTTAGACGAGCAGCTCTGAGGCAGGCCCTCCATAGCTAACAAGGAAACGTTAATGCCCAAACTAGTTCAGCAGGATCCATAGGCTTATTTCATCCAAGTGCATAATGATACTTGTAGTTTTTGTACAGCAGGTGCTATGAAATACTAAAAAACAAATTTAAAGAAAATAGAGTGGAGCTTTGATGAAAAGAAAGGAACTGAACTGGAAGAAGGCAGAAAGCCTCTTGCAGTAACAGGTGAAGGAAACAGGCTGAGGAAAGATGGCATAGGTATATGGCATATAAAAAGTTGACCCTGCATATGTTTTTTTAGGAAAGATACTGGGAAGCATGTAAAAATTTAAGGTGCAAGGCAAGGATACAGTTGGCATGAGGTAACTATGAAACTACAGCATGAAATAGAGGAACAAGAGCAGAAGCTTCTAGAGGGATTTCAGAATATACAACATTAACGTCTGGGGTTTGGACTAGCCCAAAGGAAAATGAGAGAGAGAGAGATCCTGAGGAAAGAAAAAGGAATAATGATAGCTTCATGACCATATAGTAAACCAAAATAGGCATAATTTACCTACCCTAGCAAGCAACTGGAGCATTTTTGTAGGGAAATCTTGTATTAAAAAAAATGTACAGTTGCTTAGTTTTCCAGGTAAATCTAGCAACTAAACAACTATATTCTCTGCATTAAATATAAAAGTAAGTAATGATGAAACAGCACCTGAGAAATTTAATACTCTAATTCTCTCAAGAGGCCTTTTAAAGACTCAGTTGTTAAACAATTTCCACTAATGAGACCAGAAATGTACAGAGACATTTTGAAAAATTATATCCACCTGTTACACTCAGTGCTTTTTTTTGTATTCATGCTGTTGCCAAAGTATCTGAGAAATAAAAGTAACATATCCAAAATTTGCTTATTTTTTTCCTTTTCTTTGCTATAGAAGTTCATAAAGCTTCAAAAGGAAATTCTTTGTGTTTTATTTCAGCCATAAAATACATGATACTGTACCATTGAAATGCTACAAAACGCATTTATGATGTGCTCCTATGTCCTTATGTTACAAGGCTAAGACACATTCGTGAGGCAGCCGAGCACACGCCCTGTCGTGTATGCTCAGTTTTTATTGCCTATTCAAAAAACATTATTCTGAAAAGAAAGGGAACTGATGCCAAGAGAACCCCAACCTGGATAAAACTCACGTCAGCTAAACTTACATCCAAAATACAAGTAAATCTGAACTCTGACTCTCTATGCTGGAAAAATATGTAGCTGACTGGCTTTTCCATTCGGTCACTTTGCTTCCCTCTGTTGCAACTGGGACTAAAACTTTGATGCAGTTATTCTTTTTTTTTTTTTTTTTAAAAGGCATGACTTGCCACTTTTTCAGGCTGAAAAATAGCATGCACACATGTGCGGATACATGAATTTTCATAAAGACACAGCCATGGACTCAGCTCAGTACTGTACACAGGGCTCTGCCTACCCTCCCGAATCCCCATCTGCTGACTGAATAGGTATTCATTTGTGTAGGGGGCTTTTGAAACACCCCTTATGGCTGCATAGCAAAGGGCAGGCACCCACTACAAGCACCATTGTCTGGGAGCCCTCTGGTAGAAGATTCACACAGAGCTGCAGGAGCAGCCCTTTCAATGGGTAGTTCACGTGCCAGGAGAAATTGCTGTGCTGGCAAATTAACAGTTATGCCTGCTACAGAAATGGGAAGGAAGTAAACTTCTAAGTAAAGGAGATGAACTGTCCTATTTTGCCTTTATATATATATATATTTATCTATTTATTTATTTTGAGCAAGGATCTGACTCATATGATCCAACAAACAGAAACACCCCTGAACATAAATGTACTTTGATACATAGATGTATTTTAATTATCTAGCAAGAGATCTATTTTAATTTTATTTTTATTTATTTATTTATTTTTGTAGGTGGATACATATCTTATGACCTAGAGGGTCACCCAGTTTTCAGAAACCTACATGGCTAAGATGAACTTCTGCAAGTTTCTCTCAACACACACGGTGAGCTGGTGTTTCATGAAGTGTGAGGAAGCTCCTCAAGGCCCCGATTCAGTCACCTCATCTATAATTTGATTCAGGTACATTCTTACATTAAGTGCATAAATTATCACAGGACATTCAAAGCCAGCATTTGCCACCCTTACCTGAACGATCACCTGAGAGCCCCGAATGAGGCACCCCCATTTGTTTGGGTGAGCAGGGCTCTGCAGGCCCCACAATGCACGTGTGAAAGTCACCAAACCTAGAAACAAAGCTGAACTTCAAGGTCCAACACCAATGTAAAACACACAATGATTGTTTTAAAACTGTTTTATAACATCACCAGCAAGGGCTCTTACTTCTTGCAGCGGATCTTTGTTTTAGATATGTTGGATAGCTTGTTTTAATTCAGTTTATGGGCACATCCTGTGCACTCTTGCACAGTTGAGTAATCCCATTCAATTCCAAAGGCTTATTTATGAGCACAAAGATGACTTACAGTAATAAAAAGCTACACCCTTGTCGTTCCAGCGCTCACCTGCTTACTGGGAATGTTATCATAATACAAACAATGAAAAAAAACATCAAACTCTGTTTTCAACCATGTCTGAGCAAAGCACAGCTATGCAGAGAAGTACAAACACGGATCCTATCACAGCTTCCTTCACAGCTTGAGCTGATGCAGGAATTGGAAGTTTTACCTACAGTTCTTCAGAAAAATGAAAAGTTCTTGTTTCACCAAAGACAGAAGCGCCTGCCATTGTTTCTTTCATAGGAAAGAAGCACACTTTTTAAAATGCTATCAGCATTTCTTTCTTTCTGATTTTATATCAGAACAGAATGCATATGCAAATAGCTTAATTTCATCTGGTATGCTTCATTGTAATATAACGGCAAATTCTAACCGATTATAGATCTGCAAGCTATTTTTTTTTTAATAAGTCCTCTCTTTATCTTTTATTTTCTCTCTTGTACCTGTTGATGCCAATATTTTTATTCCAGCCAGTGTTATGCCTCTGTCTCTGTCCTTCTTACTCTTCATGAAGAACAGCCCTCTCTTACCCACCTTTTCATCCCATTTGCTTCTCGTGTCTCCCTGCAGAAGGCAGTGCTCCAGCTAGGCACAAGTTAACATCCTGGGGTAGGGACACCTCACAAGGAAGTGGATACCAGCCCATCACGAGCTATCGAGATTGCATCTATCTACACAGAGGCAGTTCAGGCAGAGGCTTTTGCCAGTATGAATCCACTGGGGCTGTACAAACAGAGAAGGACCAGGGACAACGAGGTCTGGAGAAGCTGCTTCCTTGTGATTTGCTGAGCTAGTAAGTTTAAAAAAAGACCCAGACTTCAAATGTTGAGCTTCAAAGAAGGATCAGATTATGCAAAATTTGTGGGTGATATTTCAAAAACATTGTTTTGCATCTACCAACTGCATCCTTTATTCAGGCTTTGAAGACTGCTGAGAAAGAAAGCAAGCTAAGGCTTTGCCTATAACTCCACAGCTTACCCCATCAGTGCAATGTGCTACACCAGCATGCCAGTGCCAAACAGGGTGACACCGATGAAGTCCTTCCCCCTGATTTGTGTCACCTGCTAACACCTCCTAGCTGATGTTAGCTCACAGCAGAGAGCTGCTGCTTCATATCAGCTGGCAGAGTGGGGAACTGAGGAGAGCAAGGAGAGACTGCCTGTGATTTCAAACATCTGTGCTTTATTTATTTGTTTGTGTCAGATTTTTATCTTGGGCTTATCAGCTCTGTGCTCTGAAAATATGATCCATGTCACACACAAATGATTAATTACTAGTTATCAGTCTTCGTGTATCTCCTGTACTTCTTGTCAAAAGCCATCCTCTCACCAGCCTACAGGACTTTGGCTTGGTGGTTTTTTGATGAGCAATATAGTTAAATTAAATCAACAAACCATAGATCTCTTGATGGACAGCATTCCTAAAGATTCAACTGTCTAAGATTGATACTCTGAACAGTTGTTATAAAAACTTTGCATCTTTAAAGAAAAAGAAATACTCAGAATGAAATGTTTTGTTTCATATGAAAGCTCATAAATAAAATGAATACATATCAGAGTAATATAGTCTGTTTCTTCAGTTATATCACAAAGAAAAGTTTCTTGCACAGTTTATAAAAAGACAATCAGTAGAGCTGAGAAGAAATTACTAATACGTGGCCTGTTTGGTGCATAATGAGTCAAGCTTCTATCCTGATTTTGGCTGTGATAGAGTTAATTTTCCTCCTAGTAGCTGGTATGGTGCTGGCTTTTGGATTTAGGATGAGAACAATGCTGACTGCATGCGGATGTTTCAGTTGTTGCAGAGCAGTGCTTACACCAAGCCAAGGACTTTTCAGCTTCTCACACTGCCCGACCAGCGGGCAGGCTGGGGGTGCAGCAGGAGCTGGGAGGGGACAGACCCAGGAAAGCTGACCCAAACTGGCCAAAGAGATGTCCTATTCCATATGGTGTCATGTTGGACAATGGAACTGGGGACAGTTGGGTGGTGGTGAGCAATTGCACTGTGCATCACTTGTTTTGGGTATTCCCTCAACCCCCCCTTTTCTTCCCTATTAAACTGTCCTTATCTCAACCCATGAGTTTTACTCTTTTTTTTTTTTTTGATTCTTTCCCCCATTCCTCTGTGGGGAGAGTGAGCAAACAGCTGCATGGTGCTTAGCTGCCTGCGAGGTTAAAGTACAACAGCTTTGCATATTACTCAGGTCTTATGGCTATAGATGCTGCGTGGAATAAAAATATGATGATTTGAACAGGGGCAAAAAAATGGTTTTCACCGTATATTTTTGTAGGAGTCTGTGTTAGCAGGAAGGAAAGAAGCAGGAAGGAAAAAAACAGGAGTCAACGACCAGGGGTAAATAAAACTAAATAAGCTTTTAAAAAAGCAAACAAACAAGTGAGCAGACACCGAGCCCCCCCCCCCCAAATCCTCTCCTGGGCAGCGCAAGGCGGCCAAGCGCATGGGCGGCGGTACCATGGACAGCGCTCCCACCGCTGCGGGGAATCAGGCACGGGAAAGCCATAAAATAATAATTCCGGCGGGGAAAAAATATATATATATATATAAAATAATAAAATAAATTGAAGTGCCAGCCAGCAATTCGCCAGGAGCTGGGGGATCAACCTGTTCGCTCGGCACCCACGCGACCAGCGCGTGCAGGACCTTCGCACAGCCGCGTTATCAAATATTCCTTTGTGCGAAGGTTTCCGCCGCTGGAAGCCGGGATCACAGCTAGCACAAGGAGAGCGAGCCGGGAGGGTTTGTTAGCCCTGCTCCGGGCTTTTTATGGCCATTGCTGAATGGGTTTAGACTTCACTCTGTTGATTCACCTGCCTCAGCAGTTACCGTGTTATTATTAGGTAGGCGCAAAAGCTGCGAAATTCAGTTGCAATAAAACGTAAATAAAAGTTTATTGCAGGGTGTGTAAATCTAAAATTTTGAATTAATCAAGAGAGCAGCTTACAGGCAACTTCAAAGGCCATCTTATGTTGTTACACTTAACTGTGTGCTATCAGGTACAGTAAAAAAAAAAAGTTAAACACATTTTCTTTTGGCCAAACTATTTGTCCTGCATGTTGATGCTGCAAGAGGGGACACTGTGACTCCTCCCAAGTTTTCATTTCAGTCATACAGCATACCCAACGCAGGAATTTCCTATTAGGAATTTTGCATCCTCTTGCTTCTGAAGGAGGGATGCCATTAAAACTTATTTTTCCCTAGATAATGTGATGCTACAGCAAACTTGAAGCAGCAGTAGAGAAGCTGATGTGGATCTGCTGACACTGAAGTTCACTAGTTTTTCCAGAAAGCTCTAAAAGTAGAGCTAATGACTTTAAACAACTCACTACATGCCAGATGCTAACGCTCTTATTCAAGCCAATTTGGTATCGTCAAAATCAAAAACTGAATTCAGAGGTACAATTGGAAAACATATAAAGCCAACCACCAAAACTATCTGATGCTTCCCATTAGTAAAACAAAACATTTCTTGCTCAAATGAAAGATTTTTCCGAGAGTATCAAGCATTAAGGTTTGTAACATTTACAGGAAACACAAACTGAGGCTGATAGCAAGCGCTCCACAATTTTCGGTGGGTTATGGCAGTACTCAGAACTGTCTGCCTGTAATTTTTCCTTTCACTCAGACAGATAGACACCTCGGCTTGATGCTGTTCATTTACATTTCACAAATTTTATTTTGAAATCCATCAAAATTGACACTTCCATGAAAAATCAATATTTAATATATATATATTTTTAATTTAAATACATAGCTCTGTCAAGGGATGACAAGCTATTTGTTTCCAACATTTGCTTCAGGCTTTAAAGAGTTTTATTCAGCCTACCCTCCCAATCCTGTGTGCAGACTCTGGTCCTGCACCACACCAGGTATTTCAGAAATCTCGGGGCCACGTCCCCACACTATTGTCAGGATGTGCACAGAGAATAACAACTGTGACTGCAAAACACACCCATCGGTATCACTCCAATATTTCTGGAAATAAGGAAGAGGAAGACTCCTTTGTGTGCCAAGCAGCAAACTGCCACAAAAATAAAGGAAAACCTCTGAGCAGTCAGCAGCTTTTGAATACCTGAAGCCTGGATCTAGATGCTCACCTTTCATTTTTCCTGCTTCCATTTTGGGGAATAACTTTTCTCACTCCCTGTTTTCAGAACATTTGAAGTTATGACCACAGAATTGCCAAGGTGCCACAGGTGACAGCAGCATCTGAGTAAAGCGAGCTCACCACTTGCTGACCCCAAGGTTACAGCCAGCAATGCTCCTCAGCTTTCATCATCTTTCCCAACAGGCAAGCCTTAGAAACCCTAATGACAATCCAGAGCCCTTCTGTCCCAAAACCAAAATTTGTTTTTTTCAAGCCTTTTTCAACAGGCAGCTTCTAGAATGCTTAGCAATGCAGAAAGGAATGAGATTAATTAGACATTTTGGTAGCCTTCCCCCAAATAATAAAAGTGTAACTGATTTCATCCAAAGGACTTGTCATGACCAGAAAAGAACCCCATGAACATTTGCTCTGAGAGTATTTCTGTAAGAGATTTGGGTAAGCAGAGCACCAGAACAGCACAAGTCTACCTGTATTTGTCACAGTTTGGCTACGAGCACTGCAGCAGTGGTAACTTCCGAAAACCAAGAGATATTCTTCCTACCTGAGATGTGAGCGAGGCCTGGGGGTACTTCTGCATGTTCTGCACATCAGGCTGTGCCTTTCCTCCTTGCATGCTCCAAAAAAATAACCTCTGGCTGGTGAGGAAGCTCCAGCACCCAGTGCTGCCTGGTTTTGTCTATCTCACCTCCAGGTGCCCCTCATCAAGCCTGGGGAAGGAACAAGCCACAGGTTGGGAGGATGATTTTGCCTGCAGAAGCCTGCATCCAGTTGTCATCCTTCCCAAGGTGTTTCTCACGTGTAACAGTAGTCTCTACCACTTCCACCCTCTCAATCCACCCCAAATTACAGGGTAAATTTGGGATAAGGCATCTGCTGTGCAACCTGCTTCCCAGGGCATTGGGAAAGGGGGCACGGCCTGGGTGAACCATCTCTCTGTGGGAGAAAAGCAACATCCCTTGCGTGGAACAACGCCTCACCGCTGGAAATATTTTGGAAGTGACTGGAAAAAAGTACACGGTGCAAGAAGCGTAAGGAGGCACACAGCGTGTGCTCCAAGTCACTTAATGCTGCTGGGCCTCGTGTCCCCCGTCACGGACAGGACAACGGCTCCCCAGGACACGGGGAGCGGCTGTGGGGCTGGGAACTACGCAGAGAGGGACACTGACCAAAACCTCGGGCAGGCTCTCAGCTCTGCCATCGCTGTAGGGTTAAGCACGTAGGTGTGGGAGTTATCCAAAAGTCATCCTGGCTGTCTTGCCTAGAGCCAGCATTTTGAGGGAGACTTGTGTTACCACCGGGACTTAGTTCGGCGTTAGTACTGGCATGGGAAAAATCAAGGGGAAAGACAAAAGGAGCACGCAGGTGAAGACAAAACACAAACTAAAGAGAAACTTTTCCCGACGGCAACTGAACTCGCAGGACAAGCGGCTCTACGGAAGCACTCGGCCCCCTGCCCGCCGCCTTTTTACCGTGCCTCTTTACCAAAGAGCCCGGTGCCCGCTCCCCCCTTGCAAAAAGCAGACTTGGGAGGAGGATTGCTGCGGCAGGCAGTGCCCGGGGCTGCCAGAGGAGCAGCCCTGCCTCCTTCTTTCACTGCTCCCGGCCAGAAGCGGGGCGGCCCCGGAGCCGCACGGGGGGGGGGGGGGGGGGGGGGGGGGGGGGGGGCCGGGGCCGGATCCTGCGCGCATCCCGCCCCGCAGCCGGCAGCCACCGGGCCCCGGCAAAATATTGACTGTAGATAAGCGAGGTTCTCGTTTCTGTCCGAGCGTTATTATTTCCTATTATTTATTTTTTTATGGGGAGCAGGTGATGCCGCTAAACCGTCCCGGGCTTATTTCAAAGCGCGCACCTGAGAGGGGGCGTGGAGCGGGGAAACGCTGCCGCAGGAGCATCCGCCGGGGAAGCCCCCGAGGATGGAGGCAGGGGAAGGGAAGTTCCCAAAATTTCAGGAGCAATCCCTTCCCTCCGCCGGGTCTCTGCCCCTCGTACAGCCCGGGATCCAGCTGTGCCGCTGAGCATCGCACGGGGACAACACCACCACCAAAAAAAAAAAAAAAAAACCACAAAAAAAAACAAGCGAACAAAACGAAGGCCAGAGATCCTAAAAAAAAAACCCCACACATAAAAGCAGATATGGGTGGTTGGAGATGAAACGAGACGCGCTGACCCCGGCGGGGTCCGGGGGGCTGCTTGTCCCCAACAGATCCTTTAACCCCCTCCCCTCCTAACCTGGGGTGCGGTGCCGGTGGGCTGCGGGGTTTTCTATCGACGGGCCCCCTTGTCATTAAAGGGACACTTTGACAAGTTCGTGGCACGAAACCCAACCGCTCGGGAGGCAGCGCTTGGGGAAAGGGTTAACCCGGCGGCCGCGAGGCGTATGAAATGATGGTAAATTACCCGGCGCGTTTCTCCCGGGGAAGAAATTAGACTTCAAAAGGGCTGGAGCCCTCCTGAATATATATCAAGCAGATGGGCTGATGCGCTGTCTCGCTGATGTGCAGTTGATTAACCGCCCCATAAAAGTGCAGCAGCCCCGCTCGCCCGCGGCGGGTGCGCGCCGCCGCCCGCCGCTGGCCCGGGCGCCCCGGCGGGAGCGCGCTTCGGTGAGGGGCAGGGGGAGAGGGGGGCAAGTGGGGGGGAAGGAGGAGAGAAAGGGGACGGAGGGGAAATGAGGAGAGAATAAGGAGAGGGGAGAGCCGCGGGAAGAAGGAAAAAATAAAAATAATAATAATAGTAATAAAGGAAAAAGGGAAAAAGGGAAAAAGGAAAAAAAAGGAAGGAAAGGAAAAGGAAAAGGAAAAGGAAAAGGAAAAGGAAAAGGAAAAGGAAAAGGAAAAGGAAAAGGAAAAGGAAAAGGAAAAGGAAAAGGAAAAGGAAAAGGAAAAGGAAAAGGAAAAGGAAAAAGAGAAAAAGAAAAGAAAAAAGAAAATGAAAAGGGAAAAGGAAAAGGAAAAAGGAAAGGGAAAAAGGAAAGGGAAAAGGGAAAAGAAAAAAAAGAAAAGGGAAAAGAAGAAAAGGGAAAAGAAGAAAAGGGAAAAGAAAAAGAAAAAGAAAAAGAAAAAGAAAAAGAAAAAGAAAAAGAAAAAGAAAAAGAAAAAGAAAAAGAAAAAGAAAAAGAAAAAGGAAAAGGAA